>NW_027192147.1:17882-21068 GCF_041956525.1 Rhizomucor pusillus | reverse complement strand
CAGTTGAACACCAATCTGACTGTGCATACTGTGCTTGAATGTGCGATAGCAGAGGAAGCGAACTAGTGCTTTTTCAATTGGAAACAGCACATCCTCAGAAACTTCGGCATTTGAAAGAAGTTCTGAACACGCGTGGAAAAAGGCTTTTGTATTCAGCCTGTGAATGCGCATTAGCTCTTTATCGTCATACCAACGCAATACTGATCCCCTGAAAATAACCATGGCGACTCCAAAGTACAACACAATTGAAGAGTTTTTTTCGGCACATAAGAAAAAGCCTCACTTGTCTGAATTCGTTGAAGAAATTTCCGATGTCCTTCTGAGCAACCTTTGCGAGATTCTGCAACAACCTTTGAAAATGGAGGACGTCAAGCGGCGAATCGCATCGATATTTACCAACGAAGGAAGCACCCGTGATGTGGAGGTAAGATTTACTACACTGTATTACAACGAAGAAGCTACTAAAGCAATGTTTTAGTTCGTAACAGATACGAAGAATGTCTACTGGACAAACGTCATTTCTCGTGTTCACGGCTCACTTACCTTAAACGACATGCAACATGTGAGAAAGACCGCTGTGAGGCAGCTTTATGTGCATGAAAATGCCCATTTTGCATCCACAGCTCTTGCACATGAGGGTGGGATGATGGATGGCACCAATGTCTGACAACTGTTCACTAAGTGAGGAATCATTGCAGGTATTTCCTCAGAACCTGGTGATGATGAACTTGGCAGTCAAGAAATCGATGAGTCTTTTTCAAGCGATGAATACCATCCTAAGCGTACATACACGTATGTGTTATCGGATTTCATGAGAAACAGCACTATCAACGATTTCGATGCGAAGGTAATTCTTTTCGGTACATTAGTATTGGATCAAGGACTCAATCCGTCACAGTGGGTCGTTGATAATATTGATCTTTCTGAGCAACTTATGAAATTCCGAGAAATGTCGGTAAAGCTTGCCATGAAGAAAGATGCGTTGTCAGATATGAGAATATTGTAAGTAGTGTCGTGACTATTGCCCCGGAATGACTCATTTCGATTTATAGGTCTCTCGATTTTATCTTTGCGATATCAACTGATCTTTCGGGTTCTGTCTCGAAATATTTTGGCCATAATATACATAGGAAAGTTGCCACATCCCTGGAAACCTATTTGATCCCCAATCTTCCATCCGTTTCGGTCGACGTCATGAGTTGGTGCCAACAAGTCGAGGACGTAAGTACGTATGTTATTTTTTCTGACTATGGTATGCGTAACTGTGGTCGTATGAAGTTAGCGAAAAAATCACCAACATGGCAAGAATGTAAGCAAACGACGATAGGCATATTGGCTCAAGCTGTCAAATCCAAGCAAGAAATCGACCTTATAGTGTCGGATATTCTGCATCACATGTGAGCTACGGTTATCGTTATGCCTTTTGAATTACTGTTATGTAATACAGCCCACAGTACGCCGAGACTACTACAGAATGGAAGCAAGAAACTTGAAGATACATTTGTTCACGACTTCTTGGATCCGGTAATTGACACAGTATTTGGCTCGGCAGACATCTTTGCTCGTCATTGGTAAATTAACTACGAACAAAGCATTTTACGTAAATAATCTTATATTATCGCCGAAAGGGCGAATGGGACCCTACTTGGCGGAAAAAGGAAGTCACCGAGTGCAACCTATCGTCCAGACTGGGTATCATTTGTGAAGCCATGGAAGTCGCGAACGGACCTTGCTGTCCTTGAAGTAAAACCGCCGAATCGATCGGCTGCATCACCAATATCAGACTTTGTAAAACTTGGACGCGAACTGAAGCTAATGCTTGAAAACGCCAGCAGAACTGGAGCATCAAATCCAGTTGTTTGCGGCATTTTGGTGCAAGGTAAAGATATAGCATACTATTATGGCTAATAATCGAATTGAAACTGTTTTCTAGGCTTTGTTTGTTCAACCTATGTCATGGATCTCAAATATGAAGCCATATACCGGATGATCTGCCTGGGAAAATTTACTTTGGTTGATAGCGCCTCCAATGTTACATTCCTCCCCAACATCATCAGACATCTGATCCACCTTCGGGTAAGTGTAGAGAGTATACCACAACAGTGACTCGTTTTAATTTATCATGTGCTTGACGTTAGGACTTTGCAGTTGAAACTGCCTCAGCCGTCAAAAGATGCGAGCTTGCAACGGCAAACGGTGAAAAAGTGGAGAACGGGATACCAAATGGCTGGCATCGATTGTCCTGTTCTCCTAGAACAAAGAGATCCAAAAAAAATAATTAAAGGTGAGCAAATGGAGCTGCTAGTGCAAGAAGTGATACACTGGAGAACTTTATGACAATCTCTGGATATGGATACAGAGTGAAAAGAGCAAAGCCTCTTACATTTATTGTTCTGGGCTTTTCATTCCACTCTTTAAATCTTATGTATCTATCAAATTCATCCAATAATGTCGTATTCCAGCATACTTCCACATGAGTTAGTTGTCTCAGTTGTTATCCTGCTTTTCGGATAATGCCACAGGAACGATGGTGTAAAAAGACCGCCATTTAATATCCACCAGAAATGGGATAAACTATTATGTTCCAATACGATTAGTGAACAGTCCACAGATCTGAGACAATGCCTCTTGTTAACAGAGCATGGCTAACTGTTAGTCCGTCTTCCATACGCATCCGACAAGAAAAACTTTTAAATAGAGTCCCTACGAGAAATAGCTAGATAGCTGATCTTCTCTCAATCTTATAATTTTTATACATTAACGTCTCACCGACTTGCTGTTTGTTTTGTTTCACACTTTCCTTATATCACAAATAGGCAGAATCTGTAGAGGCGGATGTCCGACAACACCTTAGATACAAGACCATTGCCCAGACTGGAGGAAGCCTGATAAGTCTGCAACGTCTGCATACTTCTTAGCGTTCCGACACACGGAATTGATCGAAATGATTGTTGCAGTTGTTAACACAAAGCGTTTCCGAAGGAGGGACACCTGTGGTTTTTTTAGGGAGCCGTTTTTAAAGAACGAGACGTCACATACAGATACGCAGGAATTACACAATCCTCAAAAGTTCCCGAAAGCTCAGCGCATTCGGTTATCGCACTGGTCTTTACGCAACACTCCATTAATAGTCGGCTTGTCCAAAGTCGCCTCGATATCTTGGCAGTCGCATTTAGTCAGGTCGTG
>NW_027192147.1:0-16240 GCF_041956525.1 Rhizomucor pusillus | reverse complement strand
ATGAATTCGATGTTTGAGGAATATTTTCAGTGAATTCGAGGCGTTGTGCTACTCGCTTGGCCCTTATAAACCTCCATTCTCCGGTGGTCTTGCATCCGCTTCGCTACTGCAAACACAGCGCCGTCGAATTCCCAGTTTATTCAGACCGGCGTTCGCATGAATTGATGCTTCCTAGTATACATATTAGTGATTTTTATTCTCCTTCTAAAGAGAAAAAATTATTTTCTCCTCTCGAGAGGCAGCGTTTCTGTTTCTTTAACAGGCGACTGATATATTGTTACCGCAAGTATTTCAAAAACTTTAATGATAGAGCGCATATGTTTCTGAAAGCACCTCGATATGGTTAAAATGTAGCATATGGTTGCCATTTTGAAGGCATCCGTGAATATGTGGTACGCCGTGTCGACCAGCAACCATCTTGTCCAGAGGCTTCAGCAGAGACATCGATGTTAGGGATTATGAATAAACACTATATTCTACTGTTTTTCTGAAGGCCATCATATGGCCCAAGTTCATTTCAAGGACAGGTGGCCCAGATTTCATTTTGGCGCATTTTCATGGGGTTGGCTAAGTTATTTTACTATGGCTCAGTTTCAGACTGCTAGCCCATTTTCTCTGGGCCTGGTTCCAGCCCTGTAACAAGATTGTCGGCTTTGTCGGAATGTTTCCGCCTTTCCCGTTCACGACGTCGGAAAGCGAGAACGTCTTTCCTGCCGCTTTCCGCCTATTTTCATTGGATGGTGGCAATTTCGATACATAACATCTATGCTCATGTGAGATGCACCATTTTCCCAGTATTTCATCACCTTTCATATGTCTGCAGAACAGCGAGTCTTGGGGGCATTTGAAAAGTATCAAGTGTCACTGCAGCTGGTCAAGTGCTACGGCGCAGTGGCACACACCGCCGTGATCCATCATGCTCCTCGTCGGTCGAGTAGCGACGTCAAAGAATACTATCTAGGCCGATTGCATCCAGCTCTCGCTCGACTCGTCGAGAAACACCCTTTACTTAGCGTTGCTGTGCGGGACGTGGACAAACCTACTGTGTGCTATGTCACTATACCCGATTTTGATCTCGAGTCCATCGTTACATTTGGAGAACTGGCCTTTTGGGAAGCAGATGCGCAAGCACATCGCCTGGCAGAACAATGCGATAAGGAGTTTGACCTTGATGACCAGTCATTGCCATTATGGCGCTTACATATTGACACCCATCCTGATCGGCTGGAGGAATGCAGCGTCACGGTTGCGATACACCATGGCATGGCTGACGGCAAGAGTCTATCTATCTTTTGGCATGAATTGATGCAACATCTCAACAGCAATATCAGCCCTTTTCAATGCCAGGGCCCATATATCATTCATAGCAACAGGAGCCCTATCAATCCACCGTTTGAGGAGCGCAACGGTCCCACACTAGGCTTCGTCGATGGAATCAAGTACAAAGCAAGCAAGCTTTTTCCATCTTGGTTTGAGACACCAAAAAATGCATGGCAAGGTGATCGACCGGCCATTATGGACAAGGATAGATCACGACACGATACTGGAGTGCGCGTTATCAAGCTTGGTGGCCCTGCATGGCCGAAGATATGCGAGACTGCAAAGGAGCATGGTGTCACTCCCCACGCTGCGATCATGGCGGTCGTTCTTCTAGCATTTGTACAAGTCTATCCCGACGAGCAAGTCCTTGAAACCTATACACCGATCAACTGCCGCCCCTTCTGCCAGCCATCTATTCCTGGTGACGAGATGGGTAATTTCATAGGCTCATACGCCAAAGTTTGGACACTCCAATCGTTGAAGAACAAGTACGATACATCATCTTTTTGGGAACTTGCTGAATTATACCATGCAAACTTGCGGGCTAACAAGATAGAAGCCGCCAAAGAAGTTAGATATTTGCAGCTTCAAAGCCGGTATCCTGAAGACTTTTGCGAACCTTGGTATGAAAAATGGCAGACATGCCGGATGGGTCGTTCGGGAGGCATTGAGTTCTCTGACCTCGGGCGATCCAATTTGATGAACGTCCGCGAAGTCTATTTTTGTCAAAGTGCTCAGATGTTCACAATCGGGTGGGGTGTAAATACGATTAGCACCAAGGATTGCATGTACGCAACTCTCAGCTTCCAAAAGGGAGCACTAGACGAAACCAAACTCGAGGCATTTGGGCCTGCTATCCTTGCGAAGTTAGAAGCCAGTATTTGAGAACCACATACATTGATATATAGACATTTTGATATACTTAAAAAATTAAAACTGATCATCTACCACATACTCTTCAAGTTTCGATGTTGCGTTTTACTGTATTTTGAAAAGTAATTTGCAGTGAAGAAACAGAATGCGGTCGTCATAAAAAAATAAATGGAATAATAATAAGTAATGTAGAAATGCACAAAGTGGTAATGTGACGAAATGAAAAACACCGTTAGTATCCAGCTATTTAATTTATGGTTAAAGGCTTACCTTGAGAGTATCCCCGGGCTGAGGCAGGGAGACTGCCACTCGCCCCATCTAGGGTGGTGACGGTTGTGAGGCCGCATCCCATAATGTATGGGTATATCAGCGGCAGGTGTGGAGACCAAACACTGGTGCAGCAAGGCGCAGCGGAGAAGAGGAAGGTGAGAACAAGCGGAATAGAAGACGACGAGCAGCACAAACAGGAGCGAACAGAGCCAGGAAAACCTTGACGGGCGAAGCAGGAAAAAACGTGGCAGGCCTGAAGAACACGAAGACTTGTGGCTTCATAACAGACTTGTACGGAGACGCACGTCGTCAACAGTCTGTGGAGCGACTTCGTGCGAGCGTGCATTTACATAGCAGTTCGGCTAAGATCTCTTTCTGGTATCCCCGTCTTTTAAGACAATATAGTGCTTAACCGTGGGTAAAACAAAGTGTGTTCCAAAGAGCTCTGGAGGACTAGACCTTTCACTCTTGTTCGTTGTCCTCTAATAAGGACACTTGACTCCTTAGCCCCGAAAGTCCCTTTTCCTGTCGAGCTCAAAACAATGTAATGACTTGAACAAAAGGGTATGTGTCCCTAGACTTCCCGTCGAGCTTTTAAAAACGTGATGATCTTGAAAATGACACTAGATAGTAATCAGTTCGCAGCGCAATATTTCCACGAATTGACGACATCAACTATCACAGTGCAGGGAGAGCACACAATGGCTTCTCTGGGAAAAATCTGAGAAGCAATATAAGCCAAGCATTGCTATAAAACAAAGGGTTTAGCCTGAACGCATAAGAGTCCTTGTCTAAGTATGCGAATATCCGCCTTGAAAAGTATGGTTTACATTTTTATCTGCAATGGAAATAACAATATCACCAGCGGAAACCGGAAATATCCAGAATTCATGAGGACGGTTCTTTTCGAAGCAGTCTGCTAATGGATCTCGTAAAGTACTGGGCATGCATGTATGTTTTCCAAAGTTCCCGATACTTTACAGCGCTTAGTTGTTGCAACATCGTTCAGCTCCGTAGCATTCTCAGAATAACCGTAGCCGATTGCTTTACAGCACAACCGTTGTTGTAGATAATAACGTATTCTTATGTGACAGCTGATCGTAACTAGTTACAACATGCAATGCATTAAAGCTGCAGCGATCCATCCAAAATATTTAGAAGTGATATTGGTGAAAAATATGTACATCACAAATGACTTTGTGTTTAGAAAGGGCTGTTTGTGGAATCCTGTGATTGTTGACGTTGACATTGCACGCAAAGTGGTGAACTAGATCCGTTGTTATCGTCGCGGTTTTGCGACGACGCAGCAATCTCCAGTGCCTTGATACGTTTCTTGTATTCAGCTTCTTTTGCTAGCCAACTCTTTTTTTCCGATTCCAACAGCGCGTTATTTAATACAAGTTTTGCATTTTCCGTTTGCAGTGCGTTGACTCGATTTTCGAGATATTCGATCTTTAAGAACTTCTTCATTCTTGACCTCCGTGCAGCAAAAGTATTCTAGTCGATGCCCTCCATTTAGATGCGGGTTTATCTGATATTCTTTGCGGTTGCATACCCTTCTCCTTCGTAACGTCTCTTCATCCAATGTGCCATCTTCTGCAGGCTCCGGTTCGGGGAGCCGTTTGACTCCTCTTGGCTTTGGCAGAGGTTTACGACTGACCATGGTTTCCGCCTCGTCTTTTCGATCCAGATGTAGTTCCGCAGGTGGTTTATCGTTACCTCCCCAAGATATATTAAAGACTGCAGCAGCAGCAGCAGCAGCAGCGGCGGCGGTGGCGGCGGTTGCGCTGGAGCTCTCCGTACTTGGACTGCTTGTACTGTTTACCGTACTTGCTAAGGAGCTCTGATGACTTTGAGCACTTGTTGGATTCTGTGAAATAATTATATCATTGTCTTTCTGCTGCAGTTGTGGAGAATCAGGTATAGATAAATTGTCAACATCTTGCCAAAGAAGATCGGCGTTGGGGCTTTCTGAATTCCTCTGCGTTGCATCCATATCGGTTGCTCGTTCCTCAGGAACATTCTGAGCCGTTACGTTCGCAATGTCGAGAGTAGGAAATAAAGCATTCAAGCTGAAGTGAGTTTCCATGATAAGTTGGTAAAATTTGGCTTGACTAAGGCCAGTTTCTGCTTATAGACGCCGAAGTCTAAATTCATTCCCTCACAGAAACTCGAGAATATCATCGCCATGTTATCTCCTACTAAATGGACTGGTTCTCGCTCGTACGTGATAGATATAATATTCAGAATCAAAGTAAACCTTTACAATATGGGAAAATAAGGTACAGTAATAAGATATCGGAGGGAGGAGAATCGTCCATGTAGCATAAAATATGGTTATCCAGAAAAATCACTGTGGGTATTTCTGCGTCGGTGGCGTATACTGTTCAGCAATGCCATAGCTGCTTCTGTCACAGACTCGTCAGCATCTTGATCTCGCTGAGGTCTGCTTTCTCTGGTTTTCCGAACACTCGACCTCTGTTTTTTATGTGACAAGTTCATGGGAATTCTGACGAGAAAAAGAGCGTGCAATGTGACTTACCCTGTCATCGCGAGATATCCTGTCTGCAACTTGTCCTCGACGCAGTGGATGGTTTCGAGGAACGTCGCTGATCGGTTGAGACGCGACAGTTGGTATATTCGATTGATCATTAAGAGAGGTTTGCGCTGCTCCTTCTCTAGAATGCAGCAAATTACGTTTGGTTGATCTGGAGGATTCTGAACTGGCAGACACGTCTTCCCGCCGATAGTGATCAACATCATTAGTATAATTCACTGCTTCGCGATATCCTCCTAGATGCTTATTGCCGTCCGTTTTTGCAGTCTGCATTAAAGCGCTAGAGCGCCTGCGAGTTTTTGCGTGGACAGCGTCGGCTCTGGATGTATAGGTATCGTCAACTTGTTGGGAAAGGCTGTTTTCAACGGTTCTTCCATGGTTTCGCAAATCGATAATTCTCGAGGATCTACGCTCCCTGGCATCGGCCCCGCTGCCGCGGCGTTCTTCATGTCTCTTTTGGATATGATTCATAAGGATCCTTTGACTCGTTTTGGACTGCAAGTTCATGTTGGACAGTTCATCTAATTCCTCAAACTGGTTTTCAATCTTATCCTCACGAACCGGAGTATGATTGAAGCTGCCAGACCAATCAGCTGCGCGAGGGCTTCCCCCTGGTAAAGATGCAGTGCGATTTCGCTTCGACTGAAAGTTAGAGTAATGTCTTTCATCTTTGCCAGCTGGAACAGATATTGCTCGTTGACGTTCAGGTGTGAATTCCATACGTCCAGCGTGATTTATTGAAGAATTTGGATCGTCATTTCTGTGAACTTTTGATCTTGTAAAGTTCAAAGCACTTGTTTGTAAGGCCGGGTCTTCATCTTTGCCAATTGAAGAAACGTTCGTGTTTGTATGAATGGTTTTGCGGCGATTACGTCCAGTAACATACGATATCTCATGAGCAGTAATGGGGATATCTTTGGAAGATTTGTTCTGATCGTGCTTCTCATTGTCTAACAAGGTACTTGCACGGTTTTTTAAGACAGAAAGTCGTCGTTCCAACAATGCATCAGTGTCGCGTCGCAAAGCTAGAATAGCATCCATGTCGACACTATGTCGTTTTATCTCGTCAGATTTAATCTTGACCGGTTGAATATGTTTTGGCCTTTCTGCAGATGATTCGTTGGTATTTACAGCGAAAGGTCGATGTTTAGCATCCAGTACTGATTCTTCGAGCATGGACCGTTCCATCACGTCAAGCAGCATTTTTGTCTTTTGCATCGATCGTGAAAGAATCTGGTTCATTTTCCGATCATTCTCTGTGATATCGTAGCTGCTCGAATCCTGGCTATTGTTACGCGGGTGCTGCATGTATATGACAGATGATTCAGAACTGCGTCGGGCACTTTGTCTAGCACTTGAGGATCCAACCGTATTCCCTACATCCGCGTGGACCGAAAAATTTCTGTTCTTGGAGGGCCTGTTAGTATCCTGTCTAGGTTCAGAGATATTGATCTTAGAAATATCGACAGGGCTACGTGGACTGGCTGGTTGCGGTGATGGTGCGCGCGATCTGCTATCACTCGTCTCTACACTAGCACAGCCCGATTCAGGCTTTATTAGCGTACAAGCGCACGACCAGTGATTTGCCCAACCTACCTTTGGGTATTCATCCTGCTTTCTGTACGCGGAAGTCTGCTTCCAGGCCTAGACATTATCTCTTCAAGCATAGCGGGATCAACAAAGTCTTTAATATCACTCGTAGCAAAGTTCAGTGGCACGTCTTCCTCTCCTGCAACCGGCACGTATAGATTAGAAAGAGAATGCTACCATTGCTTGATACGCTACAAACCTGTCATAAGCTTTTTGAAAAGCATGACACTTTCACTCCTGTTTTCCCCTCTGAACAGCCATGGACTGGGAGTCTCTCGATCTCGTCCGAGAGTGCCACGCTCGGATAATGTGTCAGATAATGATAGGTCTGAAAATCGATTCCTACGCTGAGAATGCAGTTCTGAATCGACGGACGGGGAGCGTACACTGGGAATTGGTGTTATAAGACTGCGCAGGAATTGCCGGACTTCATCGTCGTCGAGGCTACGTAAACTGATACGGTATTCCGAAGGGTCTTGCGCAGAGTCTCGATTCGTAGTGAGTGGCGAGCTGCGATAGTCCTGCATGAGGTAGACATTGTCTAATTCATTGTGGTCTCTGCTTCTTCGGTGAGGGTGCCGCATGATAGATTGGAGAGTAAAGAGGGCGAATTTAAACCTCAGATTCAAGAAGCCCAAAAATTCGTGGGACGCGACCCGCTTTGTCTGCTACTTTTCCGTCGCAATGGGTAAGCTTGATCAAACGTGCGAAGGATGTTCTGTTGCGATTGGGACTTGACTTATATTTCTCTACGCAGCATTTAACTTTGGAGGCAGCACAAATAGTCAGAGTACAGGATTTGGCGGCTTTGGAACCAGTATGTAAACAATCGTCCCCATTGTAGTACCAGCGATCAACCGTCAATGTGTTTGTATAGGCTCGACAGGAACAGGATTCGGAGGATTCGGTACACAATCGAATCAGAATGCAGCAAACACTACCAGCACAGCCGGAACAGGTGGCAGTCTTTTTGGCAGCGCCGCTGCGAACAAACCAGCTACTGGATTTGGAGGCTTTGGATCCACGACAACAGGTAACAAGGTAGAATGCCATTTGCTCGAGGTCAACGCGTTAACAATGCTCAAAGGCACAACCGGCGGCTTTGGTGGATTCGGATTGAACTCAAGTCAACCCGCTAGCTCTGCACCAGCGACTACTTCAGCAACCACCGGCAGCTTGTTTGGTGGAGGAGCCGCTGCTCCTTCTGGGGGCTTCAGCTTTGGTAGCACTCCTGCAAGCACCACTGCTACCAGCACAGCTATCAGTGCTCCTTCGACAGGTTTCAGCTTTGGAGCGACCAGCACTCCTGCGACAACAAGCTCTGGTAGTGGCTTCAGCTTTGGCACGGCTTCAGCTCCTGCTACCACTGCATCTACAGGCGGCTTTAATTTCGGTGCTGCTGCGACAAGTATGGAATATGAAGGGATGAAAGAGCATATAGAGCATATGCTGACCTGAAACTATTCAATAGCTTCCGCTCCTGCAAGCACGAGTGCGACCACCTCCAGTTTAACTGGATCAATTACAGCATCTACCAGTGGACCTACTCTGACTACTCAACCAACTGTGTCCGCAGTATCAACCACAACAGCAGCTCAGCCGAACACAGTCGATGCGTCGAAAAGTATAAGCATATCTGTCCCTTCAGTCCTGAAGAACAAGACCATGGAAGAAATCTTAAACGGATTTTCAAACGACCTTGACAAATATACTCAAGAATTCCACAAGCAAGCTGGACAGATCGCAAAGTGGGACGAGGAACTTATCGAAAATGGCAAGAAGGTCAGCTGTGAACAGTTAAAATGCGTATACCTAGCAGTCCTTGCTAACTGGATACTAGGTTTCAAAACTGCACGAGGAAGTGACGCAGATGGAACTTACACAAAAGGAAGTGGACCAGAACCTTGACTATATCAACCAGCAACAAGAGGAGCTCAACAAAATTCTTGATGCATACGAAAAGCAGATCCAAGACGTATACGACGATAGCAATCTTCAGCAGCCATTGCAATTGGCTGATGTTCAGCGTGAAAAGGCTTACGGACTTGCCGAAATCCTCAACAATCAATTGGATGATGTGAATAGAAATTTGAACGCGATAGTAGAGGAGATGAACGCTACTACAACTGCCCAGCAGAGCGATGCTTCTGAAAATGACGTTGTACGTAGCTGTCGTATTCCTAACTTCATCGCGGCTACTCACGCAAATCTTTTTTTCCTTTTCTTTTAGGTGAGAAATGTCGTAAGAATTCTCAACTCACATCTGGCTACACTGCAATGGATAGACACAACTTCCACCCATCTGCAGGGCAAGCTTCAGGAAGTAGTCAAATTGCAAGAAGATGCTATCAGAACTCAAGAGCCATCGATTTAAGCATACCACCACGAGGATTTCTATTAGGAAACAGAAGATTAAAACTATCGAATAAATTGTGAAGTTAATTATGCAAAGAGGCAACAAAAAGAGCGCGCCGCTGCCTTCCATGTACAAATGTTGCTCGGTGTAGCGGGCTCTAGACGTCCATGTCCCCTCAGCAGCTGCATGCAACAGTTTGGTTGGACGAGATTCTTGTGACATGTCGCACATTGCTGCTACATGATGCATGGCTGCAAAGTTTCCCGCCATTTGTATATTCCTTACTTCAGCTCCTTTCTCTCTCTCTCTCTCTTTCTTTTTTCCTTTGCTTTTTAAACATGTCTTCTACAGAGTACGGTGCTGTTAACAATCAAGTCGATGAAGAAGCTCGCGTTACCGAGCAAAGAGAATCCGGAGGGCAGCGTTCACGCTTGCACAAAGTCCGAGACACGCTTCATCTGCACGGTCACCGAATCTTCGCGGCGTGGATTATCATCATTGCCACGGCGGCTGTCTTGACCTTGTCATTCCATTTCTCGCTTCTCAACAGAGACAAGTCATCCGAGGATCAAGACAGTCTCCTGGAAGACCAGTGCGTTTCTGATCGTAGCTGGTTTGTCGCACTCTTGTTATCTATTTTCTTTGGTCCATTTGGTAGGCCACCAATCCTTGGGAAAATTTTTTAAGAGGATTTCCGAATGCTAACTGGTGGTACGCCACACACACCAAAAGGTATCGATCGTTTCTATCTTGGATATATTCTTTTGGGTATCCTGAAGCTCCTCACTGCTGGTCTCGGCGGCATCTGGTGGATTGTGGACGTCGTATTGATTGCGCTCAACGTCCTTACTGATCATCCAAACGGATGCCATCTGCACTAAGATTTCTACTGTAGAACATAACAAAGGCGATTTTTCTCCTGCCTTATCGATAGCTGTATAGCCTCCTGTATACATAAGCAAAGTACCAATATATCTGCATATTTATCGCTGATGTCAAGTCGTTCGTGAAACAACTAGGAAACATGAAAAAAGTCAGGTGTTTCAAGAGACTGTGTACTAATTCTCTCAGCGACGGCTGACATCGGATTGCTCAGGCACGGAGCTTTTCTTCCGGCTATATCCTTCTTCCTGTCTTGTCAGTCTCAACACTTGGAAACTTCAGGCTTAGGACTGGTCTTGGCGAAGGATCGTGCCACTGTTGATTATGGTCACTTGCAACTTCTATGATGCTTCGTTGACGTGAACAATTTCGACGAGGCGCGCAACTTTATTTTACTGAGGGTAGGGAGAACAAATACTATAAACTGCTATCAGAGTACCTCCTTTACAGTATGTCCTATGCGACTGGAAGCTGTGATTCTTGACAGCTACGCCCGTGAAAAGGCAGAGTAGATAGTCGCCAAATCGTCCGAGCTATTTAGATACGTATCATTGCGTGGAGGTTGCATATGCTGCAATTCCGTATTCTTGTAGAGTCTATTGCTGTTATTTGCTGCATTTCGTGCGTGTACAGCTTGATAGGAGGGAGGCCAAGTGGCGCGGTTCATGATCCAGAGATGGAAGGTGGCAACAATGGGCTGAGAGACCC
The DNA here is from genome assembly GCF_041956525.1 of Rhizomucor pusillus. Lineage (NCBI taxonomy): Eukaryota > Fungi > Mucoromycota > Mucoromycetes > Mucorales > Lichtheimiaceae > Rhizomucor > Rhizomucor pusillus. Next base: position 5,684 of record NW_027192147.1, on the reverse strand, counting down.
GGAACTGGAAAAATGCCGCTAAAGTCGCCCTTCCCTTTCCTTCTCCTCTCTTTAATGGTACAACCTCGGGACGACCTTGGCCCTCATGATACTCTGCACAGCGATGAGATTGTACCGCTGACCTCGGTAACTGGCGCCTCGAAAAAGGACCAAGAAAAGGAGAACTGGACTGAGAACGTTCCTTCGCATCTCGAACCGTACCTGCAAACACCTGCCACCGTTGGCTTGACAGACGAGCAGGTCCTCGAACGACGAGCTCGGTTTGGTCGCAATGAACTTGCTGAACGGAAGCGCAACAAAATAGTACATTTCTTCTCATTCTGTAAGAAGACGAGCCGTAAAAAAAAACCACTTGACTCACTTTGATATACTATACTAGTCACGGGTGCGATCGCTTATCTTATGGAGATTTCAGTCATCCTGACAGCACTGACAAGCGACTGGATCGACTTTGGTATCATTCTTGGATTGCTTATAGCCAATGCATTGATCGGTTTCATCGAAGAAGCTCGGGCAGATTCTACAGTTGCGGCGTTGAAGAACTCTTTGGCATTGAAAACCCGATGCTACCGATCCGGACGACTATGCGAAATTGATGCTGCGGATCTCGTGGTTGGAGATGTAATTGCATTGCGTCTTGGTGATATCGTACCTGCCGACGCTCGCCTGCTGGGTCTGGATACCTTTGGAGGCGCTGCGCAGACAGATATTCAAGTGGATCAGAGTGCACTCACCGGTGAATCATTGCTCGTTAAGAAGCGTAAAGATGATATCGTTTATTCATCATGCATTGTGAAGCAAGGACAACAATTGGCAGTCGTCTTTCGTACCGGCCCTGACACATTCATTGGCAGAGCGGCAAGTCTTATATCCGTCAGCACAGACGCCGGCCACTTTCAGGAAGTTATCAACTATATCGGCAATTTCCTCATTGCACTTTCCTTGGTCCTCGTTGCTATCTTGTTTGTGTATGATCTCGTAGAGCTCAAAGTTAGAACAGGAGGCGTATCGGGTCAAAATGTATTGGATACTATCAAGGAAATGGTAGTGCTCACAATTGCAGCGTAAGTAAGAACTACAATGCGTGTTTTCGTAAATGACACGATTATTAATGTATTTCTCCATAGTATCCCGGTGGGCCTACCAACAGTCATGTCCATCACAATGGCAGTGGGCGCAAAGCAACTTGCGAAACATCAAGTGATTGTAAAGAGACTCACAGCCGTTGAGGAGTTCTCCTCTGTATCAATCCTCTGCACAGACAAAACCGGCACGCTTACACTCAATGAACTGGCCTTTGACGAACCATATCTCGCCGAGCCTTATACTAAGGACGATCTCCTCCTGTATGCATATCTCGCGTCGGAATCTGCACCGCAAGACCCCATTGAACTAGCGGTTAGGACAGCAGCGATCAAATATCACCCGAATGTCAGCCACGATGACGCTGAAGCAGGCGCACTTGGATACAAAGTTACCTCCTTTATACCCTTCAATCCAAACGATAAAATGTCGCAAGCGACAGTTGAAGAGCTCGGAACGAAAAAGACATACAAGGTTGCAAAGGGTGCGCCGCAGGTCATCATTGGCCTTGTTGGCGGGGATGCCAAAGCTGAAGAAATGGTCGAAGTGTTTGCTAGCCGCGGCTTACGCTCTCTAGGTGTTGCCCGCACTCGAGAAGATGACGGGAACAGCTGGGATTTTGTGGGACTTTTTAGCTTGATTGATCCCCCACGGCCCGATTCAGCATCCACGCTTGCAGAATGCGAAAAGTATGGCTTGTCTGTTAAAATGATCACCGGTGACCAGGCATCCATTGCGAGGGAGGTCTCTACACGACTCGGGATGGGTTCCTTTATCCTGGACGCTGATCATATCGTGGATGTGAACAAGTCTGAAGATGAGATTGTCGAGGACTGTTTGCGCGCGGATGGTTTCGCGCGTGTCATTCCAGGTAAGATGGAATTGCCGTCTACAGATTTTATATGAAGATCTCACATTATCACACGGATAGAACACAAGTTTAGAGTAGTAGAGATGCTACAGAATAGAGGTTACTTTGTAGCCATGACGGGTGATGGCGTCAACGATGCAGCTGCTTTGAAGAAGGTCTGCAACATCCTTATTCTGCTAGGACGCTATACTGACAAATATTATTAAATACATAGGCAAATGTAGGCATTGCGGTGCATGGCAGTACAGATGCTGCACGGTCAGCCGCCGATATCGTCTTGATGACGCCTGGACTGTCGCCTATCGTTGAGGGCATCAAGATTTCACGGGTCATCTTCCAACGTCTGCGGTCATACGCATTATATCGCATCACTTCGACCATCCATTTCCTCATTTTCTTCTTCGTGGTTACTCTTGCAGAGGATTGGCAAATGCCACCGATAGCTCTCATTATCATTTCGGTACTCAACGATGCAGCAACACTTATAATGGCCGTCGACAATGTGGGCATCTCTCCAACACCCGATATGTGGCGACTGCGATTGTTGATGTTCTTGTCATGTGTGCTTGCGGTCGTTCTATCGCTATTTTCCTTTGCCCATTTTTACATATTCCGCGACGTTTTACATGTTTCTCCGGCCGAGTTGGCTACCATTATGTACCTTCATATTTCCTCCGGTAAGGCAATCATGGTTCTTTAGATCGAAATATCTGCAAGGTATACTAATCGGATGTTATGATTTAAATCAGCTCCCCATTTTGTCATCTTCTCTACACGCATCGAAACCTTCTGCTGGAAAAACGTTCCTTCCTGGCCATTTACAACTGTCGTCCTTGGCACGCAAGTCATTGCATTGATCTTGTCTGTTTATGGCTTCTTTGGCTACAATCCAGATACGCTCGCAAGTATCGGCTGGCCTCGTGGCATGATCATCATTGCAATTTCTTTGGGCACGTTTGTCATTGTGGATATCTTCAAAGTGCTCATGATACGCTTATGGGATCGGTACTTTGAGAAGCGGAAGTTGCCAAAGTTCAAGAGCAGGCAAACAGCGCAAACTCGTGCTCAACTGTTCCAGCAACGTCACGAGATGCATTCACGAAGTGGATACGATCGCGCTCGAAGACGAGGTTCCGATTCTTCCGTTGTATCGTTCTAAGCATTAAAGAGCGATGCAGACAGACTTTGTAACAAACCGTCATTTCCTGTCTATATGTATAGTGTTCCATTCATTTCCATGTGTTTTACTTTTCTTCTCTCTCTGTAGGACTCTTTTTCTTTCTCGCTTTTGCCCATATATATATCGGAAAACCAAAACTTACACAATAATATCTCCATCGTTTTTATCGCATATAAATATTGTTCTCGTTGTTATTTATCTGTCTTACATATTGGGTGTGAATAAACATGCATAGATTACCTGACGGTTACTCCTAACAAGGTTTTCGGGATCCAAATGCAGATTGAACAATTTTTGCCTCCCACTTTCGAAATGATGAAGCGTGAGCAGTGACAGCAATCATACGTCGCGATCAGGGACCCTCCCGAGTATACAACCCAGGCCCGGGCAACCGAATCAGTCCAGCTCGACTGACATTCCTCGCTGGAAACGTACTCGTGCGAAACGAAGTTGCGAGTTTTGTCGCAAAAGGCGCAAGCGGTGCAACGCTGGTATCTCGCAACCTTGTTCGACGTGTCAAAACGCAGGCATACCTTGCCAATTTCTAGACGATACGGGAAGGCAAAATACCTCGTATTCCAGGTAAGAACAAAGATAGCAGCATTTTTTAAAAGATGGATAAAGCTAAATACTAGGCTGATCTGTAGTTCGAAATCGACAGGGCAGGATAACCTGGAGCATCGGGTTAAAAGGATGGAAGATATGCTGGCCAACTTGACAAGAAATTTGCATACGCGCTCAATGTCACCTCCAGCAGAATCTTCTTCTGTATCGTTATCCTCCTTTCCACACAGTTGTCAGAGACAAAGTAAATTGCCAAAGCAACGGGAAGAACCCATGGCAGACTTGTCGCAACAAATGCAGGCTTTATCGCTTGTAGACTACGAAAAAACGCTATACGTTGGGCAGAGCTCGGCATTGCACTATGTTGACGAAGATCTATTTACCGGCAACGAGAAAGAGGGGCTTGCATGGGAGGAAAAATGGATTATTCATAAACTGAATGAAGAAGAAGATGAACAGATGCTTATAAAGTCAAAGGAGATACAAGCTTCCAGTGCAAATATCAGACGATTTCCAGATTTCGATGACATACCCATCATGACGCAAGAGCTCGCTGACGCTATGCTACAAGTGTGAGTTTCGACAATGCTGGATCAGACCGCAAGAAGCCTGTAAATACAAAATGCTGATCTACAGACCATCTTGCAGGTATTTCAAATCCGTTCATCCGTTTTGCCCGATCATCAACAAAATCGCATTTTTGGAGCAGTATTATTTTCACAATCCTTGCCCGCCAGACAAATATCTATTATATGCTGTTCTTGCAGTCGCTACACGTTTCATGCTCGCCGGACCCAGCGAGGATCGATTATGGGATCGAGATGTTATCCTGTCATTGCGACAGACATTATGGAATAGAGCTGAAGAAGTGCTTATAAATGTGCACAGACGGTCCAAAGTAAGCACGGTCCAGACACTCATACTACTAAGCATGTTCTTTGATATGACGGAAAATGTGGAAGATGATACCTTTCACTGGTGAGTGCAAGTATATTCGCACATCGTTTGGTTACCTTAATTGAGCACTGAATTTCTTAAGGTTCACGATAGGCATGGTAAGAAAGGAGAATATAAACAGAAATAGAAAAGTAGAGCCATTGGTGGTTGCTAATCAAATGATATACAACAAAATAGGCTATCCGTATGGTATGTTGATATTCCTTTGCTGTATATATCAATGGAAGTCACATGAGTTTTAGGCACAAGACCTTGGTCTGCACCGCAGAGCCACACGATGGCAAATTCCAGCGGACGAGGTTGAGATGCGAAGGCGTATATGGTTTGCAGCTTACATTATGGACAAATGGGTAATTGGAACTATGCAGAATTGTAAATGGTTCCATATATGGGCTGACATCGGTAACTCGCAGGTTGCTGCCGATCTCGGACGACCAGCCGTTATTATGGATATGGATTTCGATATTGAGTGTCCTACGCCGTATGAAATCGATTCACGTCACAGAATCTCATCCCGTGATCCCAGCTTTCGAGCGTTTATGCCTGAAATAATATTGGAAGCTGAGAGAGATATAGAAGAGAAGAAACCAGTGTACAACTGTTTTGTCAATATGGTTCACCTTTCCCAGATACTCAGTCATGTTCTGATCGGTTTACATTCACCAAAGTCACGATACATTTGGCCATCCAACTTTGCACTTGTTGACGAGCTGGATGCACAACTCGATAGTTGGAAGGTTAATCTGCCTCCGGAACTTCAATATGACATGATTAACACGGATATCAGTATGCCTTTCGCAGCTCTTATCAATATTTGCTACAGCACTGTGGTTTTACTACTCCATCGACCATTCATGAACCTTAAAAAATCGGAGAACATGCATGTAGCTCTGCGTTCATTGAATACATGCACCGTGGTGGCGAACACTATTATTGATCATGTTGAAGGCATGGAATCCTCCGGTTATATGCCTTTACCATGGATGTTTGTAACATTGTAAGTATGCAAATATTTCGTATTTAGAACTG
>NW_027192146.1:1857915-1864533 GCF_041956525.1 Rhizomucor pusillus | reverse complement strand
AGGTCAATTAGTGGGGATGCAGCAATACCAGAATATATTTAACAAATCTGTAAATTTAAAAAACTATCATTGTTTGTGCATAGAATCGAATTTCAATAAATATATAGAAAATGACTGTTGAATATAATGAATCAATTAATAATGAAATAAACTATATTATAGCTAATTATTGGTATTTTCTGGATTGAAAAAGGCCAGCTATACATAATAAATATAAACATAGAACTGAGATAAAGCATATAAACTATATTAGTAAAATCGAATATATACTTTTTGAAAAATTAGGTATGTAGCTGTATTTGTTAGTAGTATTGTACACAAATAAAGAATATCCAGGTCCTTATTTCGAAATTGAATAGGGCTTATTTCTTTTATATCATTTAGTGTCAGGAATTTCTGGTAATGAGATTGAAAAATACTTACCACAAGTACATTTCACACATTGGAGGTCGTCTAGAACCAGATGTATGATGTTCCTCCCGTTGAAGTTTCCGCTCCCCGAGGCTACGCGGGTTTTTGAGAATATGCGGTGGTCGCTCGACCGAGCTTGATACAATAATTATTTGTTATCCAGAAAGATCCAGGAAATTTTACATAGATCTTTATTTCAAGCGATTAGCCCATGTTCTCAAAAACCCGCGTAGCCTCGGGGAGCGGAAACTTTAACGGGAGGATCGTCCTGTATGTGCGTCTAGATGACCTCCTAGGTTTTGAATTCGAGCATCTCGACACCACTCGAACAACGTGGATGGGGCCGAGATGAGAGGGGGCTGAAAATGTTGGTGGCCTGATGACATTCGGCCCCCCTTTTGGGACGAATGTTAAACCTCCTACCAATCGAAATTTGCGTGGATTATACACCGTGACACTGAGGCTTTCAGAGGACAAGGCACTCCGTACTTATTCGTCTAATTCACAAATCATATCCTGTGTACCCTTCGTCTTTTGCTGCTTAATAGCGCGAACTAGAACATGGCGACGCTGACTCATCCGACTTCTAACGAGGTTATCAAGGGTCCTACTGCAGCGAGCATGGATTCCACGAGTGGTCGATACGCGGAGGTATTCCTTGCCTCGGTATGAACCAAATCCATACGACACGATACGATACTGGCGGTCTGGTTCCATAACATTATAATCCGCTTGAAAGATCGACATTTTACTGACTCACTCAAACGGACGCGTCGTCCCCGACATCCTGGGCATTGTTCACGGTCTCGGCATGATCGGGGAGTTCCAGGAGCTGTACGCCATCAACCGTTTGTTTCGTATTTCATGGGACCAGTAGACCAACCGAGCGTGATGTTCTCGTGCGTAGTGAAACCGACGAATCCAAAGGTCAAGACCGGCCTATCCTTGATGAAATACTTGGAAGGAACGAGCGAATTTCCCGGGCTAGGTACAAACGTCATGAACGTGCAGGCTTCTGCGCGAATATATCGCGACCGTCGAACTGTCTCGTACTCTTTGCCAACGAGGCGAACAACGAAGTAGTGCATCGGTCGATCATTGAAGGTAAAGTTTGCAAGGATGCTTTGATCATGCTGTTCCGAAATATTACCTTTCACTAGACCCTGCATACGTTTAGTTAAAGAGTTCCAACAATGACAGTACGCAAAGGTCTTATTTTCGCAGTCGTAGAAAGCCACAGTTGAGCGAATCCTTTGACAGACCGATTTCCAGTGATTTTCGAAGCTAATCTGGTACGTCGAACAGCGTGACATCTTATGAACCAAGTCGTTCATCAGAACTACGTAATCCTCCAAATTAAACAGGTCTCGCGCGTACATAGTTATTCCGAAACGAGTCATTCCTGTATCCTTATACCGCAGCAACTTCGCGGTGAACTTTTCACTCTTGTTTGCGACGAAGTTTGATAGCTGCGATCCTATATACGAGCGCGCATCTGTTGACTCGATCATCTGCACGAACTTGTTGTAAATCTTTACTCTAAGGTCCACAGCAACGATACACGTTGTCTGGCATAACCACGAGATACAATGGTCGCCAACCTTGTGTCTGTCCGATACAATGTCACTGGGATCCGCTTCAAGAACCTGAGTGATATAACTCTCGATCAGGTCTCGCGTGGACACCAGACCGCAATCGACAGAAATGTCTAGATCGTGCATAACAATCAGGTTATCATGTAGCTCACGCTGAACATTACGAAGGACCCGGAGAACCAATTCCAAAGCGATCTCATCGAAGGACACCTTAATCTGTATCATCCCTGTGAGGTAATCCCAGCCTGGTTCGAAGTTCAGCTGCTCGGCCTGGATGCGATGAAAAACAGCAGCTATCACCGAGTCGTCTGGGCAACGACCGCTGCAAACGTACATTACAACAAACATCGCAGGTTCCAAATATCGCGAGAATGCCGCCCTGATTTTCTGGACGTACGAGCCGATCTCGTTCCCGTTCCTCGCAAGATAGTACATCGTTGTGCACCAGAACACAACGTTGTCAACGAAGATATCCGTAAAGTCGGACCACCCCTCAAATGCGCCAATCGCATGCTGGACAAAGCTAACCCGTGAGTATCACTGAGGTGTTCTACTTTGGAAGAAGTGTACCACGGGTGTGACTGACGAGGACATACTTTGCTTACTGGACGCGTTTGTCTAGAATGTTGGCGACATCCGGAATTTCGTTTTAATATCGTCGTCTAGGACCGTTTTCTCGTTTCCATCCGACCCTCGTACTCAACCAGCGAACTATCGGCAAAGTCTTCGACTGAGACCCAGCTGTCGTCCTTCGCAGTATAGCCGGTCCAACGCACACGATATTGACGGGCATGTCTGGGACCACGATGAGAGACAATATGACTCACCTCGTAGTGGTCTGCCGGGATCTCCTCGCTATCACGGCTGTTCTTGTACTCCACTAGACTTCGTGTCTGCTCACTCAGCGATAACGACCAGAACTGTTCTTGTAATGCTCGCATCGATTCGGCATCTTGGGAGGCCATCCAGAATTTAAGAGCTTGCGAAGCGGTTCGTACTTAAAGGAATAGGCGCAAGCTCTTTAATTCTGGATGGCCTCCTATAGGAGGGGACCCGACCGGTGGGATGGGACCAGGTGGGTAAAACCCTGGAAGAGTGGGGGGACACTACGGCCAATGGCTTCAACCGGAATATCCACCCCTTGGATTCCCGGTAACGCGCAAGCTAACTCAAGTGAAGATATACCTTAGGATTTCGCTAGAGTAGTTACAATCGATACTAAGAATGCTCACCCCAGAGATCCGTCAAGAGTTCGAAAAGTTGATGCGCCAGGAGTGGGCATTCTTAACGTCATCATGGCCATCAGCTCGGAAGGAAAAGTATCTTCGGTCTGAGATCAAACCGGTGAATGAGATTGCATTCGTAAAGGATTTTGTGTTAAATGGGTTGGGTGTCCTCCCGGTGTTTTTCTTCCTAGTGGTTGTCTTTGGCGAGCACGAGTACGCTGGGCCGTACAACCATGTTGAGAAAGGTTGCTCATCCTATATTTTCTACTGTCTGGGTCGTCGATTGCGGACATGTCGAGGTTTATTCCTCGCAGTAGCTTTTACGCACTCTATCGGGATTTCTTTAGAAAGTCCCATGGCAGGTTAAATGGTCTACTCGACGGGTGTCTTACGGGTATGTTTTCGACGACGCGCATACGGATTTTTTGCGCGCAGTTGAGGAATTCCAAAGGACTTAAACATGTAATGTTGCTTTTGGACGGACATGATAGTCGGCCATCCTACGTTCAACGACATGATTCGCCTCGATCCTACTCGTACAAACTAAAGAAGTCAGGATTCCGGACGCAGATTTGTATTGACATCAACCAGATGATCATATTTGTATCGGACGCCGAGTATTGCGGCGAGCATAACGATGGGCCGATGTTAAGCCGTATTGATCTGTCTCACGCCGTGAGCAAGTACGACGTAATATGCCTCGATGGTGCGTATACGTTATACATTGGTCGGATTGCCCAAAAGAATACTCATCTGATTGAGAGAAGTTTCGTATACCCGATTCGAAAGGATCGTGGAAAAGATTTACTGCCCGAGGAGGTCCAATTCAACAACATGTTTGGAGGATTCCGCTCGATGATCGAGTCTGTGTTTGAGAAATCCGTCATGTATTCGAGCGATTCAACAAGAGGAACGTCATTCGTGTGAGTGACATGGAGACGTTTACGTTACATTCTAAGCTCGCATCGGTCTTGCTAAACATCAAACGGTTTGTGTCGTTGGGAAAGTTGGAACCTGCCTCACATCACACTCTTTGGATCCAGCAAGGTTTTGAGTTTGGATCGTCTCAGGATCCTGCTTTCGGAGCGGTGGACACGTCGGTTTCCCTAGAGAGTATACTCGACAATACGGATGGCATCGGTAATTTACAGAGGGAGTTTCTCGACCTGTCCATCTCAAAGGTAGATACAGTCGAGATCTGTCAAAACATGGATGATGGCTCCGTGTATGAGGTCGAGTGTATTGTAGATCATAGGACAAATCCATCGACGGGCGAGCTCGAGTATCTCGTGAAATGGGCAGGCTATCCGTCGTCTGAGAATACATGGTGTGATATCATCAAGTTTAATGAGACCGAGTGCATCGATGACTACTGGAAGGCTCGTAGGACAACTACGTAAGAATGTCGATCGACTTTTAAAACTGATTATCGGCCGAGTCGACCAGTCGACCGATAGTCATAGTGTCTAAGAGCTCTAACGATGTCTACAAAGATTCACGACGAGATTTTCGAGAGGAATGCTGAGTTGTTGAATGACGTAGCATACGTCGACTACACGATTGGTGGATCAAATCCACGATTCGGTTGGGCCGATGTGCCTACTGCCTTTTGTGACAGTATGCTCTTCTGGCGTCTGACGTGTGCGTCCCTGATGAGGAAGCCTGAGAAAATCGGTCGATTCCTCAGTCTAATGCGCGCACCTCTCGCGATGGTGGCGGATGAGTTGCCCGGCATCATCATCAAATACGTCTACTCGGGCCTTTGCGGAGAGCGTTTGACTGTCTTCCTGACTGAGAAACCCCAACGGGCGTTGAGGGAACTTGGAATAACGGCCAAGGATTTCAAAGGAGCGTACATTGCGATCAAAGTGTCATTCCAACAAGAGCTTCCACTCAACACTGTCATTCGATGCGTGCGACAAGTAATGCGACTCTTGGAGGAGAGTACGGTAATCCTACACGATATCGATATTGCGGTTGACTGTGCCCTTATTTCTACTGGAGCAATCATCAAGGAATATCTGATGACGCTCGGTGTGACTGGTCGAGATATCGCCGATGACGTTAAGGACGTAGGATTAAACTGTATCTCCTGGCGAAGATATACAACGTCGGTGCCACCCGTCATGCTTAGGACGAAAATCTACAACAAATTCGTCCAGATGCTTCAGAGTACGGATGTCAGGTCCAAAGTCGGATCTTAACTGGCCAACCTTATTATGAATCCATGTCCCCGTTTGACGGAGAAGTTGAGATCCTTTATGGCTAGTAGCATGTCACGTATCGAGATTACGTTTTACTCGTCAACAGTATACGACGTTGAGGAGTATCAATTGATTCTCGATCAAACGCTCGAACGATTGTCCTAATGTCCCACGTTTGAGATATCCGTTGAGCGTCAATGGCGTGCTCTTGCGGATGAGATCAGCTCGTTTTTTGCTATCTACGTCCAGGAGAAAGGGATCTCTGGATATTCGCACTGGTGGAATTCGATTACCAGAAAGAAACAAGGCGTGTGTCGGTCGAGAGTTGATGGGAAAGATCTCATTCAATTGCTGTCAAACTTCTCGTTTAATGATCGTCCTATACACTGTCTAATCCTGGAGACGGCGAGCGATGAGGATCAAACTCACTCGCCTTACTATCTCGTACAGTATCGTCGGTACATTCGGACAAGGTTTGCTACGACACTTGTACCGGCTCAAAGCAACTCTCTCTATGCGTTTCGATCATCCCTTCCCGGTGTGCCTTCCTTTGCGTCGATTGATCTAGTAGAAGCCAACGGAATTCTAATCGATTGGCCATGGGATCGTCTGCGTAAGGCGACAAAAGATCGAGAGGCATCCACCGTATGCTCCATACAACTGTATGAGGAAAATATCAGGAGCATGCCGTCCGATGATCATGTCCGTGTTGATGATGGCCGTCTAGTCGAGATGCGCAACCTATTGAGGCCGACGGACTACAAAGCGGACTACAACGTACTTGTTCCGGGTTCGTCATACACTATCACACATTTCGGTACTACGACGTATAAGGGTAGACTGTATATCTGCTTGCAATCGGATGACGAGATAGGATGCCGACGCAGTAGCCAGCGCCTTGCGAGTGTCGTAGAAAAATACATTCAAAGAGGTGATATCTTTACTATCCATGTCCACGGCATCGTTAAGCGGCGTGGATTCAAAGAAATCAATGCACGCATCGACTAATATAGTGTACGATCCTTTAAAACTACTGGACATACTTACCGGGAATCCAAGGGGGGGATATCCCGGTTCAAGCCATTGGCCGTAGTGTCCCCCCTCCACTCTTCCAGGGTTTTACCCACCCGGTCCCATCCCACCGGTCCGGTCCCCTCCTATAGGAGGCCATCCAAAATTAAA
>NW_027192146.1:1851749-1856483 GCF_041956525.1 Rhizomucor pusillus | reverse complement strand
CGAGCGATTAGCCCATGTTCTACAAAAACCCGCGCAGCCTTGCGGAGCGGGGACTTTAACGAGAGGATCGTCCTGTATGTGGTTCCAGATGACCTCCAAAGGGTGCATCTCATCATGGTGTGTATGAGAGCGCCGGGCCTTCATCTGGCATTCCGGGCATTTCTTAAGCCATTTCTGGATATCGTTCTTGATAGCGGGTAACCAGTAACGGAGCTTCATTAAATCGTAGATAGTGACCTTGCCTGCATGACCGAATACTGTATGGAAAGTCTTGACTTTGTCTGCACGATACGCGAAAGGCAAATAGAGGACTTCCACAACCTTGCTTTCACCATCTTTGATAAAAGTCACCTCGCGATATACCTTGCGACCTTTAACAAAAAATTTATGCTTTTCCTGTTCCAGCAAATCGGCGACTTCTTGCGGCATATCCTTGGGTGGATCTGCATAGTAGAATGGCCAGTCTTGCCTATGCTCTGCGGGAATGCTGGAACTCAGAGCATACAAGAATTTTGGCTTCATGGGTTCAGCATGGGAGTCGCTTTCGTTGTCGTATTCCTTCCTTTACAGGGTGTCCGGTACTCCGTTTTCCTTGCCTGGCTTGTAGCTAATGACGGGATCGTACAATTCAAGTTCATTGATCCAGCGCACGAGACGTGGAGTAGCCTTCGACTGCGATCGCAAGTACTTGAGCGTGTGGTGATCTGTGAACACTTCGTACGAGCGGCCTTCCAGGAAGCAACGCCAAGTTCGTAGAACGTGCAGTATCGCCAGGAGTTCCCTTTCTTGCGCAGGGTAGTTTCTTTCCGCCGATGACAGTTTTCGAGATTCGTACGCCAACGGATGCCATATACCTTGATCGTCCGCTTGCAACAGTACCGCGCCAATACCAACATCCGAGACGTCAGTTTTGACTCTGTAAGGTTTGGAAACATCCGGAGCTTGCAGTACGGTTGCGGTAATGAGCTTGCTCTTGATCAGGTCGAAACTAGCCTGGCAAACGTCGCTCCAGTTGATCGGTCGTTTCTTTGGTCCGCCTCATTTTGTGAGATCCGTCAAGGGAGCCTCAATACTCGCAAAGCTCGGTATGAAGCGTCGATAATGTTGGGCCAGACCGATAAACTGTCGCACTTCTTGCACAGTGGTTGGCGTCTTCCAGTCTTGTACAGCCTTGATCTTGTCTTCTGCGGGACGAATACCTCCCTTGGACACTCGGAATCCTAAGAATTGGACTTCAGGCTTACCGAATTCACACTTCTTCAGATTTGCAAAGAGCCGTGCATCCCGCAGTTTTTGCAGAACTGTGCGGACATGTTCCTTGTGTTCGATTTCCGTCTTTCTGAAAATTAAGATGTCATCGAGGTACACCAGTGCGAAGCGGTCCAGGCAGTCTCCAAGAGCCTTGTTCATCAAGCTCTGGAAGGTTGGGGGTGCATTCGTCAGTCCAAAGGGCAACACCAGAAATTCGAATTGGTCATAACGAGTATTGAATGCGGTTTTGGGAACGTCCTCCTTTCGTATTCTGACTTGACGGTATCCTGGCTTGAGATCCAGACTTCTGAAATATGCCGCGCCTTGTAAGCGTTCCAAACATTCGTCGATTCGGGGCAACGGGTACTGATTCCGGATGGACACCTTGTTCAAAGCACGGTAGTCGATACACATTCGCATTGACCCGTCTTTTTTCTTGACAAACAATACGGGCGCTCCCCATGGGGAACCACTTGGACGGATCAACCCTCGCTTAAGCAATTCATCCAGCTGCCTGCGATCTTCGTCTAGCTCCAGCGGCGACATCTTGAAAGGCGGGCTTGAGATGGGCTTCGCATCTCCTGTGTCGATGACGTGTTCAGCCTCTCTTTCCGGACACAAACCAGGCAGTTCCTTTTGGAAATCATCCTTGTATTCGTCGATCAAATCCTTGAGACTTTCCGGGACAATCTGCTTATCCTTGCCCTCGTCCTTGACCTGCAGATGCAATAAGTACGTCCTTTCGATTTGCTTGTCCTTGAATGCCCTGTCTAATTGCTTGTGCGACAGTAAATATCGTAGGCCCGAGTCCCCAAGGTATCTTGCCGGCAATAATTCGTAGTCCTTGCCATCCACCTTGACAATGCAGGTATCCGACGACCATTGTGCTTCTGGATTGTACTTCTTAACCAGTTCTGTCCCAGCACTAAAGCGAATTTCGTATCCAGGATGTAAGTATCGATTTCCATCCTGCAACCTGAGAGCGAGAACTGAATGTGGGCCCTCTTGTTAATTTTCAGACGATGTCCTCCGGCTGCTTCTATTGATCTGGGGTCAACATCGTAGCTGTTGATCGACTTGAGGAGCTTGGACGATATTTATGACGAGCTTGCACCAGAATCGAGTAAAGCCAGAATTCTTTTCTTGCCACAAGTGCCCCCGTCGAAAGGTAAGGATTTACCAGGTGTTGCGCATGAGTATACACCTTCTAATCGGGTTACGTCCTCTTGCAACCTTTTCAGCTCGACATCGGCTTCTGGGACTGCAACGATGCCGTGCTGACCACCCTCGGTTGCCTCAACGACTTGGACCTGTTCCACTGATATTCCTTGTCTTGTTGTATGTCCTTCTTGATGTCGTGAGCTTCGGCCAGCCCCATTGGAGAGCCCTTCAGTCTTAGACCTTACGAACTAACCCCCGGGCTTCCAGCGACCGGTTTCCTTGAAGGGGTTGTTCCTGAGGGCGCGCAGGTACCCCCTTTACTGCGTGCGCGCCTGACCAAAATCCTGCGAACCTCGCTTGGATGGTTCAGGCCTTGTCCTGGGTGCTTCTGGACAATCTGGTTTCAGATGACCACTGTGCTTGCAACGATAGCATCTTCGTGTTTCACGGCGGGGAGGTCTGATGGCATCTAGTTTCATAGGTACGGCATCATCGGCAGCATATGTAGAGGACGACAGAGTGTTGCGAGCAAACGTGTTGCCGGCGAAGGAGCGTTGTGCAGAGGAACCAAGCACACCACGGGCACATTGCTGAGCGGCTTCAAAGGCTTCGGCAAAAGCGTAAGCTTCGTTCGGGTTCCTTGGTTGACGCATGAGGACTTGCAGACGAGCTTGGTATTTTAGACCCTGCGTGAAGATATACATCGCGTTGTTCGTGTCCATGTTAGGGAGTTCCAGCATGGTGCTTCGGAATTCGTGCATGTAGTTTTCGATGGAACCAGTTTGCCTGAGTTGCTGTAACCGTTGGCGAGCCAGTTGTTCTGCATTGGCAGGTTTGAACTCTTTTCTGAAAACCTTCTTGAAATCAGTCCAAGTGGGGTAGGGGTCTCCAAATGTAAGTCGGTTTCCAGTTGTCGCCACCAAGCAGCAGCACCGTCGCGGAGAAGAGTCTGTGCGAGTGTCACCAGAGAGCCTTCCTCCATACCAACAAATCCAGCATATTTTTCTAGAGTGTAGAGCCAGGTTTCGACACCAGATGCAGTGCGTTCACCACGGAATACGTCAGGCTTCGTGGGCTTGATAACCGATGCGAGTTTGTTGAGAGGTGCGGGAGATCCTTGCTGCAGGTTGGTAATTGCTTGACTGTGTTCCTGCTGAGTATGAAGCAATCGTTGCAGAGATTCCATCATTGTGTACAGTGCTTGATGTTCCACTGTCATTGCAGGTTGAGCCTGTTCGTTGTTGCTATTTGACATTGTTGTTATTTCCTTGGTCGATCGTTGATGTTCATCAGCTACCAATTTGTCGGATTCGTCCTTTCCTAGATGTCTAGTCCTTCGATATTTCCTCGAACCGGGTTCAATCTAGCAGTTATACCGGGAGAAATCCGAATAAAATAGGCAGAGGATGTTCTCGATTGAAGAGCTTGTTCTTTATTCTATTCAACTGGTCGTACATATACTTCTCTAATGGGATGGTCTTGGAAGTAGCTAGAATATGCTCAATCTATCTTTACACTTGGGTCTTCAAGCTTGTTCCCGCATGTTCTCGGAGTTTCTTTGAACTTCCTGATTTGGATTGTTCAACTCCGCAGTCTTGGTTCCCTTTTTTGGTCGACCGGGATTTCTAGACGTGAAGTGCCTATGTTTGAGAGTCGCCTCGACATGCACAAGCGTACCGGCCTTAGCTCAGTTGGTAGAGCGGGAGACTGTAGTGTCACCTGTCATCTCTAGGTCACCTGTTCGAATCAGGTAGGCCGGATAACCTTTTTGATCGGCAACAGACAGAGTCCATTGCCGTTTTTGGTACTTCGCCACTTTGTCGCAACGCTTCTTGTTTTGCGCTACGAGCCCACACAGAGAAAAGACCACGAAGATATGAGGAAGTTAAGTATCCTTTATTCTTTTCTTTTAGAGGGATACTTATATATCTTCTACTGCTCGGTTTTATAATAATAAAGGGAATAGAGAAAATATAAAAAATACGAAGTGCAAAGGATATTCGCGTTGAAAAGGGAAAGTATTAAAGGAACGGAGTAGCAGTCAAAAAGGGAAAAGACAAGTCTGTGCACAACTGGTTGACAAGTCCTTGTTCTCTTTTCGTAAACATCCCCATTACAAAAACTTCAGCTTATACACTTATAATATTTTATGGAGGTCGTCTAGGATTAAACACCTTGCGCTTCTGTGGGTAAATAGGACCCGCTTCGCAAGCTACGCCGGTCATTTAAAACATTCGAAATGTCCTTAGCCTTATCCTATGCTTCAGGATTGGAATGTCCAAAAAATCGATGGACGGCTAAGGACATTTCGAATGTTTTAAA
>NW_027192146.1:1848859-1850872 GCF_041956525.1 Rhizomucor pusillus | reverse complement strand
AGGCGGGTCCTATTTACCCACACAAGCGCAAGCTCGTTGGTCCTAGACGACCTCAAAGAGGATATGTTGGGGAGGCTATCGACCGAGGGGGTGGTAAGACCGGTCGAGGGGGGGGATAGTACGCACAATGGCCTGAGCCCATATGACACCCCCTTGGCATATGGGTAACGCGGGCAATGATTTAATGAAGATATCTATTATGATTTCATTGGATAATCTGCGGTTGATATTTAGAATGCTCACTCCGGGAATACGTCAACAGTTCGAAAAGTTGATGCGCCAGGAGTGGGCATTCCTAGCGCCATCATGGCCATGGAGACAGAAAGAAAAATATCATCAGACTAAGGTCAAACCGGTGAATGAGATCCCATTCGTCAAGGAGTTTGTGTTGAATCGGTTGGATGTCCTCCCATGTTTTTCTTCCTAGTGGTCGTTTTTGGTCAGCACGGGTAGGCTGGGCCGTATAACCATGTTGAGAAAGGGTTGCTCATCCTATATTTTCTACTGTCTGGGTTGTCGATCGCGGAGATATCGCGGTTTATCCCTCGCAGTAGTTTTTATGCACTCTATCGGGATTTCTTTAGAAAGTCCCATGACAGGTTGAATGGTCTACTCGATGGATGTCTCACGAGGATGTTTTCGACGACGCGTATACGGATTCTTTGCGTGCAGTTGAGGAATCCCGAAGGACTCAAACATGTGACGTTGTTGTTGGACGGACATGATAGTCGGGCATCCTACGTTCGACGACATGATTCCGCTCGATCGTACTCGTAGAAACTAGAG
This sequence comes from Rhizomucor pusillus, assembly GCF_041956525.1. NCBI lineage: Eukaryota > Fungi > Mucoromycota > Mucoromycetes > Mucorales > Lichtheimiaceae > Rhizomucor > Rhizomucor pusillus. The sequence continues at coordinate 1,850,086 of NW_027192146.1, read as the reverse complement.
AAGTCAGGATTTCGGACTCCGGTTTGTATTGACATCAATCAGATGACTGTATTTGTATCGGACGCCGAGCATTGTGGCGAGCATAACGATGGGTCGATGCTAAGTCAGATTGATCTATCTCGGGCCGTGAGCAAGTATGATGTGATAGGTCTCGATGGCGGCTATACGCTATACATCGGTCGGATTGTCCAGAAGAATACTCATCTGACTGAGAACAACATGGTATATCCGATTCGAAAGGATCGAGGAAAGGATCTACTCGCCGAGGAAATCCAATTCAACAACATGTTTGGAGGATTCCGCTCGATGGTCGAGTCTGTGTTTGGGGAGATCGGCCATACATTCGAGCAATTCAACAACAAGAACGTCATTCGAGTGAGCGATATGGAGACTTTCACCTTGCAGATTAAGCTCGCTGCGGTCTTGTTAAATATCAAACGGTTTGTATCGTTGGGAAAGTTGGAGCTTGCTTCGCATCACACCCTTTGGATCCAACAAGGTTTTGACTTCGGATCATCCCAAGATCCTGTGTTTGGCGGGGTCGACATGCCGGTTTCCTTAGGGACCTTACTCGATAATGCGGATACCATCGGAAATTTGCAGAAGGAGTTTCTCGGACTATCTATTTCGGAGATAGATTCTCTCGATATCTCTGAGAATATGGATGATGGATCCGTATATGAGGTGGAATGTATTTTGACCATAAGACAAATCCATCTACAGGCGACCGTGAGTATCTCGTGAAATGGGCGGGTTATCCATCATCCGAGAATACATCGTGTGATATCACCAAATTTAACGAGACCGAGTGCATTGCCGATTACTGGAACGCTCGTAGGACGACTGCGTAAGGACATCCATCGACTTTTAGAACTGATTATCGGCCAAGTGGACCGGTCAACCGATAGTTAACTTGGCTAAAATTTCCAGCGAAGTCTAAGAAGATCAACGACCAGATTTTCGAGGAGAATGCCGAGTTGTTAAATGACGTGGCATACGTCGACTACACGATTGGTGGATTAAATCCACGATTCAGTTGGTCCGATATGTCTACGGCCTTTTGCGATAGTATGCTCTTTTGGTGCTTAACGTGCGCGTCCCTAATGAGGAAGCCTGAGGAAATCGGTAGATTCCTTAGTCTAGTACGGAGGTCATCTAGAACCACATACACGAGGATCCTCTCGTTAAAGTCCCCGCTCCGCAAGGCTACGCGGGTATTTGAGAACA
>NW_027192146.1:1847138-1848730 GCF_041956525.1 Rhizomucor pusillus | reverse complement strand
GTTCTAGATGACCTCCTACGCGCACGTTTTGCGATGGTGACGGACGAGTTATCCGGCGTCATCATCAAGTACGTCTACTCCGGACTCTGCGGGGAGTGTTTGGCTGTCTTCCCGATTGATAAACTCCAAAGGGCATTGAGAGAGTTTAAGGTCGAAGCGAAGGACTTTAAAGCGGCTTACATTGCGATCAAAGTCTCATTTCAGCAGCAGCTTCCTTTAGAGACCGTCATTCGATGTGTGCGAGAGGTTATCCGTCTGCTGGAAGAAAGTACGATAATTCTCCACGATATCGACATCTCAGTCGACTGCGCGTTTATTTCGACCCGAGCGATTATTAAGGACTATCTATCCAAGCTCGGTGTGACTGAGAGCGATATTGCCGTTAAGGTTAAGGACGTAGGATTAAACTGTATCTCATGGCGTCGATACACGACGTCTGTCCCGCCTGTGATATTAAGGACAAAGATCTACAACAAGTTCGTCCAGATGCTTGAGAGTACGGATATCAGGTCGAGCTTAGGATCACAATTAGCCAACCTGATTATGGACCCTTGCTCTCGATTTGCTCAAAAGCTCCGGTCGTTTTCGGGAAGCGGCATGTCGCGTATCGAGATCACATTCTACTCATCGACGGTCTATGATGCAGCGGAATATAAGTTGATCATCCGACAAACACTCGATTGTATGTCCGGATGTCCAACATTCGAAATTTCGTTTGAGCGTCAATGAAAAGCTCTCATCGATGAGATCTGTAGGTTTTTCGCTGTTTACGTCCGTGATACCCGCGTATTTGCGTACTGCCATTGGTGGAACTCGATCACTGGAAAGAAACACGGAATGAGTAGGTCGAATATCCACAGGAAGGAGGTCATTCCGCTTCTGTCAAATTTTTCTTTCAACCATCGACCTATCCATTTGTTGACTCTGACAACGGCCAGTGACGAGGTTCTTTAGTATGCCCATTACGAGCTCATCCACTATCGATGCTGCACTCGAGTGACATCGAGAATGACACTTGTCCCTGCCCTAAACAACTCTTTATACTTCTATCGAACGGCCATTCCAACTGTACCGTCCCCTGAATCCATTGGCCTTGTCGAGTCAAATGGTATTAGGATCGAATGGCCGTCGGATCGATTGTTTAAGGCGTCTAATGTCCGAGAAGTGTCTGTCGTAAGTACCATACGAATTGTAGATTCCACCATGAAATCGCATGATATGCATCTAGGAAGGCAGTCCAATGACGGTCGATTATTTGTCATGGAGAATTACTTACGACCATCGGACTATCGATCCGATTACAATGTTCTAGAGGAGCGGTCGTCCTATACCGTCATCGGTTACGGAGAGACGACTTGCAAAGGAAGATCGTACATCTGCTTGCTTACGGACGATAATACACGCATAAGATGCAGCAGTCGTAGACTTTCCTCGTTAGTCCACAATGCAATCAGCAAGGGGATGGTATTTACGCTCTATGTCGAGAGCATCGTATGCCGGCGTGGAATGAAAAAAGTCCATGCTCACATCGAGTAAGCTATCGCTGGGTCCTTTTAAAACACGCTCGCTCATTGCCCATATGCCAAGGGGAT
>NW_027192146.1:1843368-1846450 GCF_041956525.1 Rhizomucor pusillus | reverse complement strand
GCAAGCTCTTTGGTCCTAGACGACCTCCGTGGAAACGGTCACGTTTGTCCAAGTATGCACGCAAATTTGCGGCTCTTGTTTGCTTCATGGTAACGTCTTCCTCCTCGTCGAACAGCAAGTTTTCTTTCTTGTTATCGATGGACATGGTTTCTTGTCTATATCGGTAGTGCAAAATGTGAATAGTAGCAATCGGGAGCCCCTGGCGACCTCGCCAAAAATGTCACGTATGGTCTTGAAATTATGTCATTTGCTTGTCTACTACTGTTTGCTCTGCTAACGTGTAACGTTTATGTCACGATTGCACTAATTCGCGTTACACGGCACAAAAGTTTTCTGTTTTTCCTTGAGTAAAACGTAGCCAAGTCGAGGTACACTACTTCTTTTTCTTTGTTTCCCGGTTCCTCTAGGTCCAAAGAGCTCTCGTTTATTGTTTTAGCGTCGTGGCTTAAGACAGATTCTGATCTATCGCCGCCTAAAACGGCAAGCCACGTTCGCGCACGGAGACGTAAAATAAAAGAGAGAAAGTATAGAAATATGATAAACCGATGCGGGTCCTATTTACCCAAACAAGCGCAAGCTCTTTAATCCTAGACGACCTCTTATGTAGAATCATACAAGCCACCAAGGGTGTTGGCAATGCAAGTGGGAAATGATTTGGGAGGAAAAATGCGTAAGGTTAGCGAGATTGGAATTAAGGTTAGCAGCGATTACTAGCACAGACACTAGCATGCTTGCTATCCATCCTCCCCCGGCATAATCCTCAGCCAATCAAATTCGAGCAAAAGGTGTAGCTTTGCTCAAATTTGAAACAGCCCGTTCTAAGCACATGTCGGATTCGTCCTTTCCTAGATGTCTAGTCCTTCGATATTTCCTCGAACCGGGTTCAATCTAGCAGTTATACCGGGAGAAATCCGAATAAAATAGGCAGAGGATGTTCTCGATTGAAGAGCTTGTTCTTTATTCTATTCAACTGGTTGTACATATACTTTTCTAATGGGATGGTCTTGGAAGTAGCTAGAATATGCTCAATCTATCTTTACACTTGGGTCTTCAAGCTTGTTCCCGCATGTTCTCGGAGTTTCTTTGAACTTCCTGATTTGGATTGTTCAACTCCGCAGTCTTGGTTCCCTTTTTTGGTCGACCGGGATTTCTAGACGTGAAGCGCCTATGTTTGAGAGTCGCCTCGACATGCACAAGCGTACCGGCCTTAGCTCAGTTGGTAGAGCGGGAGACTGTAGTGTCACCTGTCATCTCTAGGTCACCTGTTCGAATCAGGTAGGCCGGACATCTTTTTGGTCGTTTGTCGTAACGCAAAACAAGAAGCGTTACGAGCCCACACAGAGAAAAGACCGCGAAGATATGAGGTAGTTAAGTATCCTTTATTCTTCTGTTTCAGTGGGATATTTATATGATTTCTACTGCTCGGTTTTATGATAATAAAGGGAATAGATAAAATATAAAAAATACTGCGAGCGGAGGATAATCATATTGAAAAAGGGAAGTGTCAAAGGAACGGCGTAGCGGCCAAAAGGGAATGAGAAGTCTGTGCATGACAACCAATGCCAAGGCAAGTTTATTTTCCAGGCACAGCACCTTGGTTTGTCCTCTGAGGATCGGCCATGTTTATATGATTTTAGGTGTATTTGGTGGATAAGATGTAATCATGTTAAACCCTTACTATTTAAAAGATGTATATGTTACGATATAATAAGGTAGCTATCATGAAAATGCGCACCTATCATTAATATTTGGTCCCATCACGTAACCATAGACCTATCATGAGATGACTTTGCCGTTTCCTGCTCGAGCTTGGTACACTAGAATGATATTAATCTTTTTATCCATGATGGATTTGGTGGACAAACCTCTATCATTGTGTACAAGGCCGATCCTCTTCACGATCCGTACCTATTGAAGTATCAATTCAAAGCCAATTGTGTCTTCTCAGGGCTTTCGTATTCTGTCTAACACAGAGCAGACTATCTGTTAGTCTTTCATACAATTTCTCTAAATTTCTTCCCACTGCAATAGATGGATCATATTCAACAACATCACGCAGAGACTATTCCACAGTATAAAAGATGTACCAAAGCTCTTTTGGTTTTAACTCTCCTATAGCATCTTTATGTAAGTTGAATCCCCAACTTATAGCTTGTTTATCTGATTTTATCATATAGCTGTATATATTTTCCTTAGTTCTCTTTTTAATAGTATCAATTTTAGTATGTATATTTCCATAGCAAGCATATTCTTCTGGTAAATTCAAATAATGGGGACTATTTATATCTTTGTTTGCTGTCCATTCTATGTATACAAAATAATTTTTGTAGTATTCTAATACTAATTCTCTGCTTACATCAGTTTTAGAAATAGTCAGGAACATTTTTCCAGCAGTCCAGCGTTTCTTACTAACATTACAATCTTTACAAGGACAATCAGATTTTTCACATTTAAGTATTATACCTTTCTCCTTTTTAACTATATTTTTCTTCAAACTTTCTCTATATCATAGAACTTCTGCTTGATATCGTCCTTAACTTTTACATTCTAATTGCTTGATTCTATAGATCTATCAAATATTCTGCCAAGTTCCGATAAGTTTTTTAAAATATAATCACCAATATCTTTGTTATCGTCTATCTTTACAACTTTTATCATATGATTATCTACATTAATAAGTTCACCATTTCAGTTTTCTTAGCGTTTGCTCTAAACCATTTCATTTTAGAGGGAAAAATTCAATTTTATGCCATGTTTTACGCATGTGGAATTTTTTGTGTAACCATTATCACCAGCGTGTCAACAAAGCAGGAGAGGATTCCACTATACTGAAAATTTGGGGAACGACGCGATGAAACGTGATCAAAGGGGCCCAACTTTTCAAATATTTTTTTCCATATTTAAATAAAAGTTGAATTTTATATTTACATAAAATGGATATTGAAAGCTAGAACAGGGGATTGATAGGAGGTCATCTAGAACCACATACACGAGGATCCTCTCGTTTAAGTCCCCGCCCCGCAAGGCTACGCGGGTATTTGAGAACATGGGCTAATTGCTCGATTGGTCTTGATACAATAAT
>NW_027192146.1:1834652-1842707 GCF_041956525.1 Rhizomucor pusillus | reverse complement strand
ACCTCCAATGTAGTGGCCGGTAATGCCAAGAAAAGCCTGGAAATTCGGGGATGTCCAAACATCTAATGTAACAGATATTTTTGATTCTATGGCCTAATGTTGACATATGTATCTGTTAGTGCTTGGAGGGGACCCGACCGGGGGATGGGACTGGGTGGGTAAAACCCTGGAAGAGTGGGGGGAACACTATGGCCAATGGCTTGAACCTGGATATCCCCCATTGGATTCCCGGTAAGTATGTCCAGTAGTTTTAAAGGATCGTACGCTATATTACTCGATGCGTGCATGGATTTCTTTGAATCCACGCCGCTTAACGATACCGTCGACATGGATAGTAAAGATATCACCTCGTTGAATGTATTTTTCTACGACACTCGCAAGGCGCTGGCTACTGCATCGGAATCCTATCTCGTCATCCGATTGCAAGCAGATATACAACTACCCTTATACATCGTAGTACTGAAATGTGTGATAGTGTACGACGAACCCGGAACAAGTACGTTGTAATCCGCTTTGTAGTCCGTCGACCTCAATAGGTTGCGCATCTCGACTAGACGGCCATCATCAACACGGACATGATCACCGGACGGCATGCTCCTGATATTTTCCTCATACAGTTGTATGGAGCATACGGTGGATGCCTCTCGATCTTTTGTCGCCTTACGCAGACGATACCATGGCCAATCGATTAGAGTTCCGTTGGCTTCTACTAGACCGATCGGCGCAAAGGAAGGTATGCCGGGAAGGGATGATCGAAACGGATAGAGAGAGTTGCTTTTGAGCCGGTACAAGTGTCATTGCAAACCTTGTCCGTGTGTACCGATGATACTGTACGGATAATAAGGCGAGTGACTTTGATCCTCATCGCTCGCCGTCTCCAGGATAAGACAGTGTATAGGACGATCATTAAACGAGAAGTTTGACAGCAATTGAATGAGATCTTTCCCATCAACTCTCGACCGACACACGCCTTGTTTCTTTCTGGTAATCGAATTCCACCAGTGCGAATATCCAAGGATCCCTTTATCCTGGACGTAGATAGCAAAAAACGAGCTGATCTCAGTCGCAGGAGCACGCCATTGACGCTCAACGGATATCTCAAACGTGGGACATTAGGACAATGGTTCGAGCGTTTGATCGAGAATCAACTGATACTCCTCAACGTCGTATACTGTTGACGAGAAAAACGTAATCTCGATACGTGACATGCTACTAGCCATAAAGGATCTCAACTTCTCCGTCAAACGGGGACATGAATTCATAATAAGGTTGGCCAGTTAAGATCCGACTTTGGACCTGACATCCGTACTCTCAAGCATCTGGACGAATGTTGTGGGTTTTCGTCCTAAGCATCAGGGGTGGCACCGACGTTGTATATCTTCGCCAGGAGATACAGTTTAATCCTACGTCCTTAACGTCATCGGCGATATCTCGATCAGTCACACCGAGCGTCATCAGATATTCCTTGATGATTGCTCGAGTAGAAATAAGGGCACAGTCAACCGCAATATCGATATCGTGTAGGATTACCGTACTCTCCTCCAAGAGTCGCATTTCTTGTCGCACGCATCGAATGACAGTGTTGAGTGGAAGCTCTTGTTGGAATGACACTTTGATCGCAATGTACGCTCATTTGAAATTCTTGGCCGTTATTCCAAGTTCCCTCAACGCCCGTTGGAGTTTCTCAGTCAGGAAGACAGTCAAACACTCTCCGCAAAGACCCGAGTAGACGTATTTGATGATGACGCCGGGCAACTCATCCGCCACCATCGCGAAAGGTGCGTGTATTAGACTAAGGAATCGACCGATTTCCTCAGGCTTCCTCATCAGGGATGCACACGTCAGACACCAGAAGAGCATACTGTCACAAAAGGCAGTAGGCACATCGGCCCAACCGAATCGTGGATTTAATCCACCAATCGTGTAGTCGACGTATGCTACGTCATTCAACAACTCGGCATGGAGGTCGTCCATATCCAAGGATTCGTCCGTGGATGGTCGATCTATGACTTCCCCGCCGGATCGACGGCCAACCTTTAAAACGAGTTTGATCTATAATCCATTGGATGACATTTAGGAGGCGCAGCGTCGGAGGGAATCTTTCCTGATGTTCTACTCGGGGGGAGACGTCTCGGGATTTTTTTCGACGTCCAAGACATGGATATCCACGCAGAAGTTGGAAAGGCATAGAGACATCCAGCCGACACCAGGGCGCCCTAAATCATAGTGTGCTTGGATGACCTCCTATGTTGGGGTCTCTGAAGCAAGTAGCCTTGAGGAGATACACTGCATCGGGAGCAGTAGCATTTTTTAGGTACGGTTGGGACGACATTTGAATAGCAGGAGTAATGATAATAGTGTTCAGAATGGGCAAAGTAATGAGAAGACGGAAAAAGACAGAACACAGTTTCTATGTAACAACAGACAGCCAATAGTTTATTACAAATAGCATAAGTTTTTATATTGTAGTTAATGAAGTGGCAACGAAGCTGACATATTACTTGACTGTAGATCGCGTAAGGAATCCGCTACAGTCAATCATGGTTGTTGACTATGCTCTGTGGAATGCATAACTGTTAGCATGGCTTTTTTCCTTCTAAACAGCTATTCAAGATACCCAGTCAGAATTTTAGGATAATGAAACACCAATAAAAGGCATTTGGAATCCGGAATTGGACAATAATATGAAGTTTCTGGTCAATTCTGTATGTTATGCGGGTTTTGTCATTGAGGAAATCCCAATGAACTTCGACATTTACCGTAGTGCATTCCTGAGAAACCACAGAACGCAATGCCGTATTAGACTACATATTCTATGCCGCGATGTGAGTATCTTGTTACGGCAACGGTATCTACCGCAGCAACAACTAGCAACCGTAGTACACACACATCTCCTATTGATAGAAGTGCCGCAGTATCCAGTGTCCCAGTTATACCAGCTGTCCGAAATAGGAGGTCCCAATTTGGGATTGCCCACTGTTACAGAAACACAGCGTAAATTTTTGTCAGCGTTGTATTGTAATGAAATCCATTTTCACTTTTACCTCCTCGCCGCGAATTTTGCATTACAGCCAGCTAGCGGAAGGCCGTATTCCTTTGCTTCTTACCACACAATACCATGTTAACCCGCCTGTGCGAGTAATATGTAACAGGTCTGAACTATTTTCTTTTCCAAACAAAAGCTTTTATGCATTTTAATACCGTGCAGACGCATATAAGCCCGTATTGTAGTAGTTTTGCTCTAAATATTCATAATTGTTGGAGTAATTTCCAAGTAAATTACGTCGCTGCAGGGCTTATGTAGGTATCATACAAAAAGTCCACTACGCAGACGATTGTTGTTTAGGACCGTTTTTGTACAATATTTGCATACGTCTGTATGCGCGTATTGTATTTACGTACGTCTAATAGCTTCCAGATACGTCACATGCTGTAGACTGCTTTGGCATGCGCGCATTTAGTTCACCCCACATTGCGCCGACGTTTCGTTATTTTTGTCATCCCTCCAACAGCCCAAATGGAAGTTTTTTACTTTCACTTATACAACGTACACTAAAATTTTGCACCTTTGTAAGCAACTTGAGAAGGTGCTCCTTTTGAAAACGCCAGCTTTTTCAGGCGTTTTTCACGATACAAATATTTTCGCTGTGATTCAGCTTCTGAAAAATTCTTCCACTGTTGCCTTGCTCGCTGGCAGTCGCCTACCCGTGATATTCTTGCTTTGAGTAACCCGCCATCTTCAGAGATGTTCGCAAAATTGTGAAGGCGATGCGTAAGTTTGGCCATCCAGAATCAAAGAGCTTGTATCACTATTCTCTTTCACCATGTCCAGCGAAATGAATGAAGTGACAATGATTCCAGACCAATTGCGCGAAGTTTGGCGTTTTGCTCAGAAAGCTCGTGAAGACATTCAGCAATAGGCGAAAACTAACGGTGGATTCTCCGTATATACCGTTAGAAGCAGCATGAGCGGCGAGAAGAGTATGTTCGCCTGGGAAATCGACATTCCGGTGTACCTTGAAACCAGGATGAACGAGAAGTCATCGACACGAAGGCCGTTTCTATCGCGGACGGTGATGGGAACGTCACTGCGGCCACTCAAGCGAAAAAGCAACGCGCAAAAGACTCGCAGAGGTTTGGGTGCCCATTTGAAGTGATGATCCGACCCCTGAAAAAAGACAGCTGGCAATAGCATGTTGTAGGCATGCAAAACAAGCATAATCATGCTTTCGCTTTGGACACCGCATCCTACCCGATACATCGCCGTCTGGAGGGGGAAGCCCAGGAGAATGTTATAAATATGATTAAAGCGCATGCCGAAAATTCAACGATCATTACCTATCTGAAACGATTAGGTATTACTGTGGTCTCCAAGGATACCTCCAACCTTCGGCAGAAGGTTTTCAACAACGATCTTGACCATGGGATGTTCCGTCTGATCCAGGCTCTGCAAGTGGATGGATATCAAGCTCGATACAACACCAAGCAAGAAGGGAATAAGCGCTTCGCTCTTTGCTTTTTGCCCATGACTCGGCCATGGAGCTCGCCAGAAAATTTCCAGAGATTATATCACTGGACGCGACCTACAAAACGAACAAGCGGAAAAAGCTGTTTATCAACGTTGTTGGCACGGGAAATGCGGGTTTCCCAAAGCTCAAGACGTTTTGTATTGCTGGTATTTGGATCGCTGAAGAAACCAGCGAAACATGCGAATGGGTTGTCAACGCGTTGATGGAAGTAGTCTGGTCTTCGGAACAGTCACTTTCTCCAGCGGCCTTCGTAACGGACAGCGAAGCGGCGTTGATGAGGGCGCTTGATGTACCTGTGGTGAAAAGGGAAAACAAACAAGTAAATCTTGCGAGAATTGACCTAGTGTTTTAAATCAATAAAAAGTTGATTAACTCTCTCTATCTAACGACTAGTCCTGTATTTGTAGTCTCATTGCATATCTTAGATAACGGAGTCGATGGACCACTAATATGTACTTTGTGAAAAACCTTTTCATCTACGAAGAGGTTCTGAACCTGCAGTGTTAACTCGGGATGCCCGGGTATTGCCTAATTAAATCTCTTCATCTAACACATAGTCACTCATGTAAGAGGACCGTACTATGTCCGCTATGCAACTTTATCTCAGTTGCGTTGCTTTTTTGTTCTAACTTTTCTGGGATGATGATGTACGTAACCGTGGTCTATTATTGGATCCCGATGCGGTGTCCATTCCGCTTATTGTTCTATGGATTAGCCGGACGGGTTATGGTCTACCAAAGTAGTCTTTCCTGATGCCAAAAAGTTATCGTGACAGATTCATATGCGAAGAAACTTCTGCGTGAACTTGCAGAAGTTATTCGCAGTTAAAACTGATTATGAAGAGCTCTAAATAGCTTTAATTTCTTAATAGCCAGCGAAGTGAATGATGAGTTTCCAAGGATGCGTGTGACAGCAGATGAAAAAATCGAAAGCAAGGCTCTGGCTATGTTTGCAGAAGCGAGCAAAAAAGCAAGAGATCCCAAAAAAGTCACAGAATACTTGCAAACGTACTCCCATAACAGCATCTGTGTAGATATCGTATATGAAAGGTGCTAACTTGATCTCGTATACATTGATAAGTAAGCGAGCCTTCAAAGAGAAGTGGGTCGGTCGGTACGTCTGTTCAGTCCAGCTCTTTGGAAATACCAGCACCAATCGAATAGAAGGCGCGCATGCCGATATTAAGAGATCGCTTAGATCTTCTAATAACTTGTTTCTTGCCTATAAGCGATTGGATCAGTTCTATCGGATTAAGGTAAAGATGATTTGACCGCCGTTCAACTCACTTTCGATAAATGATCATTTGGTCCTGGTTAGCAGCGCATCACTGATATAGTTTTTCTTAGGGCTGGGACTTGGGACGGGGTAATGTCCCAGCACGTGACCGTCCCATCCCAGTCCGAGCCCTAGTTTTTTATAGACTGACGTGTGGAGGCAACAGATTGACAAGGAATCCTTGCAGCAAGATTCCGGCCCGATAAAGAGTTCTTTAGCCTTGATTTTAATGCTATACGACAGGAGCTTTCGCAAAAAATTTCTTGAAGACTGATTATTGCCGTTGCGCCCTGAAAAAGATATACAACTTGCCTTGCTGCCATAAGCTTCCTAGCACAGGGAAAATCCCTTTGAACAGCGTCCCACGCCGTTGGCATCTCTTTCCTGATATTACAACTACAAACGACGGTAAGATGAAGCTGAAATTAATAGATGTATGCTTGCATTAATGTTTGATTTTATGCTGAAAGAAGATGCTACCGGGTTAGGGGATAACCTTATTGCAATCGCCGAGCCTTTCGTCACTCCCACATTAGAGGGGCATATTGCAGCTGAGCTATCGAGAATTGCAAACATACAGTATCGATGCACAGATCAACAGCAGCAAAAAACTTGTTATCTTGTTTGAAAGCAATCAAAGACGAATCGTTTTTCGATCTCAAAGAAGTTCAACAGCCGCAAAGTAGCCGGCATAAAGTGAAGACCACCGCTGCAAAGAGCGGTAACAAACGTGAGATGGTTAGTCTTGAATATCAAGATACTCAGAGCTGCAAAAAAGCCAAAACTGTATTAGGCAAAGAAGCTGCAAAGATCTAGTAAAGCTTCGTAAGCAATTTCTTGTTTCTTTTATTTACGGATCGAATTGATAGAAACGGGAAGAAAGAACCATTATCTTTAACTGCGGCTCCATCTGAAGCTTCTTCCCAGCTATCTAAAATACGAATCATACCGATCTAAAACTTGTAACAGACACAATCCCAAATTCAGCTGTGAGGATAGTCCATGACCCGCGTCCACATGGAAACTGTGGTTTCCGTGCACTTGCAATCGAGCTTTTCAAGGATGAAAAACGATACAAAGATGTCAAGGGAATTATGCGGCATATTCCTGGAAATGCTCGATTGCGATTACGCTAAATATGACAAGCACAGAATGCTTAAAGCATTGGATCCTGAGGGCTTCGAGTGGTTTGTGAGTCCAGAAGCACCCAAATTGCTGCCGATGCGTTCAAAACTTCTATAGCATTCTACGGGTCGCAATCATATTTGTTCCTACTTTACCGCACAAGCCCGCAACAAACATAAGGGACGCATCCGATCATCCTTCAGCTTGTGAACGATCACATCATTCTAGTACAAGGCACGGAAGCATCAGAAATGACTTGACCTGAGGTCGATCCGCTCCGCAGACCATTTGTCACTATGACGTAGAAAAGGATCATTGGTATGCAGTCTTTCCCGATGGATTTCAGCGAACGGACAAACCCTTCGTTGGAATTTCTAAGAAATCCGACAGCCCCACCGAGGTTTTTCTCTTGCATTCTGACAATGAAGAATAGACGAGAAATAAATTATTAGACATACGGTACCATATAGATATTTAATTAACATGTTATATTTCGCGGAATTTCTTCAAAAAGCCTGCATCACACTTGTAAGTACTTCTTTATTTACTTCATAACCGACGCAGTCTCCACGCTCAACATGCAAGCAAACCAAGAATCTGTGAATGTGGATGTTCATGGACTGATCATTAGTTGTGATTTTACATTGCGTTCGTTGCCTTCATCCTTTTCTCCCACACCACCCTTTTAACACCTTTGGATTGGCACCAACCGTGACTAGGGTGCTGCGAGAGGGGAGATGCAAATAGGAAGGGATTTCCTTCGGACACAACATTTAAGCTCAGCGAGCATAAGTCCTCGGACACAACAACCTACCCTTATGAAAGTTGTCTCGAGCAATACAATGTCTAATCTGTTGAAGCGTCGATTTGAAAACCGTGAAGAACTGAAACAAGCTGCCCAGATGATTGTGCGTTGGGATGACTATGCCGTTACGACGAAGTCCAGCAGCGTTCGTCAGTTATATCTACTGTGTCGTTGCGGAGGAACTTTCCGCAACAACCATAATCTGACCGCTGCCACCGTCAAGCTCAAGGGCGATTCGCTACGACAGAATTGTCCTTTCGTCATCAAGGCTCTTCCTGTTGGAGGTCATCTAGAACCACATGTATGATGTTCCTCCCGTTG
>NW_027192146.1:1831966-1834309 GCF_041956525.1 Rhizomucor pusillus | reverse complement strand
GATGACCTCCTGTTGGAGACGGTCGCTGGGAGATTCGAGAGATTATCGATGAACATAACCATGCGATGATGGAAGATGCTTTCATTTTCCATCAATGTCGTAAGTTGAACGAAGAGGATCTCGTCACAGCTTTGAAGATGGTTAAAGCCGGTACCAAGCCTAAGCAAATCTGTGACGCTTTACGCGACACAGATGGGAAGTTATCGGTACTTCCAAAAGACCTAGATAACGGTCGTATCCGCTAGTGACAATCAGTAGTCGCACCTACGAACATGATCCCTCGCTATGGAGGTGATCCAAGTTCAGTTGGAGTTAGAGCTGGAGCTCCAAATGGGGAAGGACTCTTTGGGTGGAGGCATTGGGATGGTCGAGCGTGGATCACCGAGTGCCTCCATCCAAAATTTGGGGGTTCATCCAAAAAGATGGCCCAGTGGATTTTTAGAAACAAACCCATATGCTTTGGGTATGCATCGGTACCAATTCGGTAGGATTCACTTCCATGCCTCCACCCAAAGAATCCTTCCCCATTTGGAGCGCCAGCTCCAGCTCCAACTGAACTTGGATCACCTCCTATAGCATTCTAGTCATTAGGACTCAACACAAAGGACTTCCAATCTATGGCGACACTGCCGAGGGCGGGATCAGTAAGTTATATTGCGTGTGGCACATTCAGAGATCGAGTATGAATAAGAAGCACTATTGCAATCGTAATAAAAGCACTGGATTAATTCCTGTCCCCACTTTCTACGGTTATTTTCTGTTCCTACACGCAGGCGATTGCACAATAACCTTCGGATGCACACCAAACGTAGCAATGATAGTGTGAAGGGTAGAATGGCATACCTCGGCATATTCCTCGACGAAAGAGGGTACGAAGTCCGTACCAGTACGATTCGCAGAAGCGGTTGCAAAGTACCTTCTTTGCACATCCTGCCAGCATTGAAAAAGCTCGGCGATTTCCTGGGGTTGCTCTGGTAGTTGCAACCTACAGAACAAATACCATATGCCTTACATGAACATCGTCGGGATCAGCAATGTTGGACGTCAAAAGCTTATGTCATTTGCGATTGGCGGTGCATGGATCTCAGATGAAAAGCTTTCAGCATTTGCATTGATAGCGGACGGGCGAAGTGATTTAGAAGCCGGTTTAAAAAAAGGCCTGGAATCATCGTTATGGACTATGCAGCGGCCGCATTAGAATCCTTTACAAAGGCTTCCCGGACACTCACCATTTGCTTTGCACCATGCACCTATACGAAAACTTCCGGAAGAACAGTTGCAAAGGATTTGATACCGTAGATCAGCAGAATGCACTGCTGAAAGCAGTCAAGAAACTGATAAACTCAAAATCTGAGAATCACGTTGAAGAGGCGCACAGAGAATTCGTCGAAGCTGCAAAGTTTAGCAGAAAGGCCGACGATATTGTCATTTACCTGAATAAGTATGTCTTACCTGAGATATAAGAACATGTTTTAACAATGTATGTAGGATGCTGAGCAAGAAAGAACAGTGGGTTGGTGCTTAGACCTCACGGTTGCTGCATTTTGGGACGACGACAACAAACCGTGTTGAAGGGGCGCATGCTGCAATCAAGGATAATTTGACTTCTTCGGGAACCATCTCAAATGCAATGTAATCTATATGTCGTATTCCACAACCGAAGATCAATAACAAGGAGCCGGATAAACGATAAAGAGACTACTTGCGAATCAAAGCACTGCCGACATCTAAGACAAAGGCACAATCGACCATTGGATAACCGGATGAAAAGTTTTTATTCTTCAGGAACACTGCTACGTCTATAAAAGCAGACATTAGAGAAAACAATAAAGATATCTCGCTTGTAAAGAGTCTCAACGTGCTTACTGCGTTACCTCTGTCTCTATTAATGTACCAAACATCACACTATAGACAGATATATATGTTTTTAGGTACATGGAAGTGCTGTAGATACATATGTGGCATGATCAGCACGACAAAACGGGATGACGGAGAAAATGAATATCTGATAAAGATTGAAACGTAATAAAAATAGCAAGATTCAATTAACTTGTACGATGGGAAGGACAAGCTCGGCCGTGATTATTTTGTTGCAAAAGATCATGAAGAGAGGATAAAAAATTTGATCGGCAAAGTTTCTCGTTTTGCAATTGAAGCTATTAAGAAAGAGCTTGGCAAGCCAGTAATATCAAAAGAAAGCGAACAGGATTCCGAGAAATGCAATTGCGAAACAAGAACCAATCATAACATTCCTGTGGTGTTGTAGGGGTAGCGCAGATATAGCGATAAGGACAAAAGTAAGTACGTTGAGACTGAACGGGAGGTATCCCAAGATAACACAAG
>NW_027192146.1:1458266-1831669 GCF_041956525.1 Rhizomucor pusillus | reverse complement strand
GGATGATAAAATATATCCTAGTGGAAACAGAAAAATCGGTGGAAGGAATAAAGTTGGAGAGATTGATGAAACAAAGATCTATAAAAGAAAGTATAATAAAGGACATCGTGTAGAAGGTGCATGGGTGATAGGCGGTATAAAAAGAAGCAATCTAAAAAATAAAATAAAAATGAAAGTAAATAGTTATTCCTAATTCCAATTGAAACAAGAGATACAGCAAACATTGACAAAATTATAAAAAAATATGTAAAGAAAGAAACTATTATATATACTGATAAATGGAAAGGTTATAATAGTTTAAAAAATATAGGGTATCAGCATAAAACAGTTAATCATAAAAAGAATTTTAAAGATCCAATAAGTGGAGTACATACGAATACAATTGAAGGAACATGGAGTGCATTAAAGCATAGTATTGCTCCAAGAAATAGAAATAAAAAAGATATCATGTTACATTTAAGAGAATTTCAATGGAGAAGGAGACTAAGAGAAATTAATCTGTGGAGAGCATTTTTAAAAGATGAAGATCAAAAATAGAAAAATTGAATTTTATATGTTATAATAAAAAAACTAATCAGATTATTGAGAATAATAGATGAAAATCCATTTTTAAATAAAAATTTTGTAAAAGATATCAAGAGATCTTTCATTCCATCAAAAATCTTCAATAAAAATAAATACAACTACCATATTGTCAACGCAGAATTTGGAAAAAAGTTTGAACATATATATGTAAATCATAATAATACTAGAAAAGTTACAAAAAATTTATACAAGGATAATGATGAAAAAATGATGATAGATTAAGAAAAAATTGAATAAAATGGTCCTTTGTATGACTTTAAACTGCTGGAGGTGGATGGAATTGTTCTTTATATGACATTAAACTATATGGAGGAGGCTGGAATTTTGAAATCTGATAATCAAAAATATAAAATAATAAAAATATAGAAGTTTTAAAAATTGAAAATTATCAAATTTAGAATCCGTGTTCTATCATGGGAATTGCCCACTGAACGTCACGTGAGAATCTTTACTGAGAATAAAGGCGAAGAAAATAAAATCTACGCGACCCTGGTCTATATGATTTGGGATGGAGTTTGAAGAAAGTTGTACCGTCATTTAACAGTTATCCAATTTCATACTCATTTCTACTTCTTCCATATTTGGCGCTAGACCTGGACACGAGAATTCCCTGCTGTCATCAGCTGCCCGCAACTGGACCAATACCTGTTAGTGTAGTACCACACCGATGGTTACTTTATCCTGATACAGAAGGTGCAGTTGCCGTCCATACATGTTAACGTTACGTTCTGCAAGCTGACCTTGTATTACTGAAGTGTAAAGGTAGAGAACAAGCCTGAGTTTGATCAAGTTCCATCACTCATCAGCCATGAGAAACTTATCGATGTGAAGCAAAAAATGCAATCGTTATTGTATAAGATTGTAGAAGGGTTGGAGGATGTTGGAGACGACCAAGCCAGACTTACTATGATGGCCCGCATGGAAGCGGCCATGGGTCATGAAGAGATATGCTTGAAAGTCCTGCAGCCACCCAGCAAAATTAAGCCCAAGGGCAGGCCACGAGGAACTGGACGCCTTCCCACGGCGAATGAGCTACTTAACAAGCAGATACGAGAACAGGAAAAGCTCCATCGAAAGCGTAGACGATTGAATTCTCAAAACGATTCGCAAACTAGTCTGGAGAAAAAATCACAAAAAGCATCACAAAAAGACTCGCAATCAGAAGAGAATAGACGTCCGTTCAAAAAGTTACGACTTATTGTAAATCCACCATCCTCGTGAGTATTCAAGAACCTGAAGCCCTTCTAATACAAAATACATGCCTGCATTTACATTATATGTGAAGCTGCCCGTCAGCATGATTCGCGTAAATTCATGGTAGATTGGGTATCTTTTGCTACTGATGTAAAGGCAGATGGTAACTGCGGAAACCGTGCATTTGCGATCGGCCTCGGGGAACCTGAGGATGCCTGGAGGAACGTTCGGCTTCAGTCTGCAGGAACTTACAAGCCTCCCAGAGCATTATACTCAACTTTTTGGTTTATCTGACGATTACAGAACAGTCAGAAACTCCTTACAGTGGTATGATGGTCCATGTGGTGCTGAGCATTGGATGCCTATGGCACTGTTGGGTTACGTCCTAGCAAATGCGTATAAGCGACCAATTCATTTTTTTCTGCCCTGGACTCGTATACCTTTCTTCTCGACAACGCTCCCCCGAACAACAATTCTCCAGTATTTATGTTGTTGATGAGGCATTCAGGGCATTATGTAAATATTCGCTTCGCTTTGGGTGCGCCGATTCCTCAAATCATCAAGTCCTGGAAAAGAAATGCAACGAAGGATAGTCTTGCCTGGGAGCATCGGCTTGCGAAGCAGATGGATATGTTTACAAAACTCTTTCTAGAGCATTATCCTAAGGAAGATCCAACGGAACTAATTGACTTTGAAGATATTTTGGATCCATCACAGCAGGTATAAAGTTTCCTTCAAAAGATATGTATCTATATTCTAAACTTATAACGAAATTGAATATAGCTTGTAGATTATGAGTTGAAATGACATCTACAATAGTGCACTAGATTATTTCGAATGATGGTTAGACGTTGTGTCCGATAATGAAAAATGTTGTGTCCGAAGGAAATCCCAATAGGAATGGTTGTATGAGCTACGCGACCGCAGGCTGATCCCGGCAAAGATAACAATCGATGTCAACTTGCTGACGGCAATACTCTAGAGCATGGCTTCGGTGACTCTGTATCGATCCAATACTGCACTTGGCATGTACAACGTGCCTGATCGCAAGAAATTAATGCCAAAGTGAAAAGTCTCGGGAGCCGATGGCGATTCCGGCACCGTTAGGAAGCATCTTCGCTTCGATTTGCACGAGCTGATATATGAGGAGGACCCCGTCCAATTCGATCAGGGGCTCGAGCAGTTCAAGTCAAAGTGGACATCACATCGCGAGTTCCTGGACTACTTCCAGCGGCAGTGGCTCGACAACGGCAAGCATGTTCACTGGGCACGCTGCTATCAACCAAGCATGTACAGGAACATGGAACGAATAATTTCGTCGAGGGTTGGCACAACCAACTCAAGACGAATAATCTCGATCGCCGAAGAAACCAGCGCTTGGACTTCTTATTGCATTTCTTAGTTCACACTGTTGAACGGGATATGCAATGGAAGATCCGTACGCGCACTGTTAACATCGGGCGCATGAGCTCACAATAGCAGCTGTTCCGCGCACAGGAGATCAAGGCCGACAACTTCCCTGCAGCTCGGCTCGAGTCTGCTGTAGTCAAAATCAACGACGCCTCCTTCCAAGTTGCCTCCTTCCAAGAAAATAACACGGATGTCAGATACGAAGTATGTCTACATAAGAGAATGATGATGCCGCTCTCGCTGTCATTTCGTATTCATCTGCTTATATCGCGGTTTCTCTCAGGTTCAAGCAGATGGGTTGCATCTCGACTACTGCATATGCGATGCCTTCCGTAGCAACGGCCGTGCTTTCAAGCATCTTTTCCTCGTCGCTCGTGTGCATGGCAAATACCACGTCCGTCCGCCAATTCCGTCCTTCAACAGGCAATGTCTGCCAGACATACCGACCACGCAGCTACTTCCAACCGTCGCACCTACACCACCTACAACGGTAGATGAGTCGCCTCAACGCGCTCAAAAACTTAAATCTGATATCTCTGCCCCCTTGCTCTCCTTCAAAAGGCAACTAGACTCTCGATACTTTTCCGAGGATAAAGTTGAGTATCTCGAGGGCTTGCTGGCACAGCTCAACGAGTTGCAAAACTCCGCCCGCCATAACTCGTTTGCCGCCCCAAACCTCATTTCTAAAGACAACAGTAGCTTCATAAAGCCTGTTTCCACTCCTTGTCCTCTCGCTTGTAACAATCTCCACACAGTGGTCCTCCCTTTCCTCATCTTGATGTCGTGCACGCCTGAGCCAAGCTAATTCCACAGCGAGTGTCATTGCAATTGCTAGCTCGTGCCTCTATGAGTGTCATCTTGCGCATCTGGCAGTGTCAATGCAACCTTGGAAAGCAGACGAGCAGTGTGAATACGTTGATTCCAAAGCTGGTTTCCTTTATTCCAGATGCAAGTTCAGAGATTGATGGCTGTTTTGTAAATGAGAGTGAAAAGCTGGTGCAATATCGAAAGAATCCGGCGTACTTGCTGTCATGAGTTAGTTTTTTGAAAGCAGGTGCAGCTACCGCTGTAACACATTCATAGGTCTTGTTTCTTGTTCAAAGTCATTACACGTCGTGATGAGCAATTGTTCAACATAGGCTGACAATGAGTATTGCGAGGAGCTCAGCTGGTATAATTGCAGTGTCATTTGCTTGGTGTCCTGAGATGGTGTGTTAATCAACGCGTTCAAAAATGCACTGAGCAGAAGACGCGCGGAAAAAGCTTGAGAGACAAGTCGCACCGGAGGCGACAGCGCTAACAGAGCCATACCAGACCACCAAACGGTAAGTTTTCGAGTTGCTGTATGTTGTAGCTCCATACAAAACAGTGCACTGTAACATGTTTCTAGGCTTGTGTCTCCAGAAATGACCATGGTAAAGGAATGAACACGAAAAGCAAGCTAACGATTATTGTGGCCATATTCCGAACGTTGCTGATCTTCCTCGCCATAGCTGCCACAATAGTTTTTTCGGGCGTGCATCTGCGAAATCAATGGCAACAATTTACAAGCTCGTGAAAGAAGAGCTGAAATAAAATGTCAGATTTGTAACCTCCCCTTTTCACCTAAATGCTAACCACTGACCGCTCAGTCAAGTTACACAATTCGCACTCTCTAAGAAAACATGCATCTGCCTGGCGAACTTCCTTCTCTTTTCATTACTTGTCAAAACGCAACAATTCTTTATCAAGGAGTACGTTCGAGGCTGAAGCCTTTAAAACTGACGTCCACCTAGGCTTAACATTTTTTTAATAAATACTTATTGTGCACACTAAAAGTCACTTAAAACAGAGCATATTTGAGTATTTTTGGTGCCTCGCCAGGACAGACGTCTTTTAAAATGATTACAGCTTTCTACATGGCTGATCTGGTAAACTTGATATCCAATCTCTCTATTCCTTTTCAAAACTAATTACTATTCAAGGATATTAGCTTGTCAGCACCTTCAGTGGCTGTCAAGCTCAATAACTCCATATTCAATTTTTTTGATTTTCGACAAGCACCTTATTGGTCATCACATCGCCAACCAGCCGTGGACGATGGTATCCACCGACAACTTTGGAGCCACGAACCATCTTTTATCTTCAAAAAAAGTTCGTTGATAAGTTCGGCCGTTTGTAAGTGAGCAAACAGAAGGCATGAGGCATTTCATTTGACTGACCGGAGAATATTGATATTTGCAGTCATTTCATTGTGCCTTCCTACGTCGTCGACCTCTTTTGGGCTCAGCAAAGGGATATACCGAGCAGAGACAAAAAGGACAACGAGCGCTTCAGCAAGCTATGGATGCCTTAATGGTATTGGTGCAGCCATGCTCTTTTGCAGTACAGGACGAGATAAACAAAGAAGATTCAACCAAGATCGACAGATTGAAATTCGGCGACATTAACAGATAGACCATTTCTAAGGCTCCTTGGGCTTTGCATCACTTTTTTCAACAACGTATGCCCAGGGAACTCATCACCGCAGACCAGCACTATTTATATCACTTGAGTTATATCATCGAGAGACTCGGTTGCATGCGCCAGGACACCCTATGGCCGAATGAGCACTTCCCGAAAGATGGCATTCGATGAAGATCGATTCCAACGGGGAACTCTGAAGAATTATTGCTGAGTCACGGCGCTTTACATCTTCGTGAACGCATTCAAAAGGCTTCGATGGCAGCAGCTATATGTACGGCATCTTTTCTAGGTTGCATCAAATGTGGAATATGTTGGAGCATTTGAGAACCTGGTGGAAACAGTGAGCTCTGGCAAGCCGGCGATGTGTCTAACAAGTCAACTATGAAAGTCTAAGACGAGACAAAATCATCACCGTCGTCAGGGCTGTGGTTGTTAGAGTGCAGGAATTCACAGAGAAAAGAAAAACGTGGAAAGAGCAGCACGACATTTCCCTGGCGACGTACTTGTCAAAGTGCAAACTCAAAGAGACTGCTGGAATGGAAGTCATTTTTGCAGACTCGACAAGATTGTCTGTCAAGCATATTTTCGATTCGCAGGAGCGTATTGATATAGTCCAAGTTTACTCCGTGTCAGAAAAAATGCTCGAAGGATTCATGATTATAAATCCTAAAGCTCCCAAGCAACAGAACAGGTCCCATATTATGTTACAGAAGCCTATGATTTTGTGGAGCGGTTTGCCAAAATACCTGCGTTGTCAGGAAAAGGGAATCCGGATCGCGCGATTTGGCCTCTGATGATATGGAAAAAAAAAGCAGCACAAGGCAGGAAATCAAACGTAAGAATATAATAAAAATATCTAGATCTTGCAACGTTGAATCAGGCGAGCAGCGGTATGAATAAACCGCAATTCGAAGACACTACGCTTGCAATAGCGAGACCTACATTTGGAATCCGTTGAGAACATCATGCCTCTCCAGACGAACCGAAGCGAATCTAGCCGCTGTCTAGTGATTGAAAAATGCAAGTCATTAACGCATCAGATAGCCAGATACTTGCAACTGTGCAGAGATCGATGCGACGGGTAATGTTTATTGGAAAGCAACATCCCACTTTGTAGCGACGGCTGACGAACTATTTCCAGCAAATCCAGTACCTTCTGGACTCATATCAACTATATCTTTTGATTTGACTTTTTGTTCGCAAACATAACAGCGCTTCGCCTTTTTGACAAACATATCCACACAGGGATTGCACAATACGTGTCCACAGTTGCGCATAACTGCAGATATTGTCCATTTAGTCACCTCATTTCTTATCTCCATAAATTATGCAAACAGCCCACCTGAGAGTTTTGAAGAGTTGGAAAAGCCCTTGAGGCAAGCAGGGCATTGCTTTCTGGATGAATTTTCCTCTTCAGTCTGAAATTTGACTTGAATCAAAGATTTTAGCGACACTGGGTGTGGATTTTTCGTTGCTGTGCACATGGGAGTTGTTTGCAGAGGTTTATCTTTTACATCCTTGCCGTTCGTCGATAATGCGCTGTCCGGTGTTTTCGACGGCTGTGAAAGACTGAATAGTACCGTGACCTAGTATGAAATAGAATGTGCTTTCGTCCTTACCACCCAGAAACTGGACAGTTCGTCTATTTTACGTTTCTTCGATTCTGGCTCACGACTTCCAAGCATACTCGATTGTGTCTTTTCGAACTCATCTAGCTTTTGTTGCTCCTCCTTCAAAGCTGCATCGAGATCAGCTGCATGCTCAGCTTCTGCTTGTCTTTCTCTCCGTTCCTTTTCCTGCTTGATCTTTTGCTTCTGTGTCAAAATCATTTCGTACATGCATTCTCGACAGGCTAGATGGCCCTCTGGGCATGCAACTTGATCGCGGGCGGTCTGTAAACATAAGAAACATGCATCGTATTCTCGAAAGGAATCACGACCAAGGCGTTGCTAAAGACAATGCTGTCAGGAAAATTGACAAATATTTGTGACTGAGATGAGCACGTACTCTCTTTGTACCGTAATTTAGAGACTTGGCTTCATGGTACGTAAAGACACTTGATGCAGTGTTATTCTTAGAATGGCGAGGCATTTGTCGGGTTCAAAGTGACGAAGCGGGTGCCCGCCGCCCTTCGGATCCCAAATCAAGTAT
Source organism: Rhizomucor pusillus (assembly GCF_041956525.1). Taxonomy (NCBI): domain Eukaryota; kingdom Fungi; phylum Mucoromycota; class Mucoromycetes; order Mucorales; family Lichtheimiaceae; genus Rhizomucor; species Rhizomucor pusillus. The sequence goes on along the minus strand of NW_027192146.1, from coordinate 1,823,884 downwards.
CTTTGGGATGACTTGACTATCCGCCAATCCCGTATCTTATCGCCTTACTACGTCCATGCGGTACAGCATTATCAGAAAAAGGCCGCGAGAACGCACAGAGATACCCATCATTGAGTGGAGGGTTAATCTCAGTAATAACAGTGTGCAAACAAGCACTATAAAAAGCTTCTTGCTTGTTGTGATTCTACAAGACTATTTATCATCGCTGTGCCGAATATTGAGAAGACGATGCCATGTCAAATATAATGTATGCCATAGAATATAATACATACAGAAGTAGCGCGTGGTCAACTATAATATACGATCCATCAGCGTGTTCTGCGGAGTATTGTCCATGTAAACACGGGGCCCAAACATGTGTCAAGGTCTTCCTTCTGTTTGCAATGATATCTTACAGTGTATATTATACTCGGCGTCATCAACTAGTATCCAGGGAAACCTTAATTGTGCCAGAGGAGTATAGTATGCCCAACAGTCTATGACGCTTTCTCTATGCAAAACTGCAGTTATTATCTCTGAGAGTTTAGGAATGAGAAGCGATGTGTCTTTCGTGTCTGTAAATGCTCGTTTCAAACCTGACTTTGGCAGCCAAAACAGTCTTCTGGAAGAATAGTTAAGAATTTGCTGGAGACAAGGACTGTAGATCTCAAACTCGTTTATTTTGTTTTACATGGAGGATATAATATGGATTGTAGTTAGTTTTTAGGGTATGCAACCGGGCGATGATGACAAGCGACTCATCTGTCCAGCTGAGCAAAACAGGATCTAATCAAGATGTTTCAATAATGAGCGCCATCAAAGGTACTTTGATAAATAAACAACGTGGATTTTTCTTTTTTTCTTTCTTCCTCTTCGAAAGATATGGATGGGCGCCGTTAAACAAACAGTGAATATATGCGTGGAAAGGAAGCAGCTGCGAGAGAGAAGGGAAGAGAAGGTGGCTGTAGTTGGGGCGAGTATGCTAATTATAGCGAGCAGCGAATGCGCTGTGAGTTGTCAAACGAGGAGGGGAGATGACCACAAGACCGACAATGCATTGGAAATTGGATTTCGGTCTTGCCATTGGTTCTGACGATCACACATAAAAGACGGTAGCCGTGCAAAGTACCATCTCCCTTTGTCTCAACTCTCTTCCTTCTTCTTTCGCCTTGTTTCATTTTTTATCTCTCAGATAGACGCACACACAACTCTTTCTGTTTTCCTTTCATGCAATCCACTATTCACGTCACGACAGACGTAGAAGTCGATGCTCACGCGCCCTCGAGCACGTACTACACAACCGGTCTCAACGCTGGTGGTGCTATCAGTCGTCTAAAGACTTTTACGGCATGTTGAATGTAAATATTTTACGCAACCTCTTCTTGGTCTCTAATATTATTGTCGTCTTTTCTGCAGGGACGATATAGTCAGATAAGCGACTCACCACTTCCTCCCCGCAAACGCCGCGCATCTCACGGTAAGCTGAGCCGCATGCTGGATACGCGCATACTCCACGTTACGAACGCTTCTCGTTTGTTGCTTGCTATGAATAGACGACAAAAGCAAAGCACAAAAGTTCTTAATTGACGTGCAAGAAACGCAACGAATCCTGGTGGAGCAAGAAGATACGGATGGGGATTTCCAGATCACTGTGAACGATCTCGGTCCAAAGTCGTTTTCCGTAGGCACTGCGGACTCTGGTGGTTACCGAAAAATCGACATCCGCGGAACGTATATGCTGTCGAATCTCCTGCAGGAGCTCGCGTTAGCAAAAGACTATGGCCGCAAACACATTGTGCTCGATGAAGCCCGTCTGAATGAGAACCCAGTTGATCGATTATCGCGAATGATCCGGCACAATTTTTGGCAAGGTCTCACACGTCGCATTGACGCAGACGGACTCGAGCTTATTTGCGCCGATACCAAAAACAGATCTGCGAACCATAATCCTCGTATTTACATACCCCACAGCGAGCAAGAGGTCTACGAATATTACACGCAAGTTGCAGAGACAAGAAAACATCTCAATCTCGAAGTGGAGCTGCTTCCTGACAAGATCACACCTGAATACGTCAAGAGCATCAACGACCGCCCGGGTATCTTGGCCCTTGCAATGCGGCGCACGACTAATACCTTGAAGGGCGTCCCTTTTGTTGTGCCGGGAGGTCGTTTCAACGAAATGTACGGATGGGACTCGTATTTTGAATCGCTAGGCCTGCTGGTCGACGACCGTGTTGATTTAGTTCGCGATATGATTGACAATTTTGTCTACCAAATCAAGCACTACGGCAAGATCCTCAATGCAAACAGGTCATACTATCTGTCACGGTCTCAGCCTCCGTTTCTGACAGACATGGCCCTTCGCGTCTACGATCGGTTGCCTGAGAAGGATACTGAGTGGCTGCGATCCGTTTTCGAGGCTGCAATCAAGGAGTATTACACTGTCTGGATGGCCCCACCTCGACTGGACCCAAAAACACAGCTTTCACGTTACAGGCCAGACGGTATAGGCATACCACCAGAGACAGAAGCATCGCACTTTGATCACGTTATTGAACCATATGCAAAACGACTGGGAATTACCATAGAAGACTATATGCGCATGTACAATGACGGAGATATCAGAGAACCTGAGCTTGACGAGTATTTTCTGCATGATCGCGCCGTCCGCGAGTCTGGTCACGACACCACTTATCGATTTGAAAAAGTGTGTGCCAATCTTGCAACCATTGACCTCAATACGCTGCTTTACAAGTACGAAATCGACATTGCGCATGCTATCCGTACATTACTGGTGGACAAGGATCTTGTTTACAACGATAAAGTTCAGCGAGCAGAAGAATGGGAGGAGCGAGCTCGGCTGCGCAAAGAGCGTATTGACAAGTACCTCTGGAATGAAGAAAAGAGTTTATATTTCGACTACGACACAGTCAAGGAAGAACAGACTACATATGAATCTGTTACGGCATTTTGGGCAATGTGGGCTGGATGCGCGAGCAAGGAGCAAGCTCAGAAAATGACCGAGAACTCTTTGCACAAATTCGAAGCGCTTGGTGGTCTGGTTTCAGGCACAGAACAATCGCGAGGCACCATCTCCCTTGACCGTCCGAACCGACAGTGGGATTTCCCGTTCGGGTGGGCACCCCACCAGATAATGACCTGGCAAGGTTTCGATAACTACGGCATGCACGACGTCGCAGCCCGTCTAGCATACCGCTGGCTATATACCATTACAAAGTCTTTTGTTGACTTCAACGGCGTTGTCCCAGAGAAATATGGCAAGTATTTACGACAGAGCTCTCCGTTTCCCAGACTTCCCGGTTAACTTGACACTCTCGAATTATTTAGATGTGGTCAGCCTTACACACAGGGTGCAAGTAGAGTACGGGAATGTCGGCACAGACTTCAAGTTCGTTTCGCGCGAGGGCTTTGGATGGATGAATGCATCGTATCAAGTCGGTCTCACAGTTATCAACACTCAGATGCGGCGTGCGCTCGGCACCTGCACCAACCCTGACTTGTTCTTTGAACGTGCTCTCAAGAGGCAAAACATGCTTAGTCCAACTCATATGCGCCGTCGTAAATCGTCAGAGGCTGCAGCTATTGCTATCACGCAGAATGGAAATGTCACTGCGGCTATCACAAAGATTGGTGCAGAATCTGGAATTGGCGGATCCACTGCGCCGATGAGGTTTGTTGAACTTACCGAGCCTCCTACTTCTGAGTTTGCACGCCTCGATATTTCGTAAAGAGTGTACTTCCCAGTTCACATACCACTCTTTCAGGTTTAACATCCTTTTCTTCCTGTGTATACCATTTTTTTCTTGTTAGTCAATTCTGGGATCTTCATACAGCGCACACAGAAATAAATCTTACTCGACAATATCCGTAAACTTTTACTGCTGCAATTTTGCCAATGCAGGGGCATAGGCGCAAAAAGGCAAGCTTGCTTGCTACAGGAACCAGACAGATTTCTTGTTTCTCACTGGCATTCGGCAGGAAGGGGTTTGAGTTTTTTGTTTGTAGGACGCAAAGGGGGTACCCGCTGCTGTGTTGCCCTTGGTTCCCTCCTTGCAGAGGTACCATTCTGCGCGGGAGGAGGAAGAGTCTTTTGTAATTTTCTCTTTTCCTTCTTCTTCTCTACATCGTGCTCGCTTCTAGGCAGAGAAAAACCTAACTGTAACCATGAAGTCAAGAGTCCATTTCTTCCTTATATCGCTCGGCTATCTGAGCCTCGGCAGTGTTATCTCATACGCGCAGCAGGAAGGTGGGGCAATACCACCTGCTGTGTCGTCATCATCAGCATCTTCAAGCTATTCTTGCGACCCTAATACATGCCAAATTGCTAATAATTGCCACTGTGCATCCAAGAATCCACCCAACAACCTTTCCCCCCAAGATACGCCGTAAGATGAGCCCTCCTATCCTGATGCAGAGTATTATCAACTTTTCATGTTTTGTAATTTCTAGGCAGTTTGTGACCATCACATTCGATGATTCTATTCAACCGACTTTGCTGCAGACAGCATATCAGCTTTTGAATGTCACGTACGTCTGATACAAACGTAAATATCCTCGGAACGTAATCTAAGTATCATTGTGTAGCAATCCAAATGGATGCCCTGCGCGTGGAACATGGCAAGTAACTCGCCCTAGATTCCAGATAGTCAATGCGTCGTAGCAGCTAATTTTTGGCATGGCTAGGTTCGTTTCCATGCAATACACAGATTTTTCTCTTGTCCAGCAATGGTACTCAGCTGGCAATGAGGTAGCAGAGTAAGTGGTCGCTACAAACCTTGCACTACTTGATGTTGTAGACTAATTCATTTGGGTGTCAACTTCAGTCATACATTCACACATGTCTCCAACCCTTCTGAACGTAAGCGTGATTTCGTATTATAATTCATCTGAATCATATATGTTCTGAGCTAGTTTGACTGTTCTTTTTACATTTGCAGAGGAGATATCCAGCTGCCGCGCGATGCTAAACACATACGGTGGAGTGCCTAACGGCAAGATCCAGGGTTTCCGTGCACCATTTTTAAATTTCACAAAGGAAACACTGGCTTTGGTCAAGAAGCAAGGCCTTGTTTATGACTCGAGTGTCAGCGCACTAGCTCAGGATGCTTATTGGCCGTACACACTGGATCACGGAATGGCCAACAATTGCTGGACTGGTATCTGCGGCGCACAGATTCCTGGACTGTGGGAGATTCCAATGTACAGCGTCCCCGATGGAAATAATATCCCACAGCTCATGGATGTATACATGGCTGGATCTCCAGAAGATGTTACCAAGTGTAAGCAAACTGATGGTTGAAAAAACAGAAGCCGGTAAAACCTTTGCTGATAAAAACTAATAATTAGGGAGCATGAATGCATTCAACCAGCATTACAACGGAGCAAGACAACCATTTGGTATTTACATCCATCCAAGTAAGTCTTTCGTTTAAAAAGGGTAAACAACAACTTACGACGAATCATTTATCATTCTACATACAGCCCATTTGACCGCGTATCCTGGCCTCCCAGACCCTAAGCCGAAGCTGGATGGTTTGATCTCGTTTGTGAAAAGCATTGCTGAAAAACCAGATGTGTGGTTTGTCACCAACCAACAACTACTGCAATGGATGAAGAATCCAGTAAAAGCTTCCGACCTCGCGAACCAAGCCTACTTGAAATGCCAGCAGCCCGTCCTGGATAAGGAAATCTGCAATGGATTGGATGATAACAGCAACGGGTCGATTGACGAGGACCTCACCAACACCTGCAACTTTGGAACGACAACGTTCAAGACTTGCTTCAATTGTCCCAACACAGCTCCAACACTCGATAACCCTACGCCTCCCTCATCCGTACAAAACGGAACAGCCGGATACCGTTATGACCTCCCTGATAATTGCGAGTAAGTCATCTGTTGGCAATGAAATCAAATAGGCTCGATACACATGCTAATGTTTTTTTTTGTTATAACAGCACGGAATGGTGGGACCCTATTGGACACACTTGCCACTGCACAAGCTCAGCGTGCCAATACAAGGATACCGCTGTGCCAGTCAGCTCCTCTGCATCCGGCGGAAACAATGGCAGCAACGGATCTGCGTCTGATGCTTCATCTCGTGCACAAGCTATGACAGTGTTGCTCTCGTTGCTTTGCACAGTCATAAGCGTATTCCTTGTTGGAGCGTACTAGGGACATTTTCCTTCTCTAGCTTTTTCCTTTGCTTTTTGTTTCGAGTTCAATATTAAAATATATATCATATTCATATATGTACAGAAGTGCTCTGTAAGACAGAAAGGGGATGTGAACAAAAGAACAAATGATGGTGTGCGGGCGCAAGAACACTGGGGCCGCCTTGATTTACTGCGCGGCAGCCTCTGGGTGAGCATCTTTGTTGTTTGCGGCTGGTTGGTTTTTGTCCTGCTCCTGCTCTGTGATTTTGATAGACGACGGTGCGTCTGCACTCACGACATGACACGGTCCAGGATTATCGTTGAATAGATCCACCGCTTGCCGGTAATAGCTTCTGGCAGGCTTGTGCCATTCATGTTGCAATTCTTCAACGATATCCCCAAAACACACGCCGCTTCTGACAATGATCCTGAGCTGTGTAAGGATCATTGCGTCCTTGCTGTCCATTCGAGGCCGCAGCTCTACCTTGACTCGCTCTCGCTCATAGTCAGACACAAAAAACGACTTGAAATAATCATAGTACGACTGTTCGGCATCCGGAATGGCTTGCAAGTCAATGACGATTTCATTGCACGTGTGAAACGACGTTGGACGGCCACCGGTGAAAAGCGACGCTTCTACAGTGATCTTGGTATGCTCGTGCATCCAGTCCAGTATCTCTTTGCGCGTGCCGTAAAAGATCCATCGAGCCGTGTTGCCAGAACTGGACAGTGTGATTTTATCATGCAGCATGGGCGGTGCGACCACTCGACCCGGTGCCGTTTCTTTTCCATTGAAGGACGATCAGTAACAGAAATGGGTCATAACCATACATTGAATTTTGTCCTTAATACCTACCCATTTCATATCCATAGGTAAGTGTCATGCTGTTACTTTGTGGTTATGTATGTGGAAGAAAGAAGAGTTGAAATCTTGGAAAATCGGCTTTAGACACAGTTTCTTTTCCGGGCATTCTGTTACACAAATTCAGCTTCAGCAGCTCCAACGACTTTGGATGCTGAAGGAAAACAATGTACTGTACGCAATCCTCGTTCCAGAAAATCATCTATACAAAGGTCCACTGCCGTGTATACATCGACTGATCGAATAAACTTTATTCTCAAAACGGCTGATAAAATATGCCGACTTGATCCATCCACTGCGCGGAGCAAGCGTACATGCCTACCACTCGGTACCCTTCCGGTGGTTCAGCGAGATGCAATCCTCCGCCGTGCCCGCCGTACCACGGGGTTACTCTTCCAAAATTTGTCTTGAATTGCAGTCCATCTACCCATGCACCGCTGCGAACGACTACCGCCGTAATATGCTCACGAGGCTGCATTGCAAATATCGACGCGTGCCCGCCGCCAGCTGTCGATCCAATGTATGCTTTCGTTCCATCCACAAAATGGAACAAAAGCCCGTCAACGAACGAGCCATGCCGGACGGATATTTGTTGTATTGGTTTTGTAAACGATACTGTTGACTCTCGGCCGTTGAATTGACGGTTTCCATATCCTGCCGATTTCAGTACGGGTCCAGGAATACCTGGTAATTGCACAATATGCTTTGTCAAGAAGTCATCAAGGTTTTTGATCTGCTCTGACTCCAAAGTTGCAAGAGTCACCTTGATATCGAGAGACTCTTTCGGCCCGCATCGACAGGATTCTTTCAATTCTTGCACAGAAACAAGTATCTGCCGGTGAAGGCTCCCATCGTCGTTGTGGATGTATTCACGGTGGGAACGGTAGTTACCATTCACAAGCAGCTCGATCAAAACTATTCCCGACGAAGCCGCGACGACTTGGAGGTACTTTTCGTTCACAGGATAAATGGATATGCCTCCTCCTCCTCTTTCTCCCTCATTTTCATCTTTTGGAGGACCGTCAGTAAGGATTCGGAACGCAGGATGGTATCGAAGAAGCACAGCGTCTGTACGATGCCAATGAGAGCCTGCTTCATCCTTTGCAAGCAACGGCCCTCTATTTCCTGGCTCTTTGACGACAAATGTCCTATTCCAATTATTTGCACCTCTGCTCATGATACCTGGATGACGATTAATATCATTTGCATACAGAGTGCCTTTCTCTCATGCTTACCAGAGACAGAATGCGATAAATTGAAAGCATGTCCAACTTCATGCATCTGCATAATTGTGAGAAGGGCGGTAAATGGAGAGATATCAATTATTGTTTGATATCCATGGTCAGAATTAGCGTTTCACACAAAAGAGTCTATGGTCATATACATACATACCATGCTGCCAATGCCTACACAGGACAATACCATTCTTAGTTGGATAACAAATAAATGCATTGTAAGATGTATATTTACCAATGTTAAGTGCTCTCCACCATTCTCCTGATTCATTTGCATCGTTTGCAACATAGCGTGTATCTGTTTTTGTGGCATTCATCATGCATGGAACTATTTCGTGTATATTTCGCGGCCATGCATGCGTCAAATGTGATCCGAAAATGCCCAGTGCGCCCCTTTTGCCAGCGTTCCCGCCTAACGCTGCATGACCCAATATCACCTTGGACTTGACGTCCCAGTGCGCATCTAGGATAAGACCCGCCACAATGTAGTTCTCTTGCGCGGAAAATCGCGGATGTGACTCCAGATCTTCAAGGAACATACTCCACAAATCTTGTACATCGTCGCGCCTTTCAGGGCTTTGTTGTGCTCGTGATGGGTCCTGTATTTCTTTCAGAGTATGACGGGAACGTATAACATGGACGGTTGCTGTCTGTCGAGTCTTCAAATCTCCTCCGACAGTATCAGGCAACCAGGATTCGTCAAGGCGAAACGTACGTCGCCCAAATCCATGTCGTGCCATTTGCTCGCCACAAAATGCTTGCCATAGATATCCAGCCATGCGCAGTTTCTCGCTTGCTATCGCCAACGTATTTTCATGGGATTTTTCGGGCGGTACGTCGAAGGTGCATGGCGAGTCGGACGCAACAAATATGCACAGAAATAACGGCGGGTTTTGTAAAAGAGGTAGGTATTGCACTTTCAACACAGCTGTCGTCGAACGAAAGACAAAGCTTACTGTGTTTGGGCCAGGCACAAGGTGCACCAACGCTTTAAAATGGGAGTCGACGCAAGGCCACCTGCTAGACGGAAAGCCATGACATGCTACTACGATTGCTTCCTCAAATGAAACGCCAGTGCGTGGACCTGCTCGACCGTGGACAAGGAGAAATCGCTACAACAATAATAAAGTATTAACACTGCATCTTTTCCAGCTTAGCAAAGCTCGTTTGCTCCACATACTTGGTGCACAACCTCGCCATCTTTGACATTTGTAATTTCTATAGGAGCGTCTTGAAAAGAAGGCCGCATTGTCGTACAAAAGTGGAAGAGCAATGGACAAAGTGAGCCTTGGGAAAAAGGAACAAGATCATCCTTTGATATCATTCACTTAACTGTCAACTGTCAACTGCCACTGCACTTAATAGTTTCCAGTATACATTGAAGTGTACATATACTGAAGTTTTACATCACTATATGAAAAACAGAACTCCAAGCCAATATAAGAAACTTTAGCTTCCATTATCCGAACTGGTTGCCGACAGTCCTTTTCATGTTCATATCTCTTTATAATTTGACGCTTAGAAGCAAGAAGACATGGGTAGTTAACAATACATTGTAGCTATCCATGACCTTTGCTACCTTGGAAGCCACAGCAGTGTCTTTCCACAAGGTAAAAGTCTAGTCTTTGAAAGATCTCTCGGCTGTAAACTTTCAATTTTTGGAGATCATGCTGGACGTTTATTCTGAAATGTGCTACAGTAATCTTGCAAAGAATGCGGTAAATGCAAATATGATGTTTGAAGAGGATGCAAAGGAGAGAAAGAGTGTTTGATTGTCGAGTACGGAAGTGCACTTAACTTACTTGGAATTAAACTCTCAATGCGGTATAGTTTATTGTTCGGAATTCGTGATAGGCCCACTCTTGTGAAACGCTTTAAAGGGCAAGCAGTCGCTAAGATGACGCGCGGCACAGCGCGTTGGTCCTGGCAACCGTCTTCTTTCAATGAAATCATCTCCTATCTTTGTACTGACATGAATACATGTGTACATGAAGCGCATTGTTTAATGTCTCTGCGTGTTTGAGCCTGCCTCAAAAAAGCTTATGATATGAAGGAGTCCAGTGTCCTTTTGTATCACGTTTAACACCTTTTTCTTCTTTTTCCCTTTTAGCAGTTACAATACAGGAAACTCGAGACTTGTTTTGTTCGAGCCCTTCCCCTTCGTTGATTGCCACCCATTCATTGTCATCATCAATCCATACGACCCCGCACGTTCACTACCTCTTCAGAGTACATAGAAACAGCACTTTATCATAATCTTTTTCTTTAGTTCATGGGTGCTCGAGTATTTTGGTTGTCACTGTTCCGGTTTCTGTGCTTGCTATTCAGTCTGGCAACACTTGCGTGCCATATAGGTATTTTGCTACATTAAAGGACGGTAGAAAGCAAGGTTGCTCATGAAAATCCACGATACAATGAATAATAGCGCAAATTGTAATGCTTAATGCATACATGAAAGACAACGACGTCGATTCATGGTTCCCAGGTTACGTGCCGGTAAGCATAGGCCAAAAATCTCTCAGTATCCTCCCGCAAAACCCTTTTTCTTCTCTAATGCATGTCACACACAGTATATCCTGTACTTTGTCGGCCCGGGTGTCTCCATGATCTGTGCTATCGCGTTAAATATCGTTAGCATTTCAAGTATAAAGTCTGTCCGAGGAGACCGTTCCATGTGCGTTATTAATGTCGCGCTGATGGCCGCTTGCGTCGTTTACAACACGCTAAAGCAAGGTGTTATTCCGTGGTCGGGCGGCAAAGCTTCCGGTGGACCCAAATCAGCCAATCTCGGATTTGCCTCGTACTGCAATTTGTATAATGATAAGACAACACAGTTGAGATGCTGTATGTTCATAGCAGTATTTATATAAGCATGTAGATTTGATAATTTTGCTAACCACTTTTGGTGACAGGGCTTACGGACGGTGTATGGCTTGGATGCATTGTTGTTGCTGCATTTTGGCTTATTTTGGCTATTTACGTCTACGTGCAAAGCAGCTCGGATATCTACGATAATGACTTTGATGTTTATGACTACAAGGATGATGTGCCTATGGCCGTAACGATGCCGCCCATGCAAACCAAGACAGATACAGCACAAGAGTATCATGCTTCATCGCCGGTCCACAACGGAAATGTCGATTATGGCTATTACAATCAACCTGCAGGCGGGTACCCCGAGTACGATAGCTATTACGACTATCCGCCACAGTCTGCGTATGCCGGTTACAAACAGCCTGTGGCGGCAGGACATTATGGATACACTGGCAACGGAGCATACATGGTCAGCGGACGACCCGATGATACAGTGCACATGTTGTCAGACGTCAGCACAGATCCTAACCATCAAGCATACTATTCGCCTCACCTAGCAACGACGCAGGCGCCTGCTACCCCCACGACAACTACTGCACACACTACTGCTCAGAGCCCAAATGCGTACTAGTATGTGTTCTGGACATATTAGAAAAAGGCATTCCTTTTTGCTTCCTATCCTTCAAATTTTGGATTTTGTAGTATCTTAACTTTCTTTCCCTACTCCACTCTGAATAATAATAAACAGAGTCTGCTCATTCCATGTTGCTATATTTTCCTTTGTACATTAGACTCTAACGCCATATTGGCACCGGTAGAAAAGCCGAAATTCCCAGTTTTCAGGTCGTCCCATAATAGCATTGCGACGAGCAATGTTAAGCATGTTAAGATCAATTTCCCTATTATCACAAACCCACAGGAACAATCATTTGCTTAAAGGAGGCCAATCATCCACCTTTCCAAGAGCATCCCATTTGTGGCGGACTTAAGCCAAAGATTTTTTCTGCTTCGCAGGACACCTGTAAAAAAAGAGGGTCGGGTCCGTCAAAAACTTTTGTTTTCTCTTTTGCCTCCAGCACTAAAACAATGAGCGCCTCGTCCGCTGTCATTGGTATCAACTTTGGCACTTGCTATACCTCCATTGGCTACTTGACCAAGGTAAAGATCTCGACGATCAAGTAGCTCATCGCATAGATTTTGTTGACGAAGTAATTTTTTGACAGGAGGGTCGTGCTGACTGCCTTGCCAACGAAGAAGGTGATCGTCAGATTGCCTCCGTCTTGGCTTTCCACGGCGAGGAACAGGTTGTTGGATCTCAAGCCAAGTCTGACATTGCGCGCCATCCTGACACAACTGTTGCAAACTTCCGCGCTGAACTCGGCAAGACGTAAGCATAGCTAACAATAAGCTTGATCTATCCATGTACAAAGGAACGTATGCTTACCGTGTATGCTTTGTGTATAGTTTCGCTCAAGGTGAGAACCTTCCCGGTTCTTCTGCTCCCATCATCGAGAAGGATGGCCAGCCTGGTTATCAAGTAACACTTCCCAGCGGCAACGTTATCTACACTGCACAGGAAATCTCCAGCTTCTTTTTACGTCACATCCGCGAATCCGCCGAAGCTTTCTTGGGCACCGCCGTGTCCGGTGCTGTCATGGCCGTTCCATCATACTTCACTGACGCTCAGCGTGAAGCCCTTGTTAAAGCTGCCGAGGATGCCGGTATCAATGTTCTGCAGCTGATCCACGAATCTGCTGCTGCTGCGCTCGCCTACGATGCCGTTAAAGACACAAAGGATAAACTCGTTGTTGTTTGCGATTTCGGTGGTCATTCATTGGACGTTACTGCTCTTTCCGTACGTTCCGGATTGTATATGATCTTGGCTACCGCACACGATACCAAGCTGGGAGGCTCCTCATTCGACGACTTGTTGATCAACCACTTCAGCGCTGAATTCAAGAAGAAGAGCAAGGTCGACATTTCCCAGAACCGCAAGGCACTTGCCAAACTGCGGGGCGCAGTTGAACTTACCAAGAAGATGCTTTCCAGCGCCAACTCTGCTCCTTGCTTCGTCGAATCTCTCGCTGAAGGTCTTGACTTCCACGGCACTATCAACAGAATGCGCTTTGAGATTTTGTCCAACAAGGTGTTTGCCAAGGCTTTGGATGTCATACGCGATGTCTTGTCCAAGGCTGATTTGGATGCCTCGGAAATCGACGAAGTTGTCCTGGTTGGCGGTTCCGCACGTATTCCCAAGTTTGCTGTCAAGCTGCGCGAAGTCTTCACTGCTGAACACACCACTGTCCGATCTGAACTTGAGGCTGACGAAGTAATTGCTCGCGGATGTGCTTTGCAGGCATCTTTGTTGGATGGCTACGATAAGGAAACCATCAAGTCTTCTCAGGAAGCTATTATCACCTTGGCTCCTCACACAACAAAGGCTATCGGTGTTGTTAATGCTAACAACGAATTCATTCCCATCGTACCACGCGGTGCTGCCTTGCCTGTCCGCCGCACCTTTGAATTTACCAATGCTCAGGCCGGTCAGACCCACGCCTACCTTGCACTTCACGAAGGCGACCACGTTATCGAGAAGAAGGAGATTCCTCAGGAACCTATCGAAGGTGAAGAGGACGAGGAGCCTTTGGAACCCGAGATCGTCACGGAAGTCCACACCAAGCCTAGCAACTTGCTCGTCGAGGCATGCTTGCCATTGGAACACGGCAAAGAAGCTAACGGCAGCAAGATTGAAGTGCAACTTACCATCGATGCCGAACGCAAGCTTTCACTTGTCATGCGCGAAAAGAACGGAACCAACATTGTCAAGGTCGCTGGAAAGCAATAGATCTTCCCGTAAAAAAAGTTCTTTCCTTTTCCTTTTTGAAATTGTCGCATCATTTTTAAAACTTTTTTGTCACTTATCTTTTACATTGTATTGATTGATTGTATCTAAATAGACATCAACGCACACACCTTTGCATATTTTTCTTTTGTAAAAAAAGTTGATTTAGTAGAACTTGGTGAAACGTTCTGTGCGACCGTGGATCTGAGCTGTTCTGACACATTGGACATGATTGGCTGCTTCAGCATGATCATCTTTTCTGTTTTCAGGGCACGGGCTCCACAGGACAGGTCTTACGCGTGTCAATGTCGCAATCAAAGCCCAAGAAGAGTGTCCTTGTATGTATGCCAATCGTTGTATGTACGTTCCATTTTAGCCAACTTTTTCTCTCGGTGTAGAATTCAACTTTGGCCGGTGCCATCGCCGGCGCGGTGGAAGTCATGATTATGCAAGTGAGTGTTTGCCTGCCATACCGCATGGTGAATGACGAATTGTTAACTGGAAGCACGATTCAAATATGTATATAGCCCACGGATGTTGTCAAAACACGTTTCCAGGTACAATAAAGACACATAATTCTGCATACGGAAAATTCTGTCTGCCATTGTGCGAGCTTACAAGAATATCCATGTCACATGTGTACTAGTCGCTCCGAGCTGCTTCGCATTACAGCGACGGTATTGTCAATGCATTTCGGCGCGTAGTTCGGGAAGAAGGGTTTACTGGTAACGAAAACGACGCGTCGTCTGATTCAGGCATGGATCTTATTGTAACCTTTTACCTCTCAGCACTCTATCGCGGTACCGTGCCAGTACTGTGCATCGTAGGGCCACGCGTATCACTGCAGTATATGGGTTTAGCCATGTATAAGCCTTTATTTGAAAAGTTGGAAGGCACGTTGCTGCCGTCCCACAGCTCAGCCGGCCTTGCAGGTGTAAGTTTCTTTAGTGCACGTTTGTGAAGGAGACCATGATGTGCTGAATAGAGCGAAATAGATCTGTACCGGTATCACGCAAGCCGTGACTCTCGTTACTCCGTTAGAGATGATCAAGGTTCGACAGCAAACGGAATTAAAGGCTGGCACTGCTGAAAGAAAATACCACGGTCTGATCCGAACAGCATCTCTTATTGTCCGGCAAGAAGGGTAAATGATATATATGGCAAAAACAATGGCAAACATACACGCGATGCTTATTAGAGAATCGAAATAACAGATTTTTTGCACTTTACAATGGCTTGCTGGCTACAGTTGCAAGACAATCTTGGGGTAAAAGCAAAGACAATATTGTTCTGTGTTTCGCGTGAACACTCATATCAATTGCATGTTGCAGGTCTGGTTGTCAAATTCTCGGGCTACACAGAGATCAAGGCCATGTTTGAACGAGGTTCCGAAGATCCAAGCAAACCTCTAGCTCCTTGGAAGCATGTGGTAAGATTACCACGGATTCGCTGCGTATGACAGCACGAGTTATGTAGTAACATTGGAAACAAAAAAGGTCAGCGGTGGTCTTGCCAATGTGTTGGTAGGCGTCTTGAACTCTCCGCCGGACGTTGTAAAAACAAGGTAAGACAGAAAATATCACCGGTAGCAAACAAATTGCGAGAATCGAATAACAAATGTATGATGGTCTAGAATGCAAGATGATAGTCAGCCTTATCGTAGCACATGGGATTGCATCAAATCAATGGCTCGAAACGAAGGATACTTGTCGTTTTTCCGAGGTTCTTGGCTTCGGATCATCCGAGTTGCTCCAGGTATGCAATGCACGATAAGCACGATCGATTTTTTCAATTTTTTCCGCCGGGCGATCCCTCAAACGTTTCGTTTTTCCCTTTTAGGAGGAGCTGTCCAGTTTGCAGTTTATGAGCAGGTCTCGGCATGGCTAGACAAAGCATCAGCATCGAACTAAAATAAGCAAAGGGATCTTGCTCGACATGGGAACATATCATTGGTCGGATATATCAGCTTTAGAGCGCAATCGATGATATTTGTAAATATAGAGTGTTGATTATTTTTTTTTCTGTTAGACAGATGTTATTTGTTCCTTGAGTATGTACAAATACACGCAGACACACACACATGCACACACAAAACTTGCCTCCTTTGTCGAGGCATTGTAGGAATAAGGGAATACATGGACATACACTGTTGTCGAAGGAAAATGAGAAGATAAGAAGATATGTAAACAGGTTAAGGAATGGGGGTATAGGGATATTTAATGATGATATGCTATGGAATATGATGAGATTTACGAGGATTTAGATCTGCCAGGCTGCACCTGAAGTGAGACAGGTTCATCACGAAGCACAGGATCGCGGATTAGCAAAAAGGTTGTCGAGCTTGGACTGATATTCATTTCAGCACGGACGGTGAAGCCAAACTGAGTGAAAAACCCGAGAGTTCTCTCGTCGCTGACTTCAGCGTAAACATAATAATGTGCATCGTCCGCCTTATCGAGCACATGCTGCATCAGCGCGGTACCATAACCGCGGTGCTGTTCATGGGGCAGAACGCCAAGGTAGCCTATCGACAAGAATTGCCGTCCACAAGAACCGAGAACACGGCGTCTGACCTTATCGCACGACGGCTGGAATTTACTCCAAGTTCTCAACGCTGCAGTCCATCCAATAAGCCTTGCGAGCTTCAATGTGCCGTTGATAGACGATGGCCAGCAGCCCACGATACGCCAGATCAGAATACCCTTGCACCCATCAACTTGGATAGCAAAATCCCGACTCGTCAGCGTTGCTTCGTTGATGATCTTTTTGAAAAGAGTAAACAGGAATGAGTCATGCTGCTCAGAGCGGCCAGTTTCGTTCGCTCGCCAGCCAACAACAGCGTTGTTGATATAGGCTTCAGTCAAGGTATGTGCGGCTTCCTTCACGGCACCTGTATAACATGAATAAGTATACAGGTCGTTAAGAACTTTCATGTACTATACCTTTAACAATGGGTCGCACAGTGACATGATGCTGATCTAGGTTGACAGTCAGTCTTCGAGAGTACTCGCCAAGACTCGGAACAGCAACTGTCGATGACATGGGTTGGTCTTTAGAGAGAGATAGAGAGAGAAGTAGAGAGGGAGATGAAAAAAGAGAGACGCGGTTTATATATTATACCCATTCAGTAATTTTTGAAAGCGAGAAACATGTCAAACAAAAAAGGCAAATTCTACAGCTACGCGTGGCGAAAAAGGTCGAGAACTTTTCCACGGGAGAGAAGCGTTGCGTTGTTGTGTCTCGTCGCACGTAGCCAATGAAATGATTTCCCGATCGTACGCTCGCGCAAACAGCGGGTGATCGCCTTACCTTTTTCCTGCTGCATAATCGCTCCATGCAACGTGAGCATAAACAACATTGTCGGCTTTCATTTCTCTTCTTGGTTTTATTTGTATGTATCTTCGGCATCCGCGCTGCACGTGCGCAAACAAATGTTGGAATGGTCGCACGACTGCAGCATGTCGTCTCTTTTTCATAGCTTTGGACCCATTCATGCAACGGATTATCATGCTTCTTGCGATGTAGCATCATTTCTGCTAGTGTGCACGCCATGCGTGCATATACGTGATTCGTGACAAGATCAATTGATTTAATACTTGATATTCAAAGGATAGTATTACATTTTCCCGATACTGGTAACTTGTTCGAGACTTTGTTTCTTACAAGAGGGTATGCAGTGTAACTCGTGCTTGCTATGAACTTTAGACATGATCAAAGAAGGAAAGTTGTGGAAAACCACTCGGATCCATGAAAAGCATGTCTTTTTCTTTTTACTCGGTCTATCTTTTGCACTCCTTATCAGAAGAAGATGAAGAAAGTTTCAGATTGGTTATCTTTAGATTCAGCATCATACACCTTAATGCTGCAAAGAACATTGTAGATTTCATAATAAGGACGCGCAAAGCCGAGCTGCAAGTCCCACATTCACTTGTATATCGATCAATCCAGTCAACGATTTAGTTTTTAACGAATATCTTGTTTCTGAATGCAAGGACATAGTATCATTTATTTTTAATACTATTAAAGACCTTAGCTTTCCGCATTGAGTATTCGTTATACCATCCTAGTACGGTCATCATGCTTACTGCTGCTAGGCACGAGATTTGAGTGCTTAGTCTCATTGGACCAGAACAGCAAGCGGTGCCCCGACAACGCACCTTGGGCGGGAGCACCGTTCACATCACTTAATCCCGCATTATCAACCGACGCTTGGGCCTTCTTGTTACTTTATCCTCTAAAACTTCACATGGTCTCCATTTTCAAGGCAGTACGAGACAACAATGTAGAAACCGTTGAGAATCTGATTTCGCTGGCATCCAAAAGCGATCGACAAACTGGTCGATCCCCCCGTCAAGCGAAGCCTGTAAAAACTTTCAACTTAAACAAACGATCCTTGCATGGACGAACAGCCTTACACCTCGCTGCCACGTGGAATAGAGTGGAAATCGCTAAACTATTAATCGATTGTCCGTTGGTCAACATTAATCTCCAAGATCTAGAAAATGGCTGGACAGCTTTGCACAAGTAATGTTTCCATTCTTTCAATATGCACACGTATGCAGTGTATTCGTACTAAATTTCTCCTACCACTAGAGCTCTATATTCTGGAAATATAGAAATTGCCATTATGTTGCTCCAGCGAGAAGATATTGATTTGAACATAAAAGATTGGGAAGGATTGCGCCCATTCGAATTATACTCCTTGACAGTCAGAGACGTCTTTCCAAGATACCCCGATGCGCCGAGAAAAAATGGCAAAAAGGTCGATCACGCAGCAGTGTCCGATAACGCAAAGATGGAGGGAACAGAGTTGTATTCTTGGGGCAGTAACACCAATTACGTCCTCGGACATCGAGATCCGGACAACAGGGTCAATCCGGATAGAGTTCCGCTGGATTTGGAATGCCATCGGACAGAGTTTATCATGCAGCGCCCAAACGTAGCGATAAAATCCATTCAGATGTCGAAATACCACACAGCCGTCGTTACAGACGAGCCCTCTCACAACTTGTTGATTTGCGGATTCGGACGCGGCGGTCGTTTAGGAACAGGCAATGCAGAGACTCAACTTGCACTGACGCCTGTGCCTTGGTCGGAACGTATCTTATCCGTAGCCTTGGGAAAAAATCACACAATTGCCGTGACAGAAAGCAGAAACGCCATCAGTTTTGGAGACAATACGTACGGTCAACTAGGTACGAATAGCAGTCATTTCGAGCATGAAATAATATATTTACGGTTTGGACCGTTAGGTTATGAGATGGAGTATGCTGAGCAATTCACGCCACGGAGAATCCAAGCTGCATGCCTTAAGAAGCAACCTGTCATTGGCGTCGCAGCTTCCGCAGTGCATTCTGTCATATACACGTCCACGGATCTATTCACTTTTGGACTTAATCAAGGACAACTTGGTAAATTTTAAACCGAAAAATCAAAGATTGAATCGTTTTTTAACTCACAACGTTACATAGGCTACCATGCATCTGGTGATGATAATCGTCAGATAATTCCGAGGAAAGTTGGGTTCAGCGTACCTATTATGCAAGTCGTTGCGAACGATTTTGCCACTGCGGTTTTATCAGAAAATAACGAGATTACGCTACTTACTAATTATACGCAAACCAAGTTATTGTAAGTCAAAGCTTCGAATATTGACTTGACTCGGCAATGTCTCACCCATCTCTGAAATTTTTATAGCCTTCCCATAAGTCGGTTTCCGTCAAATATTCAAGTTCACAGTAGCTCCCCAAAATATCCCGTAAGGTTGCTAGGTAGCGGAAGCGAGCATCTGGGCGCCATTACGAGCTCCGGTGATGTATATTTGTGGCAATGCAAAGGAAGCAGTGCAGCGCAGCGATCGAAATCCAAGCAAATAACGACTACAACGCTGCCTAAAAGGGTGTGGACCTGTCGAAAATGGCACATGGCAGCTATGGATGCATGCATCGGTCTTCATGGAGGACTCATTGTATGTACTCGGTCTGGACAAGTACTAGTCGGCAACTCGACAAAGGATAGCAACGAGGGCAGTTATAAATTCACAATCATACCATATCTTCAGCGCTGTGTCCAAGTTTGCGCTAGCCCCAGCGGCGCATTTGCAGCGGTGCGCTCAGAATTAACTACCACCCAGATTGCTGAGAAATCATCGACCTTGTTGTACGATCTAGCCTCTTCACTACCTCACGTTCGTGCGTCTGAACAACTGGATACGGATATTGCTGCACTTACACGTCGAAGAAGCGACAAGGTGGAAAAGATGGAAGCCCAGATAAAAACGTTAGAAGAGAAGAAAGAGAAACGCGCGAAAGAATTGATGCAAGGTATCAATGACTGGTTCCAAGAACAGCTCGGCAAAGTGATCACATCTGCTTGGGAGCACATTGAAGCGATTGCAGCCAGAGATGAGACACTGGACGTCACTATCAAATTAGCCGACAACAAACGCCTATATTGCCATCAATACATGCTTGCCATTCGTAGCCCTGTATTTCGTGAGATATTCCAAAAACGACAAGCCGACCCTGGGTTTGATACTATCGATATCGAATGGTGTCAGCAGAGCAAGATGGTGACCATAATCCTCAAGAAGGCGTATGATCTGGTAGCGATACTGCTACTCATGGACTATTTATACATGGACACCTACTCACATCCTATGAACGCATTTTACCAAGTACCAAATCTTTGCCGCAACATGGACGCTTCTTCGTCTTTTGGGACACCAAACAGCGTGCAAAAGGATTTGGTGGAACTAGCCAGTTTGTTTGGTCTCGAAGAACTCAAGGCATCTGCTTCGTCTTCGTTCAGTCACAGGCCGAAACCAACTCTGGAAAAATGCTTATCGAAACTGCTGACTGAGCAGATCGCATGCGACGTCGATGTAGAGCTGCAACGTAACGAGCATCTTTTATGTCACGAAATGGTTTTGCGGCAACGTTGTCCTTTCTTCGCGGCACTTTTTGAGCCGGGATCGATCTGGGTGGAAAAACGACGGGGACAAGGGCTGTTACCTGTCGATGTTACGGATTTACGGAAGCCGGTGTTCTCTCTTATACTCAAATATTTATACGAGGACTGCACAGAGGATGAACTATTCCGAGAGATCGCTGATGATAGCGTGGAGGGCATGATGAATTTTGTATTGGAAGTTTTGGCAGCTGCTAATGAGCTGCTTTTGGACCGCCTGAAACGCATCTGCGAAAGAGCACTTCTTCCGTTCCTGAAACTACGCAGCGCGACGACACTTCTTGAAAAGTCCAAACTTTACTTGGCTAACGCTCTCAAGGAAAGATGCTTGTACTTTGTGGCATCCAATTTAGATTATCTCTTAATCAACGGGTAAGGAGCATTCCAACGGTATTCGTTTATTGTTTTGATCATGTTTCCATGCTGATTTATCTGTTCAAATTGCAGTGCTCTAGACTCTGTAGATACCGATATCATCCGCGATCTCGAAAAATATATCCGTGAGGATCAAGCATCTGAGTCTCGTATCGGGCGTTTATTCAAGCCAGACATATCCATTCTTGATGAAGAGTTCTCAGAGTCTTTGTATGCTCAATCGCGCGAGGATATTTCTCCCATTGGCAACTTTGCAGAGATTTTGATAACAGTGTATCCACAGCAAGAAGCTAAGAAAGCATCTGCGCCGCCACTCTCTGCTCCTGTCAAATCCCATGTTGTTGAAGATACCACTGTGTTCCACATGGACGAAGACACTGTGGAGGATCCGAAGACATACAAAGAGAAGAAGGCATCTGAAAGAAAAGCAGACCATACGATTGCTGCGCACACCAGACCGCCAACAACCAGCGGAGCAAGTAACGGCGTGCCTTGGACGGCCCAGGGATTATCGGTTGGCTCAGCAGAGTAAGTGTAGCTTATAGTATGAGTAAACTAGGAACAAACTAGGAGTCTAACGGTTAGTATTTGTATAGACAAAAGGTTTCGCTACGAGAGTACCTCGAGCAACAGCAGCAGCAGCAACAATCGTATGCAAAACTTTCCTCTACACCACCGACGGCATTTCCTAAACATTCGCCTCCATATACCTCAAAGAAGCTGTCGCAAAAAGAGAGAAGGAAGTTGCAACAACAGCAGGAGCTTGCTGCTGTAGCGGCAGCCGCTACACCCAAACCTGTGTGGGGGAAAGTAGCACAAGTCGCGAAAACGCCGCCTTCCGAGCAACAGTCATGGCCATCCATTCGTAACAACAGCTTCAGCGAAACAAAGCAAGAGCCGAATCAAACACGTCGACTCTCAAATGCCAACGACGAGGATGAACTCCAAGCGGAGGCGAGATCTTCATTAAAGGGCAGGAAAATGTAAGTAACTTTTCGCGACAATCCAGATTTTTGCTGCCCTGCGAAATTGACTACTAACATAAATGTGAATGATAAATATTAGTTACGTCTCCTCCAAGGAAGAATTGCTAAAAGAGATGGAGTCACGTCCTGGAGACGCGAGCTCCAATGAAAAGAAGCACGATAACGAGTTTGATTTTGATCCTATACGCAGTCTTGGACCTACATTTGAATTCACACCTATTAGAAAGAACAAGAAGACTTCTGCGAATCGGCCAACCACCGCTGCTGGCGCCGCGATTCGGTCTTTCCATGAAATCCAGAAGCAGCAAGAATTGGAAGACATGTGGATCAAGGGCAAAAAGGCCAAGAAGAGTCTTTTGCAGATCCAGATTGAAGAACAAGCGATTGAAAACTTGACAGAATACTATGTACAGATAATGGATGCTATCAGTGGCGAATGGTTTGAAATCCATAGAATCGGGTCATAGAGCAATTCTAGCTTTAAAACATTTCCATTATTTTTGATCTTAACTTATTAATAATGATAGAAGACACCATTTCAGATGTTCGCATCCTCCGGGAGGTCTTGTCGCACAAAGTTTGGCATCTCCAAGAGTACATATATGATGTAAGCGCTTTTAGCCTCAGCCGTCCTCCTTCCTATCACAGGGGACGTTTGAAAGTTCAGATTGCAAGATGAGCATCTAGTTTTCTATGAAGATTGGGCATGATAATGCTGTCGGTGAGTACGGCAGACCTGAGCCCATGAAACTACAACGTAGACGAAGAGCAGTATGCTCTTGAGAGACGCAAGATAACATGCGCTGTCAGTCGAGCGACGAACTGGACTTTGGCGATCAAACCTCGGATTACAGACCACGTTAGTAAAGTGTACATAGCTGATAACTTTTTCTTACTTTTTCAACTAGTGTTCACTGCTTACATCAACGGCTGCTGCATTAGCCGCGGTGTCAGAGCAACTTTGAATGAGGCGTTAACATTGCACAAAAATGTTGTCATTGATGCAACCGATACCTCCGAGCCCAGTAGAATTAAAGAACTTTGGAAAGGTCGGTTCGGGTCACTCTGCAAGACGACTATCAAGGACGATGGAATCATGGTAATTTATAAGAGACATGGAAGCGATTTATGTTATATCAAGTTGGTTTTTCTAGCCGGGATTACAGCGTCACAAACAAGCTCATTCAGTCAATTTTGGAGGGCGTTCTCAAGATAGTCCTCATTATGCTGCGTGAAAATTTAATAGTCTTAAAACTCATGCGGATTATCAGCAAAGCATCAAGAGCACGAAATATCGTACGAACTTGAAACGGCGACTCAAGACAGCAAGCTCGTTTGAAAGCTCGACTGACGAGTACTCCGAATATGCAATGGAAGGTCAGTTAAGATTGGATAGTTCTATACGCCTGTTTCTAAACGCAATGTGTAGGCTCGTCGAAAAGGCGGAATGTCAAGACTACAGAAAAGTTTGAAGGTAAGCAATGTGACCAGAAAGTTTCTTATGGTTCGATTTTTTGGCCTTGTATCGCTTATATGCAAATGAAGACGGAGCACAGGAAGACAACGGTGTCGAAATTGATGATCTCTTCGTTGAAAACCTGCAGCTGTCGGTCGGCACGGTGATCAAAAGAGGGGCAAGCAAGGTGTTTGCGAAACTTCAGAAAGAAGCCATTATGAAGAGCGAGCGAAAGGTAATGAGATAAAACGTGCCTGGACCGTCAGTGCGAATTCAAAACTAAGCATGTTCCTAGCTCTGGATTCAGTTCCATCGTAGACTTTATTGATCAATCTCCCGAAAGGCAACGGTCCTTGGTCCCATCCGCTACTTCCTGGGAACTGTTGACGGAGAACTCGGTGCAAAAACGCAAGTTGCCATTGATTAAACTCTCAGAAGCTGTTATGGACACTTGGATAATTGTTGCCATTGTAAGTACGTATCTGTGATCAAATGCATAGTAACTAAGTTACAAATACCCAACTCCCGGTCTGCATTGAGGCGGCTAGTTCAGACCCCGGTCTAACGTATATTTCAAGAGCATCGGACAATCCTGCCTTGTCAAATGAAGAAAAATCAACTTTCAAGATTTTTGACTTTATGTAATGATATTCAATGCGTATATTACACTTTCAAGCTCATTAATTGTTGTTTTAATTAGACTCGACCTTTTGAAATACGATCGAAAATATATGGATGCAGAGAGCTCTAAGAATTTGACAGAGCACGACTACCAGTCCATCTTGTGGTACCCACGTTGCGACTGGTCTTCAGGGACAGCCAATTCAGCTTAAGGGGATCTAGTGTACTATAACCTACCACACCCTGTAACTTTACGTCGCGCGCGCGTACATCCTGTGCATGATACACAACACACAAGCGGCGCTAGGCAAACTGGGAATGATGGATAACATGCGGGTGGTCAGGAAGATGCCCACTTCAAACCGGAGAAGTTGAAAAGGACAAACGTCGAGGTTACATAGTGTCGAGACTATCAGGACAAATTATGCAAATTTGGCAGCAGACATCTCCGCCTCAGATTGCTTTGAAAGGTACCCGTGCCGTGGGGGTAACACAAGATTTTTAGTTGACGGAACTTTACCAAGCCCCGTGGTGGGTTAAAGTGCATTTTAACCAAAACGGGTCCTCCTTCGGGAGGGAAAAGACGCACTAGATCATCTCGTCAAGCTTCATTTGACTGACGATCGTAAGAACCTCTTGACGTTCATAGTGCAACTTTCGGGCAGCAAAGGAGAGATTTCAACGATACATATTAAACCCAACGGACTTTACTTCGCCATTCCTCAGCACAAACTTTCTTTCCCCAGCAAGTTTACCGATCTTGAGAAATTCATCGATGATGTGAAAGCTCTTTTTACCATGAAGCAGCAGATCGAGCGATTGGCTGACATGATACCATCCGGATATACCAGAGAACGACATTGGCAAGCATTTCGGCAGAACGCGCAATGAGACGGATAACGAGTTGTTGGACTGGACACGAGAAACATGGTATACACCGCCGCGGGGTGCACCAATGACACGACCGAAACATCTATATTCATCAGCAAGAAGCACGGACTTGAGCACGAAATTGCCTATCTGTAAAAGAAAAGGAGAAGCGACGACGCAGTTGAAGCAGCCTGTCCTGAAGGTCGATCACTGGGGTTTCGCTGAAGTACATGGAAACTTCTACAACATGATTCCGAAGAAGTTCAGTGAGAAGCGTCCATTACATTGGCAGAATCACGTTAAGTAGCAAAAGCTGCCAACAATACTTTGGAGCCATACTAAATGTCAAATACGTAATCGATCCATTGAACTACGTGACAACTTTCTCTTTGCTAGATATAGGAGTCTTTTATAGAAAACTTGGTTAACAATATGAGCTATGGAAGACTCAGAAATAATCGTACTTCTTCGAGATAAATAGTAGAAAACGGGTAGGAGAACATAGCTATAATTGAGAGTGAATTTAAGAAAAATTATCTAGTAGAAATTCCTTAAAGTCACGCTTAATGAATTTAGCAGCCGTGCTTCACCATTCATTCATAACGCACCACGGCTGCCATTAACCATCACTTGTCTACAAGCTTAAATTTGCCCATCTTTGAGCCGTGCGAACGTGTATACACAGCTGCTTTGTGGCAGCTGAGAGGCGCTCAGAACTTTCTCAAACATCAGTTGAAGAACCTGACTTTGTCCTGGTCAGTGTAGAGTGTGTACATTCACTTGGTCGAGGCTTCTTCCATGCGAACTCCATGTCTTCTTTCGCATCTTATAGCCTGCATGGCTACTGCTCTCGCGAGGCAGAATACGCAAGTACTGCGTGCAAGAACTTACCGCATCGAGAGCATCACTATGCCCAAACTTCATAGAAAAACTGAATGGTCATCTTGCAATCTGAACTTTCAAACGTCTCGTGTGACAGGAAGGAGGAAAGCTGAGGCTAAAAGCGCTTACATACTTTATATATGTACTCTTGGAGATGCCAAACTTTGTGCGATTAAGACCTCCTGGAGGATGCGACATCTGATATGCCAGCGGCGCGAAATGTATTTCTCAATGGGGTCGACTTTACTTTTTGAAAAGAGTGTACATGGCTATTTATCTTTTTCAGCAGGAGACAATATGAGGTCCGTGCGTTTTATTTGTTACGCAGCGCGAATCAACGACAAACTCATGGGATCTACCGATTACTTTGGAGAATCACGGTGACTAGGACGTCTGAATTCATGGCGGTTCTCATAGAAGAAATCCTTAAGGTCCATTGGTTCTTTGCCGATCAAGTCGCGCAAGTCCATTGTAATTTTGGCCATACGATGCTCCTTGACCATTTCAAAGCACTGCATGAACATATCGATCGCCACGGGGTTCAAATGCCTACGTGGATCAGGTACGAAACCAGGTCTGTCGTGTTCTCTGTCGTGTCCAGTAAGATTGCGCACAATGGATGCAAGCCAACTGGTGGCGCTAGGAGCGCGGATACCGGCAGTAGTTTCAAGATACTCGCGCATTTCCCTGGCTGAAATCTCAGAGAAGGTAATCTCGCCACGCGCGGCACCCACAGCTTCGTTGAGTCGATTGGCAATATCCTCGCCCGTGTAAGGACAGCGACCTGTCAATTGATAGATGCGCTTGACGGCTTGCTCTGGGATATCAAATTCACCTTGATCATCGTCATCTTCGTCTGCTTCCTGCTTCTTTGGACTGAGAAGCAAGGTCGCCATCGCGTCGCACATATCGTGGATACTCATGCAAGTGAGCTTTGCGTTCTCCGGAATAGGCATTCCAATACAGCCACGGTGCTCGATCATTCGGTTCCACAAGTAAAAGAATTGATGCAGGAAAGACATTCTGAAAACACACCAGCGGCCATAGCTGTATTCTTCACGTAGGTGACGCTCCAGACATAAAATTTGGCCGACTACACCTTGATGCTCTTGCACAAACTCGCATGCAACGCTGATAACAAGTTTTTTTTAATGTTAGTTAGGCATTGCATCTGTATACATCTTTGTCTCACCTTGAAGCCATTTGCATACGCTTGACACCGCATTCACTGGCAGCATCGATGATATTCTTGCCATTCCTAGCGAGATGGTCCGACATGTCCGGAACAAGTATCACACATTTGACATTGGCCATCATTTGCTTGAGCATGACCAGGCTTTCATAGTTGACTTGCTTTTATAATTGGTAGCGCAAGAGTTAGTGATAGGCTAATACCACTTTCAGGACTAGTAGCTCTCCTTTCTTTACCTGAACGTCGGCTCCAATGCGTTCAAGGTCTCCCATATGCTCGCGGCTGCGGCACAAAACACGAACCCTCCAGTGCTTCTTGAGCTGACCGCGTCGTCTTGCCAGTTCTTCAACTAGGTGATGCGCAAGCGCGTGACCGACGTACGACTCTGCGTTGCTAATCAAAACATACTTGTGATGGTGAGAAACGGATGTCTCTGCAGCTGAAGCCATATTGAAAGCGATAATAGGTATGTGAGAAAAGTGGATGGGTTTAACACACTCTTTATATTTATATCTATTTTCTCCTGGCTCTCACGCTGACTAGTTACACTACTGGGGTATTTTTCAGTTTCTTGCCATAGTCTTGAACGGATCAAGTCAAGTGGAATACATAGCAGTCCGAGAGAACCGGTTGCATTGCTGTTACACAAATAGTATTTCCATGGAAGCATCTTTTTCTTTTTCCAGATTGTAACAAGGCTGCAATAGTCCAGCTTGATGCCGTGATCGGGACTGTTATTCTAATTATCGTGAATACTTTTATCTTCGAGATAAGACGATGCAACTAGGTGGCATAATAACAGTATGTGGACATTACTGCATTTCGCGTAGATAGAATCCAAGAACAAGAGCCTTATACTTTCATTGTGGGACTCCAAGGCGTAATGCATGTTGAACGTCAGACAGCTGCTGAGTATATAACGTAATTGATAATGTCTATATACAACAACTAGAGCTTGACTAGTTCGTTGCAAGAACTTTGGACATGCCAAAGTTCCTGATGCTGACAACGTGACGGACGAGTCACCCAATCCATCAGATCAACAAGGATGTTAACATTGTTTACGAGCATCATGGTATTGCATGAAACCAGTTTATCGTGGGAATGGTAGTTGTTGTTATCTTATTGATATGCATAAGGTGAGAGAAACTGAATTGAATGCTTACTGAGCAGACTTTGAGCTCTTTTTGGGGGTATGCCAAATTGGACTGTTTGTCGAATTTGCTCTTAAGCTTGACCCATTGCTGCTTCTCAAATAATGATTTCTGATTACTGAAAAAGCTTTGCGTAAAGGTCCAACACGCTGTTCATGCTGAGGCTCCAAAAGGTGAAAGAGGACATAGTTAGATTCAGGGACATCTAAAAATACGTGCGTGCAGAATTCAGCTCCGATGCCAGTACATTCAGTTTGCGCATGAATTTAATCATAATTTGGAGTGTATATATGTAGAGAGACAATAATAAGAAGAGTAACCAGATGGATGTAGGCTATTGCTGTTAGAATGGTTGGCTGTAGACAGTGGATGAATGTAGAAAT
Source organism: Rhizomucor pusillus (assembly GCF_041956525.1). Taxonomy (NCBI): domain Eukaryota; kingdom Fungi; phylum Mucoromycota; class Mucoromycetes; order Mucorales; family Lichtheimiaceae; genus Rhizomucor; species Rhizomucor pusillus. The sequence goes on along the minus strand of NW_027192146.1, from coordinate 1,795,090 downwards.
GGCTGCGATGATCCACGAGTTACATCTGACGACGATATATTGCCTGGCATTATCTTGTGATGCCGCTTGAACCACTGCTTGAGCTTGGTGGCGGACAAAACTCGCGGTCCGGCGGCCGAGGATGAAGAAGACGACATGTCACCACCGCCACCGCCACCGCCACCAGGGATGCTGCTTGGTGTAGGCGTGGGCGACGAAAACGTTCTGCTTTGAGGCATGGTCAAGGTTGGGGACCATGGTTGATGGTCTGTGCTTGTTCGCGAAGGTAACACCCAGGCATCTGCCTTTCTACGGTTAGGATCAATGATAATGTCATCCATGATACTACTCTGATGTTGCTGCTGGTGCTGGTGCTGTTGCTGAGGAGAATGATGATGGTGTTGGTGTAAGTTATAATGGTGGTTCTGGAAGCTGAGACAACTCATGGAGTTTTTTAGCAAAGGTGTCGTGGTATGCGTGTTGTTGCCACCAGAAACAGCAGCTGCAGACGAAGAAAATCGTGGAAAATCTGCTCGATTGCTTGCGGCACCTCCTTGCTGCTGCTGTGTAGCTTCAAGCAGCTGTCGCATAGCATACAAGCCGATGGTGCGTATGTATCTTTGCGCCGCAGTATCCAGCAACGGCAAACAGCGCATCAAGGTGCACCAGTAAGCATACGCGTTCCTCAATGGATCATCGACAGTGTGCCAGGTCGACTGTGTAGGAGGCGGGGGAAGCCACGGTATGCCGGCAGAAACTTCAATCTTGCTGCTACTCCTGGCGCTGTTACTCAAATGCCCCGCTGCACAGCAATTACATGATCTATCAGTAGGTTTGTTACGAGAAAGTTCTTGCAGCAGAGCTTCGTAAGCTTCGGGCACTTCGGGCGAAAGTGGATCTATCAAGATATTGCCAGTGTTGGCGAATGGTGACGCTTTTTGGTCTAAACCAGCCTCCTTCTTGGTTGGCCCCTTTTCTGACCAGGTTTCCAGTCTATCGACTTGGTGAGAAAGCCGTTTCACAATATCGGACAGATCGGACACGCTGCGGCTCTCCTCTTTTGCTCCGCGTTTTTTAGATGATTTTGACAACGGCGGCTCTGGGAAAGCGAATGTTGAAAGCATAGCAATGACGGTCAGGGAAACTGGAATATTTTCTGATCATTGCTTTGCCCAGTATTTAAATGGCAGCAGCGGTCCAGGATACAATCTTTTCTATTTATCCTCACGTAACCCTTTAAAATCAGGTACTTTTTGCTCTTGTCACTGTTTGTTTATCTTCCGGCTATCACCATCGATCCTCCGCCGCTTGTTTGGCATCATGTTGACCTGGATACTTTGCAGTGCGGAGCGAACGGGAGTGCTTGGAGTAGAGGGATTCTCTAAAGTATCCTCTAAAGCAAACGGACGTTTATCTTGCTCTCCAGAAATCGCCGAAGAACGGGAGCCAACTGAAAAGTTCCCGTGAGCAATCCTTGAGATTTGTTTGTTTTCGTTCTCGTTTACAACGGCTGGGTAATAGCGAGTGTCTGCAGATGCAGCATATGTCGCGCTTTGCATGGTTGCAAATTTCTGGTCTCTGGGAGTATTTTCCTTGATCTCAGGATTAGAATTTGGTTGCGACCCGTCAGACTCTAAACCCATCTCAATATCGTTTTTCCCAGCTCGAACAAGATCAGAAGGCGATATAGCGACGGAGGCAGTATCTTGTACCGATACAGTCTGTATGTAGCTTGCCTCAATGGATGGTGCAACCTTATCGGCATCAGAAAGCAGCTCATCAACAGAACGCGTATTTAGCCCTTTTGAGACTTGATGCTTCAAATGTCCCACGTAAAGCCGCATTCGTTGACGTTCCGCTTGGATTGCAGCGCACTCTTTCTTGTTCCATTCTGCCTCTTTCTCCCAACGTTCCTGTTTAGATAGAATTTTATCAGATGCTGCTTAGGCATTGTGAAAAGTATAAGTTTTCTCTTCAGATACCTTGTAGTCCTGGATGTCCTCTTGCCATTTCCGATTCAGCTTATCAGCTCTGTGGATTCGATTCTATGGTTCTTGCATAAGTATGAGCAGATACTATGAAGTCACAGAAACACCGACGTACTTGCAGTCTCTCTAGTTCATTCTGCAATTCAGTACACGCTGCGGTTTTATCTGCAAGCTAGACTTGGCTGTAAATAAATGATGAACAAAGTAATGCATAGTTTCCATGTCTTTACCACAGACAGCAACTCATCCTTCTCCTGGTGCCATATCCGCTTTTCTTCTTCAACGTCCACCAGAATCTGCGTAGCTTCAATCATATCTTTCTGTACAGGGAATCAGCAAAGGATAATACATAATCTCCAACAGCAGGCACATACCTCCATCATCTGAATTTGCTTTTGGTACTGGATTTCCTTTTCTTTCCAGTCTACCAGTTGTTTTTCACCTTCGTTGCGAAATTTGGTTTTCAACTTTTGTATCAAGGTCTTGTATGCAATAATTCGTTCGTCGCTTTCTTCGTTGTGCATTTCCATTTCTGCTATCGTTTTCTTCATCTCTTGCAGTTCTTTGCGCCTATCGTCAAACTCCTAACAGATGTAAGCATCAACCCAGTATAATTTAGATGGGTTCTATTTCAGAGTAGAGAACTGAAAAATTGCCTGTTCCAAAAGATCCAGTTTTTTGGCTAACTCGATCTTCTCCAGATGGGCAAGACTTGCTCGTAACTTAGCAGCTTCTGAAAGCAAAATAGTATCGTTAATCATCTAAACAAAGGCAACTTATAAGAAACTTTGGGGGCTTACCTAGATCTGCTTTTGCGGACCGCAGCGCGTGTCTCAGAGACAGGATTTCTGTCTGCTTTCGTGCATTTTCGTACATTTCTCTCGCGTGAGTCAATTTATCGTTCAACTTCTGTTTTTGAAGGTTGGCTTTTCCGTGTTCGTTAGCAATAGTTTCTGTCTTGGTCAGGGATTCCTCATTGCACTTGATAGCTTCTTCAAGCTGTTTTTGATATTTTTCTTGCTGGTCAATGCTCTGCTGCAATCGGCGTGTGATTTGCTCCAATCCTAGCGACTTCTTTCGAAGTTCGTCCTGACAAGCTTTAAGTTGCGCTTGATATCTTGTAGTTATGTCCTTCTGTGATAAAAGACTGTATCATGCGCCGCATTGCAATTACGTTTTAGGAAAGCAACATACCTCCTTTGTATCCAGTTCTTTCTGTACATTTGCAAGCCGCCACTTGAAGTACCTGACACGGATATCGGGTTCATTCGGGATAGAAATACATCCCATGCTTGACAATTCTGACATAAACTGTAAAGCTTCTATAGTGTCATCGACGTCATAGTCTAGGGTGATCTAAGAGAATCGATCAGTAAAATTCTGCTTGCTTATACAAGTTAGTCGTATGTACATTGAAATGCATGAATATGCTTGCAGACCCTAATCCGCAGAGAAAGGGTCCAATAAGTTTGCATAAGACGCAAGAGCTTATATCCGATGGGTTAATCTTGTGCTCTGTCACAATAGATTTGTTATCCTTTGAGAACGATCGAAATAATTCTCCTATGGAAGGAAGACAAAGCTTTAGGATAGTTATTTTACGTATGCAGTTCGATCAAAGACTTACGAAGCCTTGCAAACGAGTAATACAAAGAATTTGATGGCTTTATACCCACATCTCTTTTAAAGTTTGGTTGGCGCATATCAACCACAAATAACCTGCCCAGCAGTTTCGATGGATCTACCAATCGCACACAGAGGACAGAGGGCCTGTCTGTAGACGTCTTTTTGATTTTGCTCCAGAGCGAATCTTTCTGATTCATCCTTTTCATCATTTTTTCCAGCCCGTTATTCAATATTTTGTTATCTAGAAACAGTCTGTCAATTTTGAGTTACAGTGCGTTTGATCAATTGACCTTACTGTCTATTCTTTCTCCACTTTTCAGGTCATAGCAGCAATTATCAACGATACCAAAATGACTTTTGAATATTGATTAAGATTCAAATGAAAACAATAGAATGGGAGTTAGAGCACTTACACGTAATCGAGTTGGATATTATGAAGATTTTCCCTCCTACGCTGCGTATTTGCTTTGTCCAATTCCAAATTAAGTTGCGTGACAGTTTGGTACACAATTTTTTCCCTTAATTTTCTTATGTCAGAGTTCGTCACTTTGGATGGAGTTTCGAATGGTTAACCTAGCATCGTCTGCATTGACTCCTCTAAAACAGATAGCTGGAACGTCAGCTACAAAGCAAGTTTAGCGTCGTAACAATATTGTACTACCCAACATCCAGCAAGATAATAGCAGTATTGTGCCCTATTTGAATAGGAAATATCTTAGCGATTTTTGTAAATGATGGCGAAAACACAGATGCACACCTTGTAAAGCGAGCTCCACATGTCTGTTTATCTCGGGCGAGCACAATGCTATACCGTCTTCGGTATCCGACACGACTTTGGTGCAAGGATAGAAGGCCTTTGCATCATTGCGTTTTTCTAACAGCTGCATGGGCTTTTGGACTCATTTTCCGTTATATTTGCAGTTATACCATCTGCTCCGTCGTAATCGATCGATATGGAAGGCACAGAGTCGTGCTCGTTAAGTTTAAGGGTAGGTGCCCTGTACGGTATAGTGGCATCTCCAGAACACAGCCATGCAATGACATTGAATGGTTGAATCAACATGGTGAATCTACGCGGGCGTGTCTTGAGATCTTTAGGTATGCTTTCAGTCACTTAAAGAGAAGAAAAAGGCATACGCGGCATAAATATTTGATTTGCGCTTAGTTGCACGCAATGCATAATTCTACACAATGCCCTTCATCTTTGCTCAGAGCGAGCACGCAACCGTGATCGGCTCGAATACTGTATTAAACTTACCTCGTAAATAGTTTGCATTATTCGCGATATTACAATCTCCTTTAACAAATGCTTCATGCATTCTGTTGACGGTCTCTAACAGTTTGATCCCTGTCCTCGTGGGCATTGGGGCATTTTAAGGCGTAGATGGTCACGGCATATGTTTGCATGCTCTTGCAGGTTCTGGGCTGTGATCTTGTCAGTGCGTCATGCAGACAGTATTGAGATTGGAAAGTATCAAACAGGCAGCTGATACGATCTGCCTCGCTGGTCCCTCAGATGATCGGCGGTTGATATGCAGTCAAAGAGATGAACCAGATGACAAAGCGTTGCGTAAGTACGAGAGCCTATATTTTGATCATTGTTTGCATATCGCCTGTTTACATCGACGTACAAGTCTCGGTTTACGGCGAGGAAGAGGATAGACTACAGTTGTGTTTCTCTCGAATCTATGGAACACTTCCGTCTTCAAAGAAATGCTCCATCCTACTATGCACGTATTGCGATATTTTTAGCTTGGATGGATTTTTTATGGCTATCTTGCTTATTTTGGATAGGGATTTGCAATAAATTTATATTTACATGGCAGTAATGATTGAGGGCTGGAAAACAATAGAGATATCATGATTTCATAGGCTTTTATTCGCATTCTTTCTATCCGAAGATCCTAGACCCAGCAAAGCTCCAAGATTTATTATCGAGGTTGCATAAATATTCCGGAATTCCCTTATTGATATGTGCAGGAGAGGGGTATCAAGTTTGGTGATTGCCCGTGTATTTAATTAGGTGGAGACCTGTTGATCATCGTACTTTGATCAATCAGGGCACTTTAGTCTGTTTAGTACAAATGACTGTGCAACCATCGTGGGGTGCGTTGAGAAGACCCTTATTTCAGGTATCACGACCTGAGGCATTGTATATTATACAGCTAAATCAAAGGAGCACATAACCCTCTTAGGAAAAGGCAAAGAAGGGACGTGTTTCCTTTGTTGAAAACACATGCTAGTTACACATATTGCTCGGTGCCGGCGGACGAGAGCACGCGGTTAGGAGAGAGAAAAAGAAGGAAACAAGTAAAAAAATGGTACGGGATATCGAATAGGAAGGTATCCGAGCTGTGAAAAACAGGGCGGGCGCACACGCATCATACAAACACGCAGAACTTGGATGAGCAAAATGCCCCTTATTTACACTGTTTCATTTCCAACTGCTGACGCTTCTTTCTGTTCTTTTTGAACTTTTGCATAAACCGGTACCTTTTCCCTTTTCCTAATATTTAACACTTTGCAGCCAGAAGAGCGCGGCAAAGTAAAAGAAAAACTTGCGATCCCCGGATTGGCTTGACATGCTCCAATGGACAGCATTCAGAACCTCATATACCAGGCCGCCGAATGCTTCGGCAACGGCAACCTAAAGGTAACAGACAGGGCATGCATACTCTGAACTGTTGGAAACTTATGTTCGAGTTTCTTATTTGGAATTTTCTGATAGACTTCCTATCAGTTGTACTTGAAGGCGCTGGACGTCGCGGTGCACGAACTTCAGCAAGTCGAATTTGTCGATCAATGTAAAGCAGGCACGACCTTTTGCATCCCAGATATTGGTGCTCATTTATTCACATTTTATAAAGATATCATCGCAATAAACAACTACAGCGACGTATTCGCTGTCGCTAAATCATGCCTGCAAAACGCTCAAGAAATCACCCTTCAATCCGCTACAAGAGCAAAAAAGCGACCAAAAAACCCACCGCCGCCTGTGCCTGTCAAACCATTGTCAATAAGCAGCAGTAAAAGCAGTAGCAGCAACAAAGTAAAGGAGCAACTGAATCAGAATTCCCCTGCACCGCCGTTACCTGCACGACATCCCACTGTGCAGCGTGCGCCGTCGCCAATCAACAGTGTGACACCAGTACCAAATGATAATACTGTATGGAAGAGTATCAAGCCTGTCGTATCGCCCTTGTTACCTTTCAAGAATCGATTGTTTGATAGTTCAGACGACGATGTCACAGTGTTTGAGGATGAAGATGAAGACATTCTTGATTTCGACAACGATGGTATGCTTTGCCTAATGCACGTAAGGAAAAAAAAATAAAAAAAACTCACTAATGCATGGTTGTGGATACAGAAAAAAGGGATGAATGTAAATCTCGACCTTCTATGCAACGACAAGCTTCTGTATCGACAATATCCACTGTCTCGTCCCAATTAACCGTCGTGAATCCACTTCAAGCAGTAAAGAAGGCTTTGCTGACGTTACCCATAGAAGGAAAGCAGGCAATTGTCGGCAACAGTGGCGTGAGTCAGGGAAACGAACAAGATGGTTTGATACTCATGGCCACCGGAGCAGTTGATCCGACATGCGTGACCAAGGCGCATACGTTTACTTTGGATGCTTTGACACCCGGAACCGCAACAACCGAGAATGTCCCTTCCATCCCACAACCACCATTGTTCATTATTTACAAATGCCTGCAGCAGAAACTCGACAGTCTGGAACATCGATCGCTCAGCGTTGCAGAGGTGAAAGCGTCACTTAACAAGGTGCGCAGTATTCACATGTCGGCGACAACTATACCGAGCATTCTTCAATTCAGCTCGGCACTGGTGGCCTATCAACTAACGTTAATCGACTCGGCTATCTTTCGGAACATCCAGCCAAAAACTCTCCTGTTGCATTCGCCAAAATCACCTCATCCAGCTATCGTTGCGTCTACGGATTTTTTCAACTACTTGACGAGAACAATAGAGCATTCGATTATTCTACAGCAAGAAGCCTCTGGAAGAGCTCAGCATATACACTACTGGGTCAAGGTTGCTAGTTGGTGCCATGACCTCAAAAATTTTCAGACCTTGAAGGCAATCATATCGGCACTTGGGACGCCGCCCATCCAAAGGCTGAAGCGATCCTGGGCTTTCGTTCCCAAAAAGAGTATGCATCGTCTGGAGGCTTTGATGCAACTCATGTCGGAAGAGTCCAACTATGAAAGATACCGTGAAAGGATTGATACCATCGTCAAAGCAGGCTTTGATCAGAATACAACTTTTCGCGAACCTATCATTCCGTTTCTTGGTGTCTTCCTTCACGATATGACGTATCTTGCGGCGTTGCCCAAGACTACCGCTGCAGCGAGCGATGCACGTATCACTGAGCTACTAGACACGTTCTCTAGCTTCCAAAAGCATCCACCGTATTCATCGGCACTGGCACCGATGTGCTTGAAAGATGTGTTAAAGAGCAGCAAGCAGCAGCGTAAACTTACGCTAATCGGTGGCGGCAGCAGCAATGGCGTGAAGAATGAAGAGGAGTCCAGTGTGGAAATGCAGCAGTGCCTTGCTACTCAGTATCTGGTAATAATCTTAGCGATGCATTCCAGAGATATTTTGTACCCGGAAAATAATGCAGGATTATCCGATATTAGTTGACACGAACCTGGGTTGGAGAAAAGACAGTGGACGAGTTGAGTCTAATCCGTGAACCTCCCAAGACAGCGAGAAGTTGCTCTGCTATCGAAACATCAGCACCGCCAAGCAACACCGTGCTGGTGCTTCCACCATCACCATCCGGTGTTACCGGCTCCCCGGAGCACTTGAATATTCCTTGGAGCAGATCGGGTAGCATGTCCGTCGCTAGTGGTTACAGCAGCAGCGTAGCTGGCGTTAGTACTCGACCGACTAGCCTGGAGGATAATCACAGCAGCAACACCAGCAGCAGTGATCTGGAGTTAGCTTTGGACGATAGGAATGGCATAGAGCGTGGTAAGAGCAACAGCGGCGGTTTCTGGTTCTTTGGCAGAAAAAGTATCGACCACTGCGACCAGCACAGCTCTACTGTCAGCAAACCAATCGTTGATAAGAAAAGACAACGTTTGTCGAGACACTTCTCTTTTGAAGATCTGAACGTCGGACGAAAGCAAGCCAATAACCTGACAACCATCTTTCGCAAAGAGATCTTTTGGCGGCAATCGTCCATGTCACAGTACTCTAGCAGCCCAGAGGAGTTAATGTCTCCTCCACATCCTCTTGAACCGCACCCATCCCTGTACAAACACGAACATCATATTGTCTAACCTGTATTCTCTTTGCCCCTACTTTCTGTCTCCTTTCTGACTTGCTCATGTTATTGGAATATTCTCCTTGTACATAACCCGCGCACAGCACATACATCTCTTTTTCCTCTCTCTGTTGAATAAGATGGCGATGTTTTTCTTTTCAGTCAACTATAATTGGCATCTATGCCAGAGTTGCATACGGGTATCTATACATGTATATGAGGATGAGAAAGAAATCATGATTTGCCGCTGTTGGTGTCCTCGCTGCTCTCTTTGAGTTGATCGTTCTTTTTGAATCCAGTTGCCACTACAAAGACTTCTGTTGACTTTTTTCTTGACGCATCCGGTTTTTCTTGTTTGACCTGATGAAACATTGTTCTGAGCTTCTGACGAAACTGGACTTCGTCTCCTCCCATGATGACCTTATGGTCATTTTTGTTAGCATCATTGAGAAGGGGCCAGACAATGGATTCAGTGTATTCTAGTACCTTTGCCACAAAAGCGCCGCCTGGTGCCAAAACACTTTCGGCAAACATCAATGCAGATTCGCATAGTTCCTTGTAACACAACCAAGCAGAGTAATGGTGAGATGCCCAATTTTATTTTCTACGGTTTGTTTTTCTTCTTACCATAGACCGGGCGTGATCAGCAAAATGGTTTCCAGTGAATGAAGGCGCCATATCTGAACAAACAAGATTGACAGGTCTTTGTTGCAATGTTGTTTGAATTTTACTTTGCACCTTGGCGTCCATAAAATCGCCCTTGATGATGTGCGCGTTTGGTATCGGATCAATCGGCAGCAGATCGACCGCGACAACCAGTCCAGTATCACGGACCTTCCGTGCAATCACCTGGGTCCATCCACCTGGAGCGGCGCCGCAATCAATGACAACATGGCCCTTTTTTAACAGTTTATATTTGGAGTCAAGTTGCAGCAACTTGAATGCGCTGCGTGCCCTGTATTGGTTGGCTTTGGCAGCTTTGACGTACGGATCCCGTGCTTGTCGTTGTATCCATCCTTTGGAAGATGTAGAGTAGCAGCAACGGAAAAACAATGTTTGCATGAGGAACAAAAAGGAAAACAAAGAGAAGGAAGATCTCCCCGCCAGTCGCAACAGGTCACGGAAAGGCCGACAAGCAAGCAATGGCGGGAAAAGCTCAGCGCTGGCAGGAGCCGCTCGCACGGTACTCCCGCCCGCCCATTCTTCACGCTTTTCTTCCTGTTCTCTCTTTACGCACTTGCTATCCTATTCCTTGTCAACATGCCGTTTGGTTTCTTTTCATCAGATTACAGCGATCAGGGTACCATGGACGATGGTTTGTACCGCGCGGAAGCTTTTACACGTGGCACACGTTCCTAATCGCTATGCAGGTAACTGGAAGTTCTGCGGCCTCGATCGTATGCAACGTCTCTATGCATTTGGCGCCTGGTAAATTACCAACTACATACAAAAAAGTTACGCATTCGGCAGCGGCTGATACACGTTTCCAGCTTTGTTATTGGCATGATCATATCTATCCTCGTAAGCATTGACACGTTTGATGTACAAAGTCCAGTATATTGATTATGCAATGTGCGCACAGTCAACATTGATGCTTCTGTCACTCAACGTCGCCGGCTTTGCGATTCTGTACAGTATCGGCAACCTTGTATCCCTTTTCAGGTACGGCGAATTGATAACAAACGAGAAGACTAGATCACCAACGGATCTGTGTCACCTTCATTACCCAGTTTGACTTTCATCATTGGTATTCCTAAACAACTAAAGACCATGTTTGCGCCTGGTGAGTAGAGAAGAGTAGAGTGGATTGGAAGGATACCGAGAAGTAGTAATTAATGCATTTACTGTCAGTGCGGTTCTGGGCTACCACTATATACCTTGGCCTTCTGGTCGTGACTTTGGTTCTGTCTATTCTGGTACGTCACGATGAATGGAAGAGGATTGCTGTAAACAGCTATTTGGCTAATAGCTATCCATTAGCTCAAAAACTTTGTCCTTTCCATCATTTTGGTCATTTGCCAGTTCTGTGCTCTGGTGTGGTATGCGTAAGTAATCTACGTCACTGGGAAAATTGCCTACAGAGTTTTAGATCAATATCTAATGTGAGCCCTTGCAACAGGGCGAGCTACATCCCTTATGGACGCGAGCTTATCCGTCGTGCCTTTGGAAGCTGCATCACATCCATTTAAACATCATTTCCTTGCCGATTATCCGCTCCATCCTCTATTCTCAACAATCGACATCGTCTCGGAAAACTTATGTACACGCATGACGAACTCCTCTATTTCCCTTGCAAATCTAAGACTCTTACCATCTTCTCCTTTGTAGTCTATTCTTAATCCAATATAGTTTGTAACCAAACCAATATTCCTTCTAACAGACAAAAAAATCTACGTTCACCGTAGAGCGGTCAAGACAAACTTCAAAGCAGTAATCATGGTTTATAAGCCATAAGGCAAAGTGTGGCCTTTCAGCCCTGCAATGACATTTTGTACACACATGCTAGCCATCCGTTCTCGTGTTTCGATAGTGGCGCTTGCTGTAGCAATGAAAAGAATGAGATTAGTTTTTCTCCGAATATGTATGTATCCTAGCACTTACCGATGTGAGGCAGGATAACGCAGTTGGGCAACTTGTACAGAGGATCAGAAGGCGGTAAAGGTTCAGGAGTGGTAACATCCAGACCGGCAGCTCCGACGAGTCCATCCTGCAATGCACGAGCTGTCATCGCAAGAAAGATTGAATATCGTTTCCCAGATCGAACAATGCACAGTCAAAATAAAACTTACTCAAATCATCTTGCTGCACGATACCACCACGTGCAGTGTTTACAAAAATCTATATCCAAAATCAAACGTAAGATCCTTGCAATCCTCTTTAAACAGAAGGGTCATACCGCCGTTGTCTTCATTTTTGAAAACTTTGCATAATCAAACAGTCCTTCTGTTTGCTGCGTCAAAGCACAGCACACAACGACAAAGTCGGACTCGGTCAAGAGTGTATCCAGCGAAGCAGTAAACTCTGCATTCGGCAGCCGTTGCTTCACTTCGGGCTTCTCGGATCGTCCCCAATACAAAGTTCTTGATATTCCAAAAGGCTGCAAACGATGTGCAACTGCTTCACCGATACGACCCATGCCTACAATTCCTAGCGTCTTGTTCGTGAACTGCGATCCACAAAGCCAGGTAGGTCGCCTTGCTCCCCACTGGTTATTTCATTCCTTTAGCTATCAGCGGCGTCGCCTTTCGAGATATGATGTATCCATATACCTCTCCGTTGGAAACGGCTAACATCCCCTAGTGAAGATTCCACGTTGAGCCGAACCGTAACCATGGCATATTCACAGTCAAAAATTCTCATACTTCTTTTAATCGTCTGGCAGCTGCAAGTGTGAGCAATACCGTGAGATCAGCCGTCGCATCCGTCAAGACATCAGGAGTATATCCTAGCAGGATATTGCGCGACCGCACTGCTTCCACATCAATGTGGTCATATCCAACACTCATAGTGGCAATCACTTTGAGCTGTGGTCCTTTTGATTGATTTAAGAACATAACCTTAGCTGATCTCCCCCCTATTGTCCTGCATTTTATATTATATCGTGATGGTACCTGCAGCGTCCAGCAACTCGTTATCAATTCGATCCGTCAACAGGCAGATAAGCGCATCGGCACCTAGCCATTGTTGTAGCAGAAGCCTTTGTTATTATTGGAAAGAGAGGGACATACCGGCAACTTGCTTCAAGAGCTCTTGACGCGGCATGACACAATCTTGTTGCCATTGCACCAAGTCATAATTTTGACTTTGGAGCAATGCCTGTGCTTCAGGGGGCAGAACGCGAGTGACAACGACTTTGGGTGCCATTTTACTTGAAGGGAGTACAGCAGCGAAAAGGATAGCAGACGCGTCCTCTAGCGCATTTCATAGGTCCCACCACCAACCTTATCCGGAGAGTATTCTCGGAATTGCCCGAACGATCAATTCATTGTGTATCCACTATATTACACTTTTTCCCAAAAGTAATGTCGCATTTTGTGAAATTTTTATAATACATTTTATACAGCAAAAGGGCAAATTGCAGCGAAAAGGTGTACACTCTTTCCATAGATTAAATTCGTCATCCTATGAAAACCTGTTTCGCATTCTCCCAAGTGTGGATGTCGCATTGTCCAAAAGTCGATTTCGCAGCGCTGACAAACCAGTCGCATCTCCCGTTACATAGCTTAGCACCTCCAAAAGTATATAAAGCATGTAAACATGTTTAGACCAGCTTTCCTCCTTCCTGCCACATCGTGCGGTTGAAATTTCAGATTACAAGATAAGCATCCAGCTTTTTATGAAGATGGGCAAGGCAATGCTGTCGACGAATATGGTAGACTTGAGCCCATGGACTATGTCGTCGACGAAGAGCAGTATGCTCTTGAAACGCTAAGTTTATACACGCAGTATTTGCGTAATCGAACTCGCGAGAGCGATGGCCGATCAGACGCCATGCAGATTGATGACGTAAACAAGGATGTGGACGTTCGCATGAGAGAAGCGTCGATTAAGCGGGTGTACGCGCTCTACACGGATCAGGACAAAGTCAGATTTTTCAAACTGATGTTTGAGAAAGTTCTGAGTGCCTCAGCTGCCGCAAAACAGTTAGGTATCCATGTCCGTACAGCTCAAAGATGGGCCAAACAGTATGAGGTGAATCCGGATAGCATACTCGCGAAGCGTAAGAAGAATGGTCGTCCGCGTATCCTTGGTGAAGAGCATAAGAAGGTCATTCTAGAGTACGTCGATGAGAACCCTTCGGTTGTCTTGGAGCAGTTGATGGAGCGACTGCTTCAGAGGTTTAAATGGCTCAAAGTCTTTAAGAGTACCGTTTATGACTTCGTGAGGACGCAGTGCAATCTGTCACATGAAAAGGCCCGGTTTCAGACTGTAGACAGGAACAGTGGGGCCAAGATTCAAGAGCGTCTTGACTGGGTTCGCAAATGGGAGGGAACCGATATGGACTTTAGGACTAATTGTGTCTTCCTAGTTGAGTCTGCCTTCCATGTCAACATGAAGCGCAGTATGGCCTGGTCAAAGAAAGGTTCGCCTGCAATAGTCACGGTGCTCAAAACATGAGCGCAGATAACCACCATTTTGGGCGCGATCTCTGCCTCAGGTCTAATTAACTGCAGCCTGAGACTGCCACAGCCACCAGCCAAGAAGCGAAAGCGAGGAGGCTGTGCTGGGTTTATGAGCACAGGGACAGTAACAGGTCATTCATTACCTAAGCTTCTTGAAGGCCACAATGGATGAGATGGACTGGTATCCGCACATGAAGGGCCGCTACCTCTCACGATAAATCGATGACATACGATGGCGGGTTGCGGTATGAGATCACGGGTGACAGATAGATAGGATACACATTTCAACACACAATGAGAAAACGAGTAACAGGTATTCAATAAGTGTCATTCTTTTCCTATAATATGTTCTTAATGCTCACCATCTGAACTATGCACCGCGGCTTGCATGCACTTGGCGGGAGGAGCTCGGCATGGCTTTGTCACATTTCTAGACAGGTTTGTGAAATGCGTCAACTAATGTCGTTTATTAGCGTCACGCTTAGCTCCGCAAGTCCGCCAAATGCATCTGCAAAATGCAACTTTATTTTTCGGAAATACAGTATACCAGCCCTCCACGCTGCTTTTGCCATTTCAAACAAACTTTTCATTTCCGTGGCATGGAATATTATTGTTATTCTTGGCAGAATCTTACAATATGTATGGTATCTAAATAGTAGTGGAAGAGAAAAAAAAAAGGGGGGATGGAAAAAGCAAATTTGCGGCTAATGATGTTAGCAGAATGTAGAGCTAGAAATATCTTAAATCGGTTTCAGTAAGCACTCGTAGTTGTCGTCGTGCCAGGAGCAGGAGTTGTAGGCGTCAATCCTTTTTCAGACATGATCTCCTTCATGATGTATAGTTGATGGGTAGTGTCTTGTATCTGCTTTGAAATGCTTGACAATGCATCTTCACGTTCTTTCAAAGCATCGTATAAATGCTCGATATCCTGGGCACAGCTGCCCAGTTGTTCCTGAAGATCTCTAGTCTCGGCTTGAACATGCTGATTAGCACCCTCCAGCTGCGTAATCTTTTGACGAGCATCAGATATTTCCGTGGATGGCGTGCTAGCAGAAAGAGCGTCTGCTAGTTGTGCTTGAAGATCGGCCATCTTGAGCGTGTTTTCTTTTACTTGGCTTTCAGCGTGGGTAGCGCGTTCGTAGAAATGTTCCAAATCTTGCAAAGCACGCTCATGAGCATGTTGTGCTTCCTGTGCACGGTCCTGTGCCTCGCGTGCACGCTCTTCAGCAGCCTCGCGCGCCGCGTGATCGTGCTGCGCTGATTTGTTCAGTTGCTGCAACTGTCGCTTTCGATTTTCGTTGTCTGCCAGCACGGCTGCTAGTTTTTCTTCCAGATTAAGCGTATGCTGGCTGGATGGGTGGACCGGTCCAGAAGTTTCTAGGGCTAAGAGCTTGGATTTGAAGTACGCGGCTTCTTGCAACGACGCTGTGCGCATCCTGTCACTTTGCTTAATCTTTTCCTCCATCGCCTCATGTGCTGCGTTGCCTTGGATAGCAGCCTTGACACGACGCACTTCAGACTTGAAAGAAATCAGCTTCTCAAAGAGCTCAAAATTAATATTGTCGCTCATATCCATCAGCAGAGTCTCATCTGCATCCGCTCCACGTTGCTCGTCCTCGTTTCTGGCAACGCGCATTCTGCGGGCAATGGATACTTCGCTGCGCCACCATGGTTCCATTTTCTTCATATTGCTAATTATGGCTTCTTTCGCTCTGATTTCTCGAACCAATGCTTCCAATTCGCCGGGGTCTACATCGGACGTCAACGTATCGGCAGGGCTGGGCTGAGATTGCGGTGAGAAACTGCGCTTCGTCGTGTCAACTTGAAGGTGTTGCTGCAAGTCTGGCCGAGCTGTTTGGTACATGGAAACAGCAATAGTTTGACGCAAGTTCGCGTTGTTGGACTCTCGAGGCGGACGAGGAGGTCGCTGGGAAACAGGCGACGACAACGGAGCTTGCAAAGAGGAAGGAAGATGGTTGTTGCCAGGGACCGAACCATCAAGCTCTGGATGTGTCGGTGATAATGTTCGGACTGTTGCATTTGCGTCGACGACAGCGCTGTTGGTTTCTGGTTGTGCTTGTCGACGAGTCGATGTGTCCTCGCTGGAGTTTGCTAGAGGTGAGTTAGCACGAGGACGTTTTAGAGCTGCCTCAGGGATCATAGACATGTGCCTAGGAGGACGCGAAGGAGATGTTGCACTCGGGTTGCTCTATAAATCATACACAAACACTAAGGAACAGGCTCTAAATCATGTAAAAAACAACAACAACAACAATTTACCGGAGCGGCAGCATCTGGATACAGCGACCTATGCCGGCTCGTGTTCTGAGGAGAAGGAGGGTTGCTCTCCCGTACAACAGGAGGCGATCCTGTTCGCGGAACAGGTGATTCTCGTTGCGCTTGGCCCACATGGGAAGGCTTCTGCGGGCTCGGCGTTGGAGATGGATTTCGAAGGGTATCAGATTCCACAGTGGCAGCCGGCGATGGTTCGCGTTGCTGTGGATGAGTCTGGACTGGCTCTTGCTGCGATGGAGGCTGCTCTGGAGGATAGCTGATCTTGGCTATAAATCATCTAGGTAAGAACCAATGCCAAATACTAATAGTTGTTAGCAATGCCTACCAGTATCAAGTATATACACCGCATGCTCGTCTAATCGACCTGAAGATGCTTCACCGCCGACAGAAACAATCCGTTCACCGACGGCTGTGAACGTCAACTCGTGACGTGGTGAAGGTCCAGGACCCATATTCTGGAACCTGTACCATCTTTGACCTAATATGCTATCAGCATTGATTATGCTAACGCAGTATATTTATCGTACCTCTGAACTTGAATGCACATAGGTCGCCCAAGTCTTGTCCATCAGGTCCACGTCCGCCAAAAACATACAAAACATCGTCCACAAGAGCGGAAGCACAACCTTCGCGAGGGATAGGGATAAAGCCAATGGCAGGCACTTGCATCCAGTATCTCGAATGCAAATCGTAGCACCATATATCATTGTACAAGTGGTCGCCATCAGTACCACCAAATCTGTTCGCGCAGCCATTTAGTATTTAAAGGAGAAATCTTAAAAACCAATGCTTACATGTAAAGCTTGTTCTCAAAAATTGCAGATACATGTCCTGATCTGCCAGCAGGACCGCGGTTGTTTGATGCTACATGTTCCCAGCGAGGAGCGACTGGAACTGATCAAATAGACCATACTTGTCAGCATATCAAATGTATCAGCCCTTGATTACATGCGTTGACTTACATGTATTTGTATTGAACACAAACATGTCATCTAGATAGCGACCAGCGCGTTGACCACCCCAAATGTACAAGCAGCTGCCTGCAGCAGCAATACAGTGCCCCGATCTTTCGACTGGTAATGAATCGTTTACCATCTGTATGCGTGACCATTGCCGCGTATCTACAATATACAATGGTTACGATGAAACCTTTCATAGAAATCAGATTTTCGCCCCCGTACTTGTATTCAACACATAAAAGTGAGGATCCCACTTTTCGCCAGGCACGCTGGGTTCGCCACCATATACTATTTTTAATTAAGTTAGATATTGCATCCACGTGGTTTTCATCGGTAAAAAATAGATCGATCGTACATAAAACAAGACTGTTGACACTCATAGGAGCCATTACCGGGAATAAGCGAGGCGAGGGTACATCTCCGGTAGTACAGATGCTTGTGGTGGACATATTGTCTAGATTTTCGATGCATCAAACATTAAAACTAAATGACCTCACATGAAACGCCGCAAACATGTCAGAAAGGTAGTCCTTACTTGTATCTATGAAAAATAAATCCTTCTTCGGTTTGCTGTGGATGCCCCCAAAGATCAGAATCGATTCCTCGAGGGGCAGCGCCGTTGCTGCGTGGCCGTGTCGTGGTAGTAAGCTCGAGGCACCTCCTAGCTTCCGTTGTGACCACGGGTATGCAGAGCCTTTATCTACGTGGTTCTTTGTCAATTTCGAGAAAAGCGACATGTCGAGATGATGAAGATCCTGCTAGGTGATTCGGTCGCAGAAAAACTAGAAAATGAAAGTACACGCTCCGTAGCAGCAGGTTGACTAGAGTCGAGCGAATAGTATCGAAGTGGAAGGAGTGGACTGGGGGCTTTCAGGTACAGTAAGGTTCGTATGTTGAGTTGTAAAGTCGATAGGTGACCCAACAAGACAAGACGAGTACCAGACGCAGAAAAAGAAGAATAAAGTTGGGCTGGATGTAGAGTTGCGGAGAAGTCGCCATCATGTTTTAATGAGCAAAAACCCAATGGTCTGTGCTCCAACGATCGAAACGGGGATTGATTATTTTTAATGATGGATCCTCTCCCCGTAAAAGTCTCGTCTAGATCCTGGATCTTTCGAATCTTTCAATGGCACACACCGCAGTGGGAGGGCACGCTCACGGAATCCGGTGACAGTGTCTGGCTCGAAAAGTACGATCAACGGCAGTGCCAAGCGAGTCTTTTTGGAAAAGGCACACTGTCGCGTGGCAATCCAACGTGGCTGGCACGAAACTCAAAGTTGGACGATAGCGCTCGTAAGCACGAGGCACTTTTGCCAAGACTGCTAGTTGGTCTTAAACTAAGTCTCTACATATATTAGAAACAAGCACCGTGTTTTTGGAGCACGTTACTGCCGAGCGACGCAAACAACGTCGTAGCGCAAAAACAATAACAGCAGACGACGACAACGACAACGATGGCCGAGGAAGCGATGCGAACCAGCTTTGGCATTCTGACGAGTTACTTGAAATGACTGGTGGCTCAGACTATGAAAACATGCAACTTGATATTTTTGAGTCCTTCTTTCTTGTGTACGGCTTAAATACGCTAAAGATATTTTCCAACGGCAAGCCTCTGAGCATCGACGAATGCTGGACACTGTTCACTAGGAAGCTGAACAGCAACAGTGGACGCTGCCAGAATGTCTTTGCCATACAGTATGCAGTTTACCATCATTTTAGAAGCCTTGGATGGGCACCTAAAAGAGGTACAAAATTTGGCGTCGACTTTGGCAAGTAGCTTAAGGCATATTTTTTGGGTGAGATCTTAATAGTAACAAAAAAGAATTATGCAGTGCTGTATCGACCTGGACCGCGCCATCGGCACGCTGATTTTGCAGTGGTGATCATCCCACCTCCCTGCACGGACCATCCCGTAGAGATAGACTGGCAAAGTATTCATCGAGTCGCGAGAATATGCACGCAAATCAGGAAGACGCTGATGCTATGCTACGTCGAAACTGCGAGCTCCCAATGCCAGATGCCATCCACACCGCATTATTTGAAAACTCTGTCTGTCGAACAAGTGTTCGTCAAGCGATGGTCACCGCAAAAGAATAGATCGTGAATGGCCACCATCATGTAAATAGCCTATCGTTACCTGTTAATTGTATAAATCATTGCTCCTTTAGTCCTCCTGAACTTTGATGATGATAACCCAGTCGGGGTAACATCAATGAATGCTTTGACCATGCGTTGTCTCTGATAAACAGCAATGTTCCGCTTTGACTCATTTCGACGCCCTGAAAGCGGTGAACGTTCATCGTCAGCATCAGCAACGTCAATACCAGACGGCAAAGATGGAGCAACAATGCAAGACAATGGAGACAAGGTGTCTGGCATCAACAAGCCGAGTTTTCTGCAGCGCATGACAAGTACAGATGGCATCCTCCGTCCTTCAAACGCTTCAATGATCAAGCGACCTAGTTTCTCTAGTTTGCAAAGCAGCCTCTCCTCTTCAACTGTTTCTTCGCACTCGTCCTCTATCTCTATTCCCATTCCTTCCAACTCCTGGGGTATGCTAACTGTAACACGACTCCAGGACGAACAAGACGCCGAGTTTGATGATATTAAGGAATTACTAGCGACCCGTGACAAGGTAGGCTAAGCATAATGATAGCGTAATGCCCATTGCATTATTGACGTGGAGACCTGGATAGGCTATATTGTTGCTTCCTGTATCTCAGCCATCACATCCAGCTGCCATTATCGATAGGGACTTTATTCAGGACCACGTCATTGTACATCAAGGCAACCATGATATGTCGCAGGTCATCACACTCAGTGGTATCCGAGGCACTTTCCAAAAGTATGATTCGATCACGGGAAATATATGCAGTCCATCATCCATGCTAAAATTTGGTAAATCCTAGTGATCAGTTCGTTGCTTTAGGAATGCTGCCATCTGAACGAGAAATATCATCCATCATGGCCGGATCATCTGCAAAGAGGTTAGTAGCTCTGCGGTGGTCACGTTGCGAGTGAGTGAACAATGTCACTTAAAACAAGTTTATACGCTAGATCGCTTTTTGATACCTTCAGCCTTGATCCTTCTTCCATCACAGCTGATTATCCAAAATACAACATTCTCGCAAGTCATGTTCAAATGCCATTGAAAGAGGGCAAAAGCATCAATGCTATGTTGATACAACGGCCCATTTCGAAAACCGAAATTACGGAATGGGAGGCAACGAAAAAGGAAGAGCATAGCAATTCTCTGGCACCGCTCGACAAGAGTATGCAGTTGAAAGATCCTCTCGCACCCAAAGTGAATGAGTATGCTATGTATGTACAAGATTTATTTCTTCACGGTACTAAATGCTTGCGAGCTAGCTTTATAAAGTCATTCCGAAGACGTCCTGTTCGTAATCTCGATCAAGCGAGCTCAAAGGTGTTGGAATTTCTGGATAACATTGCATCGCAACTCTACGATGATGAAAAAGCTGACAAGGAAAAGATCGAAGGGCGACTGGATAACATTGAATCTTTTATCTGCTATGAGCTTTACGAAAAGTACGTTTGGATAACAGTGCCTTAAATCGCCATGCATATTCACGATGCAATTGCCTATCAAGACTATTCTCGATAAGCGGTGGAGACGAAGTGTTGCAAGACGAAGCACTTGAATCTCGCATTGCGGCTCTCAACTTGCTGGACTTGGATTTGCAGCATCTTGGGGTATTGGTGGAGGATCCAGCCGAGAGCGAAAGCATCGAAAATATCGTCAGAGAAGCTGGATTACAGTTGCAGCAGTTGAATTCAATGCCCTCTGCAAAGGAAAAATTGCGAGCACTCGTCCACACACATCAAGTTGTAGTAGGTTTGTGAAATCTCAGTCTCTCCGGCAGCGCTGCAGCAGTCATTAATGGATCACTAGATGCCATTGAGCAACTAGCAGAAAAATACCGGAAAACGACTATCGACAGGGATTCACAAGTTATCCACGAAATGCAAAGAGCAATGTCCAATGTAAATGAAGAAGAATCACTTTCCGGCGACCAGCAACAAGAGAAGGCAGTTACTCGACCGGACGATAAAATCAACAATGATGACAGTATAGGGTCGACAATGATGGTGCCGCCGCTGGTAGCGGAGGAGTTAGAATCCACGGCATCAAATGTCGCTGCGCCATCTTTAGTACAAGAGAATACATCATCCAAGGCAACGTCGAGGACTGAAGATAAAGAAGATGATAAACCACCTTTAAAAGCATCAGACGATACAGCATCTTTAGCATCGTCGAATAAGGATCTTCCCTCGCTGCCAGAGCGACCGGCTCCAGAGGAACACAAGACAGACCATCAAACATTGCGATCTACGAGCGCCGATGTACTTTTACCCTTACTTATATTCACAGTCGTGAAGTCCAATCCCACAAACTTTCTATCCAATCTCAAGTTCATACAAAGATTCCGAAGACCGTCATCCATCACTGGTCAAGACAGCTACTGCTTAACAAACATGGTAAGTCCAGAACACTATGGCAGGTGACCGCAAACAGGCTTACGATAGTGGCTGCTCGCGTAGATGGCCGTTGTGTCCTTTCTGGAAACCACGAATCTTGTCGGCCTGGGATTATCTGCTGACAAGGTGATGAGGTAATGTAGTTTACAACCAGAAAATGTCTGTAGAATTTGATAATAACAATGATCCTTGCAGTAACGTGACAGATTTCAAGGCACCTGCGACGCCGCCAAAATCGGATACTTCTGGGACGCGAGAAGGAAGCTCTGAAACTCAAGCCAACGGGCTCAAGATTGTATCCGATGTCATGGATAGTTCATACAGAATGTTTGATGGTCTCGGGCGCCTATGGCAACGCGGTCAGCCGGAAGCCGCAGCAACCGAGAAAAGCTCTCAAATATCGCCCAGCGGCAATGTAGTGACGAAAATGGAAGAAATGAAGAACCAGGTTGTGAGCCGCGTTCGTACACTTTCATCCGCAACAGAAAACGAGCTCAAGACAATGCCAAGGTCGAGCAGCGCCGCTGGTGGAATTGCCGGCAGCAGCAGCAGCAGTGCTGCTCTCAGACAAAACTCGGCAGGCTCGCACGATGCATGGCATATGCCCCGTCTAGGATTGTGGAAAGGCGACGAAGATAGGTACTGTAAAGTCGGCAGTGTGCATGGATATATACACATTCTAAACAATAACATTGCTTCGTTCGTTTCCAGCAGCCAGCAGGACTTTGGAGGTAACGGCGGATCGGCAGTGACAAGACCGAGTATTTGCGAGAAATTCCTTAGCAAGGATGCAGATGAGCTTACGATTAGGGAGGCGCGCGAGTTATTGCTAGAATACCAGAGACTTGCTAAATTCATCAAAAGTTTGTGACAATGCATTAATCCGAAACTTTTTGGATTCCAGTGTGACACGCACACTTTCCCTTCTTATTTAACGCAGTAACATGTCACTCCCAGAGATCACGATCTCGAGTGAGATCTCGAGCCGAGCTTCTGAGGTCGCCGTACCTATAATGAGGAGGCTGTTGGACGGTGTGCTGAGCGGATCTCTCGATGACGTTGGGGAAGGCTACGATCCTGAGGAAGATTCACCCTTTGAGAGAACACTGTGCGCTGCGTGGGACGTGGCAACAGTAGCAGAGTATGCAACTGCTATGGAAATCAATAACTTTCACAGGGTGCTCTTAAAGGCAAGTTACTGCTAAAGAATATTTGTCAAAGAAAAAGATGGTATCCATGTACAAGCGACTAAATACTGATCAAACAGATCACTGTATCCACAAAGAGAGCACGAACACGGGAGCTGGCCATGGGTGCAATGGCAAGTTTAGCGTCCCACTGGGAACCCGTAGGCTTGACATTACTAAACGATATGGATATTTTAAAACTTGCGCGGTCGATCCTGTGGCATGAGAACGATGCACGTGTCCTGTTGGAGACAACTCGGTACGGGAATTATGCATCAATCTGGAAGAGATCTATATCTCACACTGTACACGTTTAGGCTATTAAATACATTCTTTTTACGATCGATTGATGCTACCTACAGGACCATTATCGAACACGATCATTTGACGCAATTTTTAACGCCGGTTCCCATGACACCCTCCGTTTTCCACCAATATACACAAATCATATGCAACACATTACACGCCGAACTTTTAATCATGAGCCTGGAACTAATGACGAGGATCGTGGTATATACGAATGCTATAGTGTATAGTCTTGCAAGAGAAGCGCAACAGCGGCAGCCAGATGAGAACATGTATATAGAAAAATCAGATGCGATGCGACTAGTTGACTGGGGAACACAGCGGTTGGAGGAGGAGCAACGAGGTTTAGGTATAGGAATGGGGTTTAATCGAGGCGTCGCCAAGAACATTATGCATCTTCTTTGGGCAATTTTAGCATACAATGTTATTCAGCCCAAGGATTGCGGCAAGTACAACACATGAAGCCCTGCGCGAAATACATAATATTTATACGATGTCCTTATTAGACCTTGCCATGATCCAGAGTCTAGACAATTCTATGTGTCGTCTAGTATCGTACATACAAGAGGATCAAGATGAATTTGAAAGCCGGGGTGGCGACGATGACGATATCCAAAATCTCGCAGAAGCCCTTAGCAATAAGCTATCCGTCACGGATGCAATGTAAATGTTCTGATCCCTTCCTACAGAGATAAATACACCTTATAGAATAGAGTTTCATGTGTTTGCCCTTTTTTCCCCGCGTTTCAGTTGACTGAAAACACAAACGTACGTCATCGAATAGTGTCTATTGATGCATAACGGCCAAGTTTATTTTACAGCTTCGATTTCGCCAAAGTAAACGTAGACGATGGTTCCTTCTTTGCCATCCATTGCTCGCACCAGGCGACGCTCATATCGATCATCGGAGGACACCATTCATGTCCAACATCTGGGACAACAACGAACTCCCAGTCTTTGCCTTCAACACCCTCGTGGCATTTTCGCAAACGTTCAACGAAAGGTTTGTTGAAAGCTCCAGGGACTAACTTGTCTTTCTCACCGCTGATCATCAGAAGATTTTTGGATTTAAGCTTTTGGTCCAAGTCTTTCGTGCGTTCTCGCACCATGTCCACGAAATGTTTAGGCAGATGCGCTTTTTCATCCAACGACGACAGGGCCAAACGATCCTTCATCAAACCGATAAAGTCAACAGTGCCAACGATGGGGATCGCTACACTTATTCTAGGGTCTAAATTATGTAGTTAGTATGATGTTGATATATATCGCGTATAGCAATCAACGTACCATTTGCAGCAGCCATGAAGGATGCATGTCCACCCATCGAGAATCCCAGCACGCCCCATTTTTCGACAGTTTTGTGCTCTTGAGGACCAAAGAGATAAGACTCCAGGACATCGATCAAAGCAGAGACTGTTTGCGATGAACTGTAAAACATGGACCACATATCTTGTGCGTGATATGGATTTTCATGACGGCCTTCTTTCCAACTGAAATTCGAAAGCTTGCTCACAAGTCGGCTACCATGGTTCGGGTGGTCGAAACTAACTACAATGAGGTGTCGTTTCTCAGCGCTGTTGTCGTTAATTCCGCACAGTGCTTGGCAGACATGTTCAACAGCACTTCGTTTCTCTGTCAATCCCAAGTTCAGACAGTGTCATTTACTCGTGCAACTTTTGTCGGTAAGCACATTACTCACGCAATCGTCCGTGCATGACGAACATGACGGCCGCTGGACCGTGGCCACCTTTTGCCTTGTATTCCTCGAGACCATAGACTGTAAGCAGTAGACCTGCAACCGGTATCTCTTGCTTCGAAACCATGATATCTACGGTTTGAGTGTTGGTAATAGGAAAAGCAATGTGAAGTCCGGGCGATCGTTTATCCTGCTTATACATATGGAAACAGTATTAGTCAAAGTTGCGGGTCGAGAAATATCCCTGGGAATGTTGTCTTTGTGCCTTGTGCATCGAGAGGAACAATTGCATATCATGTCAAGAAATTATTACAGTTTCAAAGATGAGCCCAGACTGGTCTCAACCGAGAATGATCAAGCGAATTGCTCGTTCCGGACGGCTTTCCTTTTGGTCTACTACTTAGAGATAGCTTGCTTGATTACGAAATTTAGAAAAGTTAAAATGAATGAGAACTGTGAAAGTGCAAAAATGCTTAAAAGCAATGTCTTGTGGCAGCGACCACCGCATGATTACATGTCGTTTGAATCCAACAGTAAGAACCCGTAAATCGATCGTTTATGGTTTGCATTGCCTTCAAAAATCTTGAGAGATATTATATGGCGACAGAACAATTACATATTATTATTTATAGTAAAGCTGAATGGGTGCGTGCAATATAAGTAGTGGCATTTTACTATTTTAAATTTCATGCAAAATTGGTCTCTTCTCATGTCTCTATGGTACCATCAACTTTTGGATTCTGTGTCATATATTATAAGTATACTGATACTTCTCAGCCTTCTGCTTCGCCTCCATGCACTTGCAGCTGACGTCGGTGAGTTCTGAGACACTGCTAGAGGCAGTGGGTACGGGAACAACCTGTTGTATGAAATTAGTATCTTACAAAGAGGAATCGCTGGTATGACAGTGTTTTGCACGTAAAGCGCTAACATGCAGTCTCTTTGATGTTATGTACTTTCTGAAGTCGTTTGCAGGTGGTTCTGGCTATGGAAGCTAATGCTCTCTGCTATCTCTTATGATTTTCGCTATGAACAGATGATACAGGCAATTAGTGGAGTCAACCAAATAAGGAAATTTAGCCGTCACTATTGAACGCGCGGCATGAAAACGACGCGCGTCCCCACTCTGGGTATCTTTCCTCGGGTTTTCTCATTCTTTTCCTCGCATGGGGAACGCCGTGGAAAGATCCTTGTGATCCGTATATGTCAAGCCCCACTCTCTCTCCTGGTAAGTTGCAAAGAAAGCAAGTTCCTGTTAGCAATGTAGCTTACACAGTGCATTCTTTAGGTCTCTCCACCCGCGCGCAAGTCCGGTCTCCCCATGGTCCCAAAGGAACTCTCAAGGCTCTCCAGGCTCTCCAGGCTCTCTCTCAAGAAAGGATCGGTTCTTTTTTTTTCTGATAGCGGGAAAAAGATCGCTGCGGCCGTGGTTCGCAGTGGAGTGGGCTTGGTGTGCCGGTTTCCTGTCCTCAAGCCCTTCCCACGCCCGCTGTAGTAACATGCTCTTTCGATGTGATGTCGATTGCATGAAAGGGGTATGTAGAAAAAGGAAACCGGGCAAGGCCCTGCAGGAGGAAAGCAGGCCATCGGTGAAGTCTTCAGGTTGGTGCCGACCTGTTCGGCCAGCAGTTCGGGTTCCAAGTGGAGTTGTTTTTGATGTGCCGGCCTTTTTGTCCTCTTGCCCCACATTCGAGCTGCCATCGACCTGTTGGCTTGGGGTAGGTGGTAACTAAAAAACCCGGATCAGAGCCCTGTGGCGAGGAAACAGGCCCACGATGTTTCGCCCTTGCAAGGCGGTCAAGTCATTATTGGGGCATTCAAGACATCCAAGGCTTCATTTTGAACGTTAAGTATCGTTCCTGTTTATCATGCACTTCCAGTGATTAAGGCTTCTTTCTACAAGTCCCGCCTCCCAAGGCTCTCAAGGCATCCAGGGCACCCAAGGCACCCAAGGCAGCAGTCTAAGGCAAATCCAGGCAGTCTAATATGTTCAAGACCGGATCATATTCGAGCTTTTATGCTCCTATTACACCAGCAATGTTATGCCTCTGCACGAGGATAACAGCTGCAAAGAGGATACAGATTATATCTGTAGAACCTCGCCTACTTTTGGGAACTGGCGATGCCGCCTGCTCGTGGTGGTTCCTGGATATAGCGTTGGCTTTACTTTAATATTGCTTAACGTGAACTGAACGGCATCAATATATAAAACGAAAGGATAGAATTAATCGTGTAAATAAAGCTGATTTCATCATTCAAAGGTATTTGCTCTCTTCATGATGATCTGTGACCAAATCCAAAGGTCTCGTGTCTCTTAATACTTTGGATAGCTCGATGAAACTAGTCCAAGGAAACCTAACATAGGAGTACTGTTTGCAAGCGAGGACCTGAGGCAACGAAACTTCCATGGGGCGTTGTTGATCAATCGGGTCTTGGCAATACAGAAACACAGCTGCTTTTTTTGCATTTCTAGACCCCAGCGGCCGTCCTGAATATGCAATTTATTTAGCACTATACACTGCTGCCAGTGTGATGAGACTAGAAAAAAAATAGTGCTCTCAACAGACACTCACTGTGGATATGCGGATATGTAAATCAAAAAGGGTAAAAATTATATGTCACAGATACAATCTAAAGACTTCTGATCCCTTTTTCTTGAAAGTATAAATACCATCGCATAAAATAGAGTTGCATGCGCCTTTCATCATTTTCCTAGCGGATAAGGAAATAATATGGAATCACGCTGCGTGATAATGCGTGACAGAGCGAAAATCCGATCTCATCCATGCATAGCACTCAAGCCAGCGGGTGGCTGCCTCCTGAACTGCTCTGGCCGATCGCTGACAATCTCTGTAAAGACGATTGCGTGCAATGTGCTCTAGTTTGCAAAGCATGGAGGTCAATCTTCCAAGCAAAACTACATCAAGATCTCCACTTTACTCGAAAGCGACGACTCATAAAGTACCTCATGAAGCTCGAACACGATTCGGACAATGACAGCAACAAAGGCACTCTTGGAGAGCTGACACAAAAGCTATACCTCGACGATCGGATACGTTTGACGAGGAAAGATATGGACTATTTGGCAGACATGCTACCCAACTTGCGTTCGCTCGAATTCAACCCGTCGCTTTGGTCAGAACTCGGCTACGACAAGGCATTCAAACGGTGGAAGAGATTGAGACATTTGCCGCGGCTCACGGATGAACTAGTTGCGACGGCTATAATGGATGACATGGGACATAGGCTTGTTGAGCTAACGCTTTCTTTTGCACTCGCTATCGAACTGCACAGCAAGCGCAAACTTCTGCCAATGCTTAAGCAAGCTCCTTGCGCAAAGATATTCCGGATGGATATTGCCGAATTTGAATTGGATGAGCCAAAGGAACTTTGCTTGACATTGGACGAATTCGTTGCACTGTTTCGTGCAATGCCACAACTGACCGAGTTCTCGTCATACGATCTCAAGTTATTGGATATATCACCAGACGCAAATTTGCAATCAATTCATCCTACCGAAGTCCAGGATCTCACGTTGCATTGTGCGTTCAAAGATATCCGGTGGACAACTGTGCTATCCGCTCTATACCCGAAAGTGCACTCTGTGACATTGAGCATCAGGTTGATAGCAGATCAAGAGGACCAAGAACATGGACAACAGCAGCCGAATGCAATCGACGAAGAGGAGACGGCACGGCTAAGAGCCCGGGCAGATAGCTACAACAGAGAAATGCTCTTGCATATGATCACTTCGTTTACAAAGCTGCGATCCTTAGTACTGGATGGATTCTGGCCCGAGACTGCACGTATATTACCACCCGAACATCTCATGGCTGCTTTGAAACTTGCGGGACGACAGCTTCAGAATCTAAACTATTTCTATCAAGAGATCTACGATCACCGCTCCCCTCGTCAGTTTCTGGATATCATGGATCGCCAGACAGAGGAAATAAGCATTTCAACAAAAATACGGCGAGTCCCTCTGTATGATTTCCTGAACCCGCTAAGTCAGCACTTCCATCGCCTTACTTATCTCAGTCTCTATTTGGCATATCCACGCACCATCGTCAATGTATCCATGACCCTGACTTTGTTTCCGTCCTTGCATACATTGAATCTGTGGAACTGCACGCTCGAATCTGGTGACAACGGTGGTAAAGGCGTATCAAGCTTTGAAAAGCAACATCCACTTGAAAACCTCACATTAAAATTGGTGGATATTCTGAATCCAAACATGTGGGATCTGCTCGCACAATCATGCCCCCAGTTATCCAACCTGACATTGGGTACATGCACGGTTCATCTAGAGCATGACGACATACCCTTTTCTATGCATTTCAATTTCCCGCAACATACCCTTGATACCGTCGAAATTTACACGCTCAACTTTTTTAGAAGATACCGTCCTATAAGTAAACTCGGTCGTGGTCCTGCTCGGTTGCTTTCGGTCGTCTCAAACGCCAAAATTGAGCATACCGAGGAAAGAAGAAGGAGAAGGAGAAAAAAACAGCAAAACGAGGACGTTGAAGATCTGGATATTAAAGAGGAGCGCTGGTATCATCAATACAGAGATGATAGTGACTATGTGGACCAATCGAAAGGCCTAAGAGTCAAGCGTCTATCACATTACAGCGGCGATGAAATCAAGGCATTCTGTAGCAACATCGACGCCCAGTTACTCTTCTTTGATCCACTACCGTACGACAGCGCCGCACCTTTTAGCAAGAATGAATGGCGTCGAGCACTACCCAACGGTTATGTGAAAATTACAAGCCGAAATATCAAGAGAATTGTGTTTAACCATGTCCACATTCATTACAAATAAAAGACGAAATGTATGAAGCTTTGTATATATTTACGAAGATGCTGTAATAAATGATAAAATTTTGTAGTATAACTTCTATTTCATTTCTTTTTGTATGATTTATTTTATGCATATTCACGTTCACTGGCTAATCTGCAGCTCTTCAAACGATCTGCACAAACGACTGCTTCGTTATTATTTGGGATTGAGTTTGCGTCGCTTGTAGTGGTTGATGAGACCATTAGTCGAAGCGTCGTGGGATTTAACATCGCCAGATTGGGCAAGCTCGGGCAAGATGGATTTGGCGAGCTGCTTTCCTAATTCGACGCCCCACTGATCAAAAGAATTGATGTCCCAGATAACACCCATAACGAAAATCTTATGCTCGTACATGGCGATCAATGAGCCAAGTGAAGCGGGAGTAAGCTTTTGGAACAGGATAGAGTTGGTAGGACGATTACCCTCAAAGACACGGTGCGGGACGACCTTGTCGTCTGCATTCTTGCCCATTTCCTTGCGCACTTCTTCCACAGTCTTGCCGATCATCAACGCCTCAGTCTGGGCGAAGAAATTGGACAAGAGAATCTCGTGGTGCTTGTTATTTTCAATAGGATTAAGCGATTCCACGGGCGCCAAAAAGTCGCATGGAATCAGTTTTGTGCCCTGATGAATCAATTGATAGAAAGCATGCTGACCGTTGGTTCCTGGTTCGCCCCAAAGCACTGGACCTGTTGATGTTTCCACACGTTCGCCTGATCGGGTAACGTACTTGCCATTGGACTCCATGGAACCCTACCGATAAGCAATTCCCTTTTTTGATAAATGTTGCTCGATTCGTTCATCATCTATGCGAGAAATGAAATTACCTGCTGGAAATAAGCGGTGAACCGATGCATGTACTGATCGTAAGGGAGATAGGCCTCGCTTTGCGCTCCAAAGAAGTTATTATACCAGAGACTAATAAGAGCAAGCAAGACTGGAATGTTGTTCTCAAGAGGCGTGTTCAAAAAGTGCTGATCCATTTCATATCCTCCGCGCAATAGTTGCTCAAAATTGTCGTAGCCAATGTAAATTGCAATCGACAAACCGATAGCCGACCACAGCGAGAATCGACCGCCAACCCAGTCCCAGAATTTGAACATGTTGTCAGGGTGGATACCGAATTCCTTTACTGCTTCGGTGTTGGTTGACAAGGCAACAAAGTGCTTGGCAACGTGCGATTTCTACCGGTGCTTATATTATCAGTACAATATCATAATTATTATTCCCTTCTTGCAAGCTTACATCCTTTGCAGACTTGAGGAACCAGTTCTTTGCAGAAGTAGCATTGGTCATGGTCTCCTGGGTCGTAAATGTCTTGCTAGCAACGATGAAAAGTGTCGTTTCGGGATTCACCGCTTTGAGCGTTTCTGCTAGGTGCGTACCATCAATGTTGGATACAAAGTGAGCTTTCAGACCCGGTTTGGAGTAATGCTTGAGTGCTTCGGTGACCATGACAGGACCCAGATCAGAGCCACCAATGCCAATGTTCACGATATCGGTGATCGACTTGCCAGTGTATCCTTTCCATTTACCAGAGCGAATGTCCTCGGAAAATTGCTTCATGTGTGCCAACTCTTCACGCACTTTTGGCATCACATCTTCATCGTCGTCCTTGATAGGTTTGTCACCCATATAGCGAAGTGCAACGTGCAAGACAGCGCGGTCTTCTGTAAAGTTGATATGCTCGCCGGAGAACATCTTTTGTCGCATTTCCTCGACCTTGGCTTCCTTGGCAAGTTCCAAGAGCAACTTGAACGTCTCGTCCGTGATCCGGTTCTTTGAAAAGTCAACCAAGATATGCGTACCCGTCTCCTTGGATCCTTCAAACTGACGCGAGAATTTCTTGAATCGATCAGGGTCTTTTGCAAATAGGTCTTTCATGACCACTTTGCTTCCGACAGAATCGTAATGCTTTTGCAGCTTTTCCCAAGATTTCAGGCGGTTAGCAAGCACCATTCTTTGCGTTTAGCACGGATCAATGAGCGAAAGACGGGAAAGAAAGAGGAATACGTTTGTTTCTTCTCCTTTTTTCGCCACGGGCAATTTGTCTCGTCTGAAACGGATCGATTGAATCCACCCATGACACAAGTAATACAACACCATCTCAAACAATGTACATAGTGACCAGAAATGAACGCATCGTATATACAATAAACATGCAGTAATTACATATGATGATGCTTTATTACATTTCGTTGTTATCGTTTGCTGGTATTGTAATAATCGCACTGGTCCATCGTTCTGGTTACCATTGCAAGCATGTCAAGAAACGAGTTTACCGAGACACGAAGCACTCGCGCTGAAACAGCTTCAAAATTCCTAAGTAATGATGATATATTTGTTAGCATACTCGTCACACCGCTTGGTGGAACCAGCGACTCACGCGCAAAGTTTGTTTTCTTGTGTCAAAAGCTCTCGTTTCACTTGATTAGTTTTCAGCTCTTTGTCAACATTCAATACACGCAGCGCAATGTCTGCAAGTCGTTCTGACGGAAACGGAATCTCTAACCGTCTGGATCGAGCAGAAACTCGTTGAAAATCTTGTCACTACTCGCAAAGCATATGCTGATCTCTTACAATGTATGTTCCATTTCTTGTGCCTTCCAAGATCCTGGCTTCTCAAGTATCCAGCGGGAAGCCCTATCTGAACCCAAATTCGGCATTTTTTTGATAGTTCATAGCAAGGCTCGAAGATATTCGGATAGAGTCACAAATGGACTATACTCTCTTGTTCCTAGTATCACCCAATTTTTCAGTTTGATATTTCTACAACTATTTGCGCACTAACTTCTGTAGTGCGTTTTCGAAACGCCCGATATTGAAGTTCGCACTTTCGACGCTCAAATCTTGGGAAGCTTTTATGGTTACTAGGGAATAAAGAAGACTTAGGCACGTAAAATGACTAACTGCAATATTCTCCAAAATATCATTCAGTGTATGTTGAAGACTAGCTCCATATTTTCTTTTGAGGTGATCAGGGAAACAAAAGAAAGTTATCCGTTCTAGGAAACAAAGGTCGTCTTTATGTTAAAACTGCTTATTTGGACAAAGCTTGCTGGATGGATTCGTAGACTTCAATCTCAACCTTGGCAGCAGCCTTCTCCTGCTCGGAACCAGAGCCGTTGGCAACGCGCTCGGCTTCAGCCAAAGCAGACTTGACGTTCTATTTCGCACCTTGCAGTCAGAATCCTGTTCCTTTGTATCTAATCTTCCGTTCCCTTTTCGTGACCTACCTCAAGAGAGATTTCGTCGAAAGCAGCAGCCTCAACAGCGTTGATGTTGAGGGTGGAGTCAGGGTTGATAATAGCAAAGCCGCCAGAGACTAAATTACACGGTTTTGTGAGCTTCCTCTGCACGACGCGTATGCTTTATGCTCTTTTACCGAAGAACTTCTTGGTGACATCACCAGATTCAACGACTTCAACGACACCAGGCTTCAATTGCTCAATGGTAGGGACGTGGTTGGCAAGGATACCCATGTCACCAGAGGTGGCGGCCAAGTTGACTTGCTGAACATCAGTGGCCTTGTAAAGGGTCTATTGTTTTTACAAAGCGGAAAAGAAAGAGGCGTCGCATTAGTGAGATTGCAACACGGGTGATGCTTCGGCGTGGTGGGATTGATGGATACCTTGTGTGGCAAAACGAACGTCAAACGCAGCTTGTCAGCAGCAGGTGCTTCGGTAGCGTAGGTTCTGGCTACAAATGTACGCACAAATACTGGTCAGAGTATGGCCGAAATACATGTTGAACAATGTAATTTACCCAGGGCAGGTCGAATGGAGGCGGCTGCGGCACGAGCAGATCGGGCAAAGACGTTCATTGCTGTTTTACGCAGAGGAAGGTAAGCCAACTCGAGACGTTCGAAATTTTTTTGCTGGGGGGGGGGGCTGCCCGCCCTCGGACGAGCCCAGCTGGTTACGTCACAAGGTCCGCAAAACTTTGGCCAGGCGGGGACGCCTATCAAGATAAATGCTTCTCAAGCATGGATATTCATAACGCAATACTTCATATAAAAACTTGACTATACATCATAGAGGCTGTACCTGCCATTACCAGTCCAAGCGAGATATAATAAAGATATATATATATATTTAAAATCCATATACAACGAAATGGTAAATACTCGACTATCTATTGCATGCTGATACTCCTTTACAACTACTATAGCAAGATTAACTGGTTTGTGAAGCTCTGATAAAGTTTATTTGTTGGTATCGAGCTACAAAGCTTTCAAAAAGCTTGACTTTTGTGCTTCGAATCCATGTCCGATACAATATGTAGGTTCTTCTTCGATTAGCATGCTACTCGGGTGATAGTTACCCTCTGGTAGACTGGACGGTCCTAGAAATGCAAATATACCGTTAGTGTACATCCTGTCGCTTCGTCGTAATTAGCCATGTCAGCCTTTTCAAATCTACAGTTACATTTTGTCCCTGCCATACCAGCGAGTAGGAATTGGAGAATCGTATTATCATTTATTAGATGCACACTTGTTAAAAACTACATTCTCATCTTAAGCTTAGTCCAGATATCTCGTATATATTCATCATTGTTTCTTGAGCACTTTACATCTAGATAAGATAATGGTTTGCAAACTGACTGCATGCGACGTGTTTCACCCCGTTTCCCAAATACTCACTTGATGACTCCATTGCTTGCTTTCTCAATACCCATATTTGTGATTGATAATTCCTTTATGGCTAGAAAAGGACAATCTCTTATGGACGCTACGTGGTGAATATTCCAACGTGTAATTGCATGATCTTTGCGTGCACCCAGAAGGTGCTCATTTTCAACCGGAGTGTCAATCGGGAATGGGCGACCCATTGGGTGTGGCATCTTGCGGGTGGACCTGACAACGTGGAGTTGTTCCTTTCGGCACAGGCGAATCAAATCTAAACACATAATCTATCTAGCCATTATTGCTACGTCTTACGCTTGAACCCTCGACAACTTGACGATTGACGCCTTTGTCGGAAAGAACTAGTATACATTGACGATAATTAGCAACCATGGCGACAACCGATCTTTGCTACACGCTTGTGCATCAAGATGACGCGACTGAGCAGCCTACATTGCAAGACTTTCAGCGTGCTCTCGAGAAAGGCTCGGACGAAGTTCGAATCCAAACAATGCAGAAGCTACTCATCATCATGCTCAACGGCGACCCAATGGAGAAGCTTCTCCTTCACGTTATTCGTTTCGTCTTGCCATCCAAGAACAAGCAACTGAAAAAATTGCTACACTTTTACTGGGAGATTTGCCCAAAGACGAAACCCGATGGTAAACTCAAGGAAGAGTTTATCCTTGTCTGGTAATTAGCTCTGCTATGGATTATTCAGTATCTATTCTGCTCACAATGTGAAACGTGTCTTCAGCAACGCCCTCCGAAACGATCTGCAGCATCCGAATGAATATATCCGTGGCGCCACACTCAGATTCCTCTGCAAGATCCGAGAAGCCGAGGTTTTGGAACCCTTGATTGCATCCGTCAGAGCTTGCTTGGTAAAAGAAAAGGATCAACGCAGCGTATCGTTACATCTGATGTACTGATGTTGGTCATGTCAAATAGGAACATCGACATTCCTATGTGCGAAAAAACGCTGTTTTTGCAATTGGATCTATCTATCGCCACTTTGATTTCTTATTCCCTGATGCTCCCGAAGTTATCCAAACCTTCTTGGCTACTGTGAGTGAAACAACACGATTCATGCCAATCAGTATCATCTGAAGATACTAACGAGCTTTGCAGGAAGCAGACATGTCTTGTCGGCGCAATGCATTTGTCGTTCTTTGCAATATCGACCGCCCTCTCGCCGTTGACTATCTACAACAAGTTCTTCCCAGCGTCCCTACTTTTGATGAACTACTCCAGCTCGCGGTGTTGGAGTTGATTCGCAAAGACAGCAAAGCAAGCTCTGCACACAAGAGTGTCTACATTCGATGCGTCTCTGAACTACTTACAGCTGCTTCTCACTCTGTCAAGTATGAGGCAGCAAACATTCTGATGGTCCTTACCTCCAACCCAGCAGCCGTCAAAGGTACCTCTCTTTTTTTCATAATTGGTTGTTGCTATCTGAGACTAACATATTATCTAGCTGCTGCCACTTGCTATATCGAGCTTGCTGTAAAGGAATCTGACAACAATGTCAAATTGATTGTTTTGGATCGTCTCGAAAATCTGCTGTCCAAGCAAGAACGTATGCTCGATGATCTTGTTATGGACGTTTTGCGGGTTTTGTCAAGGTAAAATTATGCATATTGATATTGCCATGGATTATCCAAATACTTAGCATACCAATAGCCCTGACATTGACGTCCGACGAAATGCTTTGCGCATCGCTATGAGTATGGTTTCTTCCCGAAATGTTCAGGAAGTAATTCTGTTCCTCAAGAAGGAACTAGTTAAGACACACGACCAAGATTATGATAAGGTAGACAATCGTTCAACTCTTAGCATGCGCGATATTTTCTATATTAACACAAATGATAGAATACCGAGTATCGTCAACTTTTGGTCCAATCGATCCACACTTGCGCGGTGCGATTTTCAGAGGTTGCATCCAATGTCGTCCACGTATTGATGGAATTCTTGGGCGATTCCAACAACCCCTCGGCAGTCGACGTTGTCAGCTTTGTTCGCGAAGTCATGGAGAAGCTTCCTGACCTCCGCAAATCGGTATTGGACAGACTCTTGGAAACGTTCATGGATATGAAATCAGGCAAGGTTTTCCGTGGTGCCTTGTGGATTATCGGTGAATACTGCCAATCTATTGAAGAGATTGATGCAGCATGGGAGCAAATCCGTCAAGCGCTCGGGGAGATCCCTATTCTCGCTGCAGAACAACGTTTGCTTGACGCTGCCGAGGAAGAGGAGCAAGCCAAGAACGAGGAGATTAAGGCTGTGCCTTCCACCACCGCAGCGCCGCGTCGTGTCTTGCCTGATGGTACTTATGCCACAGAAAGCAGCTACACTGTGCAAACGTCGAGCTCAGCAAAAATGGATGCTGTCAAGTCTGTCACCAAACCCCCGCTTCGAGGTAGCTAATTCTGCACGATCACCTGTTTCTATTTTACTTACGTTGTCGCTCGATCGATAGCTTTGCTGCTTGTTAACGGCGATTACTTCATGGCGACCGTTCTCGCTACTACACTCACCAAGCTTGTCTTGCGATACGCTACTCTTAACTCTGACGGCACAGCAGTAAACACACGAAGAGCAGAGGCAATGCTTATCATGACGAGCATCATCCGTGTCGGTCAGTCCCAGTTTGTCACCCACCAAATTGACGAGGATTCGTACGATCGTATCATGCAAGATTTGCGTGTGGTTGGCAGCCGCGAGCATAACCAAACAGTCGATAAAGTATATTTGGAAGATAGCCGCAAAGCGTTTGCTCGTCAGATCAAAGCAGAAGAGGTGGGATAAGGACTAAATCTGTTTCTATATTGGGAGTGTATAACTCACAAATCTTGCTGCAGGAACGCGCCGCAGCAGAGAAGGAAAAAGATAAGACAGTCGAGGTTCAAGTGGATGATGCCATCGCGTTCAGACAGTTCTCCAAGAAGGCGAGCGATACAGGTGTTGACGAGGTGAGTAAAATAGAAAGTGTGCTTTGGTCAGGCTGAAGACATCTAATGTTGGTGCATAGTATGAACAAGACCTGTCTCGGGCAACAGGAGCATTGGATACCAAAGACGATCTCATGTCCAAACTTAGTCGAATTGTTCAGCTTACCGGTTTTTCAGATGCTGTCTACGCCGAAGCTATCGTCAATGTGCATCAGTATGATATCCTCATGGGTAAGTGCTGGGTTCATATACTGTATCGCAAAATACTTATTCATTTCTGTCGTATCAGATGTTTTGATCGTCAACCAGACAAATGAAACCCTTCAGAACCTTACAGTCGAGTTTGCCACCTTGGGCGACCTCAAGCTTGTGGACCGACCTGTCGCACACAACCTTGCCCCTCACTCTTTCCTCACCGTCAAGGCCCCTATCAAAGTTTCGTCCACAGAGACCGGTGTCATCTTTGGCAACATTGTCTATGATTCCCACAATGCAAACGAAAACAGCAGCGTGGTGGTATTGAACGATATCCACATTGATATTATGGACTACATCAACCCAGCATACTGCACAGAGACACAGGTAATGCATCATTTTGTGGATAATTAACATTAACAAGCTATTAATATCGTTCTTCTCTAGTTCCGAAGCATGTGGAGCGAGTTCGAATGGGAGAACAAGGTTAACGTCAACACCAATATAAGGTACAGTATTGATGGCTGAAACCGCGCGAGAAGTCTGTTGTCTAAACCACATCCATCTAGTGATCTGCGCGCTTATCTCAAACACATCATGGCATCCACAAACATGAGCTGCCTGACTCCCGAAAAGCAGCTGGAAGGCGACTGTGGATTCCTATCTGCCAACATGTACGCCAGAAGCATCTTTGGCGAGGATGCATTAGCAAACTTATCGATCGAGAAACCTGGTGAAGGACCTATTTCTGGTCATATCCGAATCCGTAGCAAGACTCAGGGTATTGCTTTGAGTCTTGGCGATAAAATTACAATCGCACAAAAGGTAGCTGCCTAGAAAACAAAATAAAGTACGTAGTATATCATATAGCAATTTTATTGTTATACATTGGTGTCGTAAGTGCTATTCTACTGGTTTTTTTTTTCTGGACCATTTGCGTTGGGGTATTACGCCCGAGCCAAATTTGGACCTTTAGAAACAAAAATCAATCGACTTAGGGACAACGTACACTTACCATATTGGCCCGAACTTGCCATGAGGCAATGCGAGCGCTCCAAACGATGGTACCGGTCTCTCAATGAGTATTGCAAACAATATTACAAACTTTTGTTTTCTTCACTCACCGAATCATCTAAATGGAAGTAGTCTCGATATTAGTACCTCGACGAAAAACAAACTTCTAGAGTAATTGCAAGGCTTATCGTAGAAACCTAGACCCACATTCGCAGTGGTGGATAGATTTGTAACCTGCACTCTGAAGCACTTGCAGACTCATGCAGCCAAAACCGGTTGGACACGAGGGGCCTAAGCTCAAGTGCAGTGGACACAAGAGACCTGAAATGGGCGTTGGTCTTGACGAGTTTGCTCTAACTCTGTTCGTTTCTTATAAATTATCTCCCGCAAGGGAAGGAAAAGAGCCTGATGTGGAAGCTACATCAAAACTTGGAGCCCAACAACTAAAGTTGGGAATCAACGCAAAGCTCTTGCCAATAAAGTGTCAATTTGTTCTTAAGTACCTCATAGCACAATTCCGAACAAACAAACCCTGTTGTGATGCAACGCCCTGAATGGAAATGTTACGACATGCAGCACTGTCCATTCGTCAGGGCAGTATAGGACTGCATGTACTTCGGTTTGGGCGGATCGTTTTTCTTTTCTCAAAATAATTTCTCCTGTCTGTTGATCATTTTCCCTGGTTGACACAAATCATGTCATTTTTCTGCTGCCCACATCCGTATCATCAACACTTGAAGGCCAGACATCCCCAATCTCACGACAGTGGTAAATTCGCCAACCTGATCCCAGACATTCGTTAAAAATTCTGTTTCTACATACTGTAAGAATGACTTCATTTGATAGATCACGCACCAATTCGTTTCACAACGGGAACTTCGGCTGACCAGCAGCGTGGTCAGTCCATGCAATCGATGAAAAAGAAGAAATCGATCTCCTGGAAGAGCTTTCTCAATTTCGAAAATAGAGACTTTCTTCTCTTACTTCTTCATCTCTCTCTCTCTCTACCTTCTTTTTCTTTATTACCAAATACTGTAGATGTCCAGCAGTCAAAAGAAAAGACAAGGCCAGCAGTACAGGCAACAGCCGGTAGTAGCAAAACTCAATCAGCCCTTGTCTTCGCAACGCCAGGGACCACCTGAAGAGAAGAAAAGTATTTTGCATACCCCGGATTACTCAAAGGAGGAGACGACTGGAGCCCTGCGCTTGGATCTTAACCTCGAAGCTGAAGTGCGCATCAAAGCTCGTGTACATGGCGATCTAACTCTTGCTCTGATGATGTAAAAAATCGATTACATTAATACCTGTATCCTTCATCTCTTTATCCATTAAAATGATGAGTGATTTGGATTTATGGTGTATGTCTTTTATTTATTTTCCAGTCGAAAGTGTATACATAAAAGAAAAACAAAGCTGAATATTACAAAAGTTATTTGAGACGCGGAATGTGGGATAGTAAACGAAATGCCTTTCTTGGTGGCATCCACTTTGATGACAAGGTCATGGTCGCCGCCGTTGTGACTGGCCACCGGTGCTTTCCGTGGAGACATTGTCGTTGCCAAAGCTTTGATCTTTTGCAGGTTCAATATCATCGTCGATGGGTTCCACCTTTCCAAGCAGTTTTCCAGTCTCTTCGTCGATGATCTCACCAATTTCGTTCACTTGCTTGCCTTCCATGCTCGAAAAATCGTGAGATACTTTACCGATAATCTTGCCGGAATCGTCAAGGACGTTTCCAAACTTGTCAAGCTTTTTCCCAACCAAGTCTTTCACCGTCCTCTTTTCCATGGGTTGCTTGGGCTCCTTTTCATCTGATTGCGTCCTATCAAGCTTGACATTGTTTTGGATGACATCTCCGAGACCGCTGTTTACCGTCCCTTGCGTAGAGGTAGCGGATTCTTCCGACCGAGGATGCTGTGGTTGCTCGCTATTGGTATTTGTATTGTCGTTTCCATCTGTATTATTGATAATAGTTTGCTCTTGTTGTTCGTTTAAAGAACCTTGCTTGTCTTTCATTGATGGTCTTTTAGTGCTTGGATCTACGTCTTCTGATCTGCGGTCAGAATCTTCTTGCTTGGCATTAGACCTGGTATCGTCGGACAACATAGTGGCAGGATTATTCGAAAGCTTTGATGTCGTTCCTGATATCGACGATGGTGCTTGGCCTATCTTTTGATCATCGTTTTGAGGGTAATCATGCTCGTACTCAGTGTCCTTTGGTGTGCTTGGACTATCGGTAGTAGTCTGTTCGTCTTTTTGCAATGTGTCATTCGAGCTGGAGTCATCCGATTCCTCATCCTGATACGACTTGCGTGCATGTCTCTTGTTGTATTCCATGATAGCTTTCATCAATTTATGTGTATCCTTGTCACTGAAGCCTGCAGAACGCATGAACTCTGGCGTCAAAAAGTTTTTGGACCTTGTTATCCTGTTATCATCATCATCAAAGTCGTGGTCTTATCGCATCTTTGGGGTATGGATAGAACGGTTCTCTTTCCTGTTGCCGTGGTCATCTCGCTTTTTATCTAATGACGGCAAGGATGGTTCATTCGATTGCCTAGCACCGTTTTCCACCGTTTGTTGCCCTTCGAGGACGATATCTGCTTCTTGACATTTTGCGAAGGGTAACGATGCTGGTCAGCGGATGACGGTGTAATGGATCTGGACGAGTCAGGCATATCCGGCTGTGACGATGGAGTGGAGGTGACGGTGGCGGCGGCTGATTTTGTTGAGCAGAAGGTGGATCCTGTTTTGGAACTTTGGATCGAACGTAAAGTAATAAAAGTATGAGTAGAATCTTGATAGCACGACCAAGAATTGAAAGTGAATTTTTTCGGTAAGGATTTTAGAAAAAGAATGATCAGGAACCGGAGGAAAAGCGGCGGCACTGTTAGAAAAAATCCATGTGACCCATGCGGCGCCGATTTTTGTGTAGCATTAGCATTCAGAACGGTCGATGGACAACCATGGAAACGAACGTCTGTAGTATGTATGACGACAATGCAAACTTAAAATCCAAAGAGATCGTCGATATTTGATCTACCGCTTTCGGTTTTCTAAATCGAAAGCTGTACGTTAGCAATAACAAATTCCACGTTACCGGTGCATGCTTCTGCATGCTGCACGTTGAAGCAAGTACCTCATTGCCCATCACATTGCACTCAAGCTGTCAGCAGGCAACATTGCTGGTCAGCTTACATCCCATACTTTGGTAATGCATATGCTTGGTCATTGTTCCAATATGTTTCAGTTGATCAATTGATAATTTTTAGCAGTTCCCTTTTATCGCTAGCATTTCGGTGGATGACTAACGATAATTCTGGACCATGTATGCAGTTACACCAATCACTGCTTAGCAGAACCTTACTATTTTCTAATGGGAATCTTTCTCGGCAATGGACATTGACGACATGTTTTCGTTGTCGTAGACAACCGCAACCCTTCTTTTCGTCATAGGATTAGATATCTATACTTTGCATTCAATGTATGCCAATCTTCTCTTCTTCAAGACATTAAATCTCACACCACCCCTTAAAAGATGCCTCCAGAGCAACAACAGCAAAGACGACGCAACCGCAATCAAGAGGCGACTGAAGACCTGGGAATTGGACAGCAACGACAGGATTACACAGATGATGACAATAGCGGTGCAAACACTGACCAAGAACAATCACAATTGGGCTCTGACGGCGAAGCATCCGTAGTTTCTGAGACTCCTAGCCAAGCCAGTGGTCGCCGCAGAAGAAATCGGCAGCGTACAAGAAATCGCAGTAACAGAGCAGGAGGCGGTCTCGCGGATATTGCTGTAGTGGGCGACGCTGCCAACAATGCAGTAGATGCTGTTGGCAACACTGCAAACCAAGTTACCAACGCTACTCAAAACGTTGCTAACAATGCTGGCGGTGGCGATGATAAACCTCTCAAACTTCGCCTGGATTTGAACCTTGATGTTGAAATTGAACTTAAAGCCAGGGTCCACGGTGATGTTACCTTGGCATTGTTGCGATAAATATCTAGTATGCAGTATCCTTGACAAACAATTTTGACGAACTCTATCTATGTTATAACTCCTCATCCACAGGAAAATGAAAGACTCATATGTATCTTCATTACATATGCCTCCATAAATATATTTAGTTATATCGAAATATCTTTTTTTTTTAATTTAGATTCTTGGTTTTAAATAAATGCTTCGGGAATCAAAACGATTCGTAGCAGCCAAAAGCAATGAGTTAGATTCATACAAGTCGCCAAAGCACTTTGCCTTTATACTCCCGTGTTGCTGGTGGTATAATCAAGTCGTCTCTAGCGAAGCTGCACTATGGCCGCAGTATCATTCAAATTTGTCACTAATATACAATCTGCGCTCACTGTTGCGATCACCTTGGAAGTCCATCTTATGATCACTGTAGCAAGAATATCGCTAAAGCCAATTCGGCCTATACAGTAGACGCCTGCTATCCTGGCATTCCGGGAGTCTGTCAGTGTGATCGCTATGTCGAGCATATCACTATAGCCAGCGCAGACTGGACATTAGATCTCGAGGCCAGATTTGAGTTTGCTTTCACCTTGCTGCTGATCTCTTCATATAATACGCATAGTTTGCACCCACATTCGATGGAGAGGTGCTCGGAGACTCAGCGTGACTACATATATCCAGGTACGCGCATTGAATGACACTTGCATAGCAACAGGTATCCCTTTTATGTTCTTTAAAATCAGGCATGCGTTTCACCGCCGTTTTACATATGATGGAGGCGAAGATAGCATTTCTGTGCCAATGATAATCATTCAAATTACAAGCATTGCTTATCTGATGATAGCCTTTGAGATAGTCTTCAATGTCAATTTCATTCCTATATTGCCATTGCCATTGCCGCGTAAATAAAATGCTTCTGGCTTTGTTTTCCTGTTTTGGGCGAACTTATCGGCCTAACATCAGTAGCGCGATTGGGCCTAAAGCGATTGATCTTCCATGATTACCGTATTTTGAGATCCAAAGTTATGGCACTCTTTTGCGCATTTTCGTAACTCGCGCCATCACTGACGAACTCAGGGACCTGATAAGAGTTGCACCATCTACATCTTACCTCTTATTTAGATACCCAATCTCGGTTTCCAAGTGTGTTTACTTTGCACCCTGGCTTTAAGCTTACAAGAATATCGATAGATGCATTACATTGTCTGACTATGGATAGCGTTATATTCCTCCGTAAACCCCGAACTGGCGTTGCAAAGTTGAGGAGCAAGGTGTCTCTCGTTTTTTTAGGCAAACTCCCCGAGCGAACAGAGATGGCCCAACAAACAAGATCCATGGTGACACCCGATTCTGCCAATC
The DNA here is from genome assembly GCF_041956525.1 of Rhizomucor pusillus. NCBI lineage: Eukaryota > Fungi > Mucoromycota > Mucoromycetes > Mucorales > Lichtheimiaceae > Rhizomucor > Rhizomucor pusillus. The sequence continues at coordinate 1,751,173 of NW_027192146.1, read as the reverse complement.
GAATTCTGGTTCAGCGTGTATTACCAAGAAAAGACGCGGTGCAAAGTGCTGATTGATTTTCCGAAGATCCTTGGGCTGCTTCTTGTGGCAGGACCAGAGCGGGAAAATTTGGGGACTTTCGGACAATGGTGAAAACGTGCGACGCCCCGAACACGCGTCATATTTTGTTACCTCTTCTTTTTCTCTAACTTTCCTCACTTTTGTATCATGGTCCTTGCCAACCGACTCGACGCCTGGAAGAAGCTCCAGCAACACTATGATCTCGAAGGTCAAAAGATCGTTATCAAGGAACTCTTCGAGAAGGATCCTCAACGCTTTGAAAAGTACTCCCGCCACTTTAAGGGCACTGACTCTTCCATCCTCTTTGACTTTTCCAAGAACCGTGTCACCGATGAAACTTTGCTCCTCCTTCTTGAGCTTGCCAAGGAAGCCAAGGTTGATGAAATGCGCAACAAGATGTTCACTGGCGAACACATCAACTTCACCGAAGACCGTGCTGTGCTGCATATTGCGCTCCGAAACCTCAGTGACAAGCCTATTTACGACCAAGGTCAAGATGTTATGCCCGAGGTCCGCGAAGTCCTTGCACACATGAAAGAATTTTCTGAAGCAATCCGCTCTGGTGAATGGAAGGGCTACACCGGCAAGGCCATGACTGACGTCGTCAACATTGGTATCGGTGGTTCCGACCTGGGTCCCGTGATGGTCACCGAGGCTCTCAAGCCTTATGCAAAGGAAGGCCTTCGTGCTCACTTTGTCTCCAACATCGATGGCACTCACCTTGCTGAGGTCCTCAAGTCTGTGAACCCTGAAACCACTCTGTTCATTGTTGCTAGCAAGACCTTCACCACCCAGGAAACCATCACAAACGCCACCTCCGCAAAGGAATGGTTCTTGGCCTCTGCAAAGGACGTAAGTTGTAGTCGCAGCAAGTGGGGAAGATGAGGGTTGGGAGAAGGCTGGGAAGTGAAAAGTTTACAGTGATATTGATGTCAACTGTGATCCTTCCTCTTTATAGGTCGCCCACGTCGCAAAGCACTTTGTTGCCCTGTCCACCAACACCGCCGCCGTCTCTGCGTTTGGCATTGACCCAAAGAACATGTTCAAGTTCTGGGACTGGGTTGGTGGCCGTTACTCGCTCTGGTCTGCCATTGGCTTGTCTATTGCCATCTACATTGGCTTTGATAACTTTGAGCAGCTCCTCCGCGGTGCTCACGAGATGGACCAACACTTTTTGAACGCTCCATTCCAGGAAAACATTCCCATCATCTTGGCCGTTCTCGGTATCTGGTACAACAACTTCTTTGGTGCCGAAAGTGAAGCTATTTTGCCCTATGACCAATACATGCACCGATTCCCTGCCTACTTCCAACAGGTATACATCGTTTGGATTTGAAGATTTGATGAATAAGCGCAATCTAAGCAATGCATGTTTTGCTGACTCATGGTTATTAATAGGGTGACATGGAATCCAACGGTAAATATATCTCGCGTTCCGGAGAAAAGGTTCAAACCTCCACCGGTCCTATCATCTGGGGTGAACCTGGTACCAACGGCCAGCACGCCTTCTACCAGCTTATCCACCAGGTATGTGATCTTTGCCGGAAATCTAAAACCATGCAAGGAATCTAATAGGTTACGTTTATTTAAGGGTACCAAACTTATTCCTTGCGACTTCTTGGCACCTGTCGAAACTCACAACCCTATTGCCAATGGCAAGCACCATGATATTCTGCTGTCCAACTTCTTTGCTCAGACTGAAGCCTTGATGGTTGGCAAGACTGAGGAGCAAGTCCGACAGGAAATGGGACCCAAGGCTACCGACAACATTGTACCTCACCGCATTTTCGAGGGCAACCGTCCCACAAACTCCATTCTGTTCCAAAAATTGACTCCTGCTACTCTTGGTGCTTTGATTGCCATGTATGAACACAAGATCTTCGTGCAGGGTGTCATCTGGGACATCAACTCCTTTGACCAGTGGGGTGTCGAACTCGGAAAGCAGTTGGCCAAGGCTATCTTGCCTGAATTGAGTCAGGAAGGCAAGGTCAACACCCACGATGCTTCCACCAACGGCCTCATTAACTTTTACAAGGCTCACAAAAAGTCATACTTGTAAATGTCTTCTTTTCTGTTGTTATCTCATTTCTCTCGCTTTCTTCCATACATCAATATTCTCTTTTCAAGCATAATAAAACAAATAACAACGTATTGATCCAATCAAGTTTGTATAAATCATGCTCAACGGGAGATTATTTTTAATTCAGTGAGATAAAGGACAGGGAATAGATATATATTTACAGGCATTTAGGGGAGTTGTGGAAGAGGAGAATTCTGTTGTCCTGTAAGGAATTGCAGTTTTCCAATGATATCACGAAGTTGAGGGGCGCTAAACGCACCGTTTGCACCTGGAGCAGGTGAAGCTTCTGGTTGAGTAAATTGCTGCTGTTGTGGAAGGAAGGGTTGGGTTTGTGTAGGAGCTGACTGACTCGGCATGAAATTTCCAATTGATAGCGGCGGCTGTTGGTGCACAGAGGAGGCTCCAGGAGGATTGCCGACTATTGACGCAAGTAATTGCTGGATAGTGTTGTTATTCAAAACATTAGACAACTGTCCTTGCTGTTGCGGCTGCGCTGCTGTTGAGACAGGTAATCCTTGCAAGGCTGTGGTTGCTTGTGTAGGTGAATATGGCTGTGCATTGTTATACCTGTTGTAACTTTGCTGTGGAGGTTCAGATTTCACAGGGAATGCACTTTGTTGAAGGAACGGTGCAGCTGGCTGAGAAGCAGGGACAAGCTGCGTTGCGAACTGAGGTGTAGATTGAGGTATACCTTGAGGAGACTGCGCGGTGATCGGTTGTTGCGGCTGCTGTTGCGGTTGTGATGGCGCTTGAACCATACCTTTGAGCATATTGATTGTGTTGGTCAAAACATTTGGATCCAAAGTATTAGGCTGAGTAATGCCTTGAACCACATTAATCAGCGACGATAAAATAGCGGGATCCAAAAGGTTCGTAGGAGCAGCTGATGTTGTCGTGGGGCCTGGCGTAGACGCTGCTGGCGCCGGTGGACGTGGTGGATGTTGTAAAGGAAGTGGTGCTTGAGACGGCGCCTGACTTGGATATTGCATTTGTTGCAGTGTGTTACCATTGGTCGGCATGGTCGTCGCTGGCATCTGTCGAAGCTTTGTATCTTCTGTACTCTTTTCAATAACAGCCAGTGCATCCTCGACACTTATACTATCATATTCTGAAAATCGCTCCTGATGTTAGCTAGGTTGTCTTCTGAATAATATTATTGTCCCCACTTACCATCATATCGAAAATTTACTCCGCCTGGGCCTTCACCTGGTGCAAAGACCTGCAAATAGACTTTGCCAGGGATATGCTTGCGTTCATCAATGATAATCAATGCTTTGACTCCCTCGGTTACAAGACCTGTAACGAATGGAGTGCGACTAAACAATTCTGGCTTGAAGTGACGAGTGCGGATACTAATCGAGCGTGCTCTGAAACTCCTTTCAATTTCATCTGTATATGCACGGTTGACATTACCAAGTACAACCATTTGCACATAAGGAACTGTGGCGGATGCCGTATTCTCAAACTGACGCTCTGCGCGATGGTCAGAATACTGAGGAGTGTAGTTATTACGCATAGGCCCTCCACCTCGCCCACGGTTCTTTGGGCTCTCAGATACATAATGTCTTCCTCGCAATGGACCATGCATGGGCGGTCGACCCATACCTCTCGCTGCATTCTGATACTGATAATCTTGGTCACGACGTTGAGTATAGCCATCCGTGTAAGCCCCACCATTGGTACCCAATGGTCCATTATACTGCATAGATTGCATATCAGACCGATTCTGATTTCCAAACTCATTCGTTCGTGAGTACAAATCTTGGCGTTGTGGATACGGTTTCATTCCTCCCGGTGACCCCCTTCCCGCTCTGGGGAAACTGCTGCTGACACTTCCTCTGGCATAAGGACGTCTCGCCGTGAGCCCAGCATTCTGCCGTATTTCATGTTGTCCATCACGTTGAAGATAACCATCGGGAGATCTGTAGCTGCCGCTGTAGTTGCCTTGATAGCCATCAGTGTGAGTAGGCGGCTGCGATGCAGATGCATCGGTGTTCGCAGGTTCAACTCGAGCTCTACCAACAAAAGTCCTGTTTCTTGGTCTCTCACGATATGGCTTGTGAGAAGGTCGATGGACAATTTCTAATTCTGTAAAGAAATATCGAATGTTAGTTGAAACGTTTCCTCTCAATAGACCCCTCCTTTCCCCCACAATATATATCCGCTTTGAACATCACCAGAGTGAAAATAGCAACAATGAACTATAGGCTTTCCATAGGAAAAAAGCAGCTCATTTGCAGCAGATAGTTCCAAGCTCGCAAACTCAATCAGAACAAAGTTGCAGAGATATATCCCACTTGGTAATGCGCATGCAACGCACGTATCATTATAACGCCCAACCCTCCAGAAATAGAACCTACCAAGTACTGCGCCTTTTAGGATTTTGCCATTTTCTTCTTGCACTGCAGTCTGACAAGATTCTGCATTGTCAAACTGAACGTGACCAGACGCATTTAACACATAAGCATCGAGTATTGTCCCATATTTGCTAAAGTGATCCAAAAGATCTCGCTTCTTTATAGAAGGCGGTAAACGCCGAGCCACCATGTGGATCTCGGGTTTCCCGACTTTAAGCTCTCGTCTCTGCGCTGCTGCCATGGGTGGTTTAGATCCGTCAAAGATATTCTGATCTTTGCGCTTAGATAGCATCTCATATTCATCAAATTCATCGGGCGACCGGTCACGCTCGGCGCCAGTGGCTGTCGTTGAATGTTGTTGTTGTTGTTCTTCTTGGTTAGGAGTAGCTATCTTTGCTTCGCCAATCTCCTCCTCGGACACTGGCGGTGGATGCCGAGCAAATAATGCTTGCAAAAAGTCATCCACAACACTGGAAGGTGCCTTGCGCAGGGAAGTAGAATCTCCCTTTTCGTTCATCTTGTCATCCTGTGCCATACTTTAAATTCTTTTTCACAGATTGGAAAACAATTGGAAAAGAGAGGAAGCTATGCTGTTTGGCAACTGGGAGAAACGGATGAAGATTTACTCGTCGAGCCGATCGGGGATGTCACACGTCACAACAGCTGTTCGGACTTTGAAGTTTCGAGAACCTCCAAAAATGCAAAGTGCCCAGCGTTTGTCCCTTCCTTCAACCGATCCCACTTTCATGGAAGAACTGGAACAGCTAGAGCATTTTTCGCTCGTCAACAAGATTGTGAGCGAACTCTACAATCACACGGGCCTTAGCGACAAAGTACTTGGTATGCTTTACTATCTTCTTTAGCTAACCTTATCCTGTCGCTAACTTGCTGCTGTAGCTGAATATATTTTGCACTTGCACAGTGAAGCGAATGGATCACTAGCAAAGTTTAAAGAATCGCTCAAGGATGCCGACTTTTCTGAAAGTTTTATTGAGAATCTGGATCGTATTATTAACACAATGAAGCCGAAGAAGGTGGACACGGCACAGCAGACCACTGAGGAGAAGGCAGAAAGCTTCCCTGGACTTGCTTTGGCGGACGATCCAGACTGGTACAAGAAGCGACAGCAGGATCTGGAAGTTGCAGACGACATGATGGCAGAACTTGAAGGACTCAATAGAAGAGACAGATCCGAGCAAACTAGCAGGAACAGAAGCAGGAGCCCATCTCCTTCAGATCGCTATTCACGCAGACGTCCTCGATCACGATCTAGAAGCCCTCGCCGAAGATCTCGATCACGCTCTAGAAGTCCACGTAGACATCGCAGAAGCGAACGCAGTCCATCTCGACGCGAACGTACACTTGACGATGCACCACAGATTGGCAAAATTTACGACGGTCGCATTACGAATATCAAAGACTTTGGTGCATTTGTTCAGCTGGACGGCGTCAGAGGACGTGCAGAAGGCATGGTCCACGTCTCAAATTTAGCACAAGGCATGGTTCGCGATCCTCGAGATGTTGTGGAGAGAAATCAACGTGTAAAAGTCAAGGTGCTTTCGGTTGCAGGATCACGCATCAGTTTATCTATGAAGCAGGTCGATCAAAGAACGGGTGAAGATCTTGCACCACGACCTGTTAGCCGTTCCAGTGGCGTGGATCTGGATGCATTAGACAGCCGGAACCCTGACAGACCCACAGGGGCATCGTTTGCCTCCCGACGACTGGAAGACGACGGTCCTAATCGAGCTATTAAGCGCATGTCATCGCCTGAACGGTGGGAGTTGAAGCAGCTCATAGCGTCAGGTGTCGTGAATCCTGCGGACTATCCGGATTTGAATGAAGATCATGATTTCGCGGGTGACGTTGAAGCCGAAGAAGAAATTGACGTAGAAGTTCGGGAAGAAGAACCACCATTTTTGCGAGGACAGACAAAGAAAACGCTGCAGCTTAGTCCTGTTAAGGTTGTCAAGATTCCTGACGGTACGATGAATCGATCGGCTTTAGCAGGAGCGGCGTTGGCGAAGGAACGGCGAGAACTTCGACAGCAGCAACAAAACGAGGAGGTAGACTCTGTGAAGAAGGATGTGACGAAACCATGGCTGGATCCTATGCCGGAACCTGGACAGCGTCAGTTTGCTCAAGATGCCCGAGGTGCAGCAGCGGCGGGCACTAGCAGCAACATGTCTGAATGGAAGCGAGCAACCTTCAACAGCGCTACTAGCTTTGGTAAAATTACAAACTTGAGTATCCAGGAGCAGCGAGAATCGCTTCCAATATACAAACTGCGCTCCGCATTGATCCAAGCTGTTCGAGAGGTGGGTTAATATGCTAATTTGTCTACAGATAAATTAGAGATATTAACATGGTGTCTGTGTTTTAGAATCAATTCTTGGTTGTCGTCGGCGATACAGGTTCTGGAAAGACCACGCAGATGACACAGTATCTAGCTGAAGAAGGCTTTGCAAACAGAGGCAGGATTGGTTGTACGCAACCACGTCGTGTAGCTGCAATGTCTGTTGCAAAACGTGTTGCCGAAGAAGTGGGATGTCGCGTAGGCCAGGAAGTCGGTTATACAATTCGTTTCGAAGATTGCACCAGCCCGGAGACCCGCATCAAATACATGACGGACGGTATGCTTCTCAGAGAATGTCTGCTTGATCCGGCAATGTCCAGCTATTCGGTCGTAATTCTCGACGAAGCTCACGAACGTACTATCTCAACCGATGTCTTGTTTGGTCTCTTAAAACGTAAGTAACTAATATAGCATATTAATTGAGATATTACCAAATGCTGATACATATGCTATAGGTGCTGCCAAAATGCGACCTGATCTGAAGCTTATTATTACCTCGGCTACACTGGATGCAGACAAATTTGCAACTTACTTTAACAACTGTCCTATTTTCACCATTCCTGGTCGAACATATCCCGTCGAAGTTCTGTATACCAAGGAACCGGAAAGCGATTATCTTGACGCTGCACTTATCACCGTCATGCAAATCCACCTTTCTGAACCTCCAGGAGATATTCTACTGTTCTTGACTGGTCAGGAAGAGATTGATACCTCGTGCGAGATCTTATACGAGCGAATGAAGGCACTCGGTTCAGACGTACCGGAATTGATCATCTTGCCGGTATACAGTGCACTGCCAAGTGAAATGCAATCTCGCATTTTTGAACCGGCACCACCCGGAAGCAGGAAGGTCGTTATTGCAACAAATATCGCTGAAACATCAGTCACCATCGATGGTATCTACTATGTCATTGATCCTGGATTCGTCAAGCAAAACAAGTGGGATGCCAAGCTCGGTATGGACTCACTCGTTGTCGTACCTATTTCTCAGGCGGCAGCCCGTCAGCGAGCAGGCCGTGCTGGTCGAACAGGTCCAGGCAAATGCTACCGCTTGTACACTGAAGCCGCCTATCGCAACGAGATGCTGCCAAACACTATACCTGAAATCCAGCTTCTTAATTTGAGTATGACCGTCTTGATGCTTAAAGCTATGGGTATCAATGACCTCCTGCACTTTGATTTCATGGACCCGCCTCCGGAAGGCAACATGATTCAAGCTCTGGAACAGCTTTATGCCCTGCAAGCCTTGGATGATGAAGGTCTTTTGACTCGCCTGGGACGCAAAATGGCCGAGTTCCCACTGGAACCTCAACTATCGAAAATGTTGATCCAGTCTGTGGACTTGGGATGCTCTGAAGAAATCCTGACTATTGTAGCCATGCTGACAGCACAGAATGTTTTCTATCGACCAAAAGAAAAGCAAGCACAAGCGGATGCCAAGAAGGCTAAATTCCATCAGCCAGAAGGCGATCATTTGACGCTGCTGACTGTATATAATTCCTGGCAAGCCAGCAGAATGTCCAACGCATGGTGCTTCGATAACTTTATCCAAGCTCGAAGTATGAAGCGGGCAGCCGATGTCCGGAAGCAGCTTGTGGGTATTATGGACAGGTAAGGAAAAGAATGAGCAAAAGATGTAATTAGACAGAGATAATAACATTTATGTAATAGATACAAGCATGATATCGTTTCTTGTGGTCGTCATTACACCCGTGTATGTAAAGCTCTCGTATCAGGTTACTTTAGAAACGCGGCCAAGAAGGATCCGCAGGAAGGTTACAAGACACTTCTCGAGGGCACTCCTGTTTATATCCATCCTTCGAGTTCATTGTTCAACAAGGGACCCGAATGGTAAGTTTCATCAATAATGCTTTCTATGTTGTCTAGCAGTCGACTGATATATGAATTCCAGGGTAATCTACCACGAAATTGTGTTTACATCCAAGGAATATATGCGTGAAGTCACCGCGATTGACCCTAAGTGGTTGACTGAAGCGGCACCTACGTTCTTCCGCGTTGCAGATGCAAACAAGATTTCAAAGCGAAAGCGACAGGAGAAGATCGAACCGTTATACAACAGATACGAGAAACCCAACGAATGGCGTCTCAGTCGAGCGAAGCGTGGTGGAAGAATCAGCCAGACTTTTGGTTAAGCGATATGTCATTTACATTGTACATATATATACAACTCTGTTTTATTTCCTCTTTTTTCTTTGTTCCAAACAGTAAATGATAATGTGACATTTATGATTGCTTTCTCTTTTTCCTCAATGTATCCGCACTTTCCGCATGACGTAGATGTAATTGTACACTTCGGGAGCATTCTTGTTATCATTGGATTGGCATGCCTTGATAGGTTCCGTCCGTTCCAGAGCCCATTGCCATTCTCCATCATTGTTGTCTGGCCATACATGTTTCCTCTCTTTAGAAAAGGAAACAGATATCCAAACACCATTCGGCTGCGTGACAGACAGCACTTGACGTGCCAGCAGGCGCAACTGTGTCTCTTGGTCATCATCACCGCATGCAATGGTATCACAGAGGCTCTTATCAATGACAACAGAAAACTGTCGCATTGAAAACTTTTCCATCAGGTTGTCGTGAAGACAATCAGCAGTAGTCCACGTCAGATCAGGATATCTTTCTCTCATGCGTGTGATAACGTTGGATGCGTAGTCGACGTTGACAACATCGCTGTATCCATGCTTCTTTAGATCGAGCGCGAGCGTAGACGTTCCGCAACCTGCAAGGTAGTATCGGTATGTTTCCGGTTTCTTCAGTTCTTCTTTATATGCCTAGCAGTATTTCGGCGGTGCCTTCTCTTCTGACATTGTACAGCTCAATTACCTAGATGCAGTATGGGTTCCTGCAAGTATGGTTTCAGAAAGGATCCCAGCGTGTTCCAATCAAACAGCCATTCGAAATGCTCTTCCTTTTCGAAACGTGATTCCCAATATTCTTTTGAATGGAAAGGCACGGCTTTTGACATTGGGGAAGACAAGGTACAAAACTGACCAATCAAAACGCGTCGGCAGCACAATAAGGGACGCGTGGACGCAGCTGCTACAGTTCCCTCTCTTTCCCTTTTCGTCCATCTCTTTCACCCCGCTCACTTTTTCGGAAAAGAACGCTATGCCCCGTCTCCAGAAGAAGAAGGAGAAGGCGCCTCCACCAGGCAATGCAACACTTGATCAATACTTTTTCAAGAAGCCCCCACCCACAAAAGAACGGACAGACGAAAATGCCAGCACAGTGCAGCGCGAAACAAGCAGCAAAACACCTACGCCCCTTGCACCAAAGAATACAAAATGCACACCTGTACTGCATCGCCGCCCTCTCGCGGAACTCTCATATTCACTACCAACTGCTGAAAGTATTACCAGCGTCTTCTGCAGCAGTGACGTGGCCCCCATTCCAGAACAATTGACTGCACATCCTTCTCGACATAAGTTTTCAGTCTACTGCGACGACGAATCGGAACACACAGCTGTCAATGACCAGGCTTCGCAAGAATCGCCTGAAACTCACGAAATTCGACCAGAGCGACCGTTCCAAGTGTTCAGAGATAGCGAGAATTCACAGGAGATAGAGGAGAAAGAGGATGAAGATGCTATCACGGGACGAAAGTCAGTCTATTGCAATGACGCCTCCGAGCACACAGCTGTCAATAACCAGGCTTCGCAAGGATCGCCTGAATCTCACGAAATTCGACCAGAGCGACCGTTCCAGGTTTTCAGAGATAGCGAGAATTCACAGGAGATAAAGGAGAAGGAGGATGAAGATGTTGTTACGGACCGAAAGTATTCAAACAAAGAGAATGAGCAGGTGGAAGAGAAGGATGAACACGAGAAACTGGATAAAGCGAGTGATAAAGGCGAAAATTGTGCGACACAGCGACGATATCATCAACAGAATACTGCTAAGATCTGGGCAGATATCCCACAAAAGCGAGCTGTTGATGACGACAGCGACTTTGAACAGGACGAGATTGAGATTGCGCGACGACGACGCGGTGGTATTTTGAGACTGCTACGCAAAAGCAAGACACTTCAATGCAACTACAAACTCCCATCATCTTCATCGTCAACAACAGAGACATCGAACGCTGAGAGTAAGTGCTCATCATCCGCTGAGACGTCTTCATCTTCGCCAGCATCGAAGGATGCAGCAACGTCGCGAGGAGGGAAGCAACAATTGCCCCAACTTGTGCGTCAGCAAACACTTGCGCCCTCAGATGAATGGGAGCCTTCTGATAACACCGAAGACGAATACGACGACGTTGATCCATTCTTTGATATACCCTCACCTTCGGCTGTGCCTTCCCCATCTCCAACCCTCTCTCCACCCGAATTTTCAATCTCCCAGTCCATGACACCATCCATCCACCAGTCACCTCAAAGAGAAGCTCCATCCGAATCATCCACTCTCCCGTTCGAGCACAACGTCCAGTATGAAGAACACCGTGCTTTCCCCAATCCCCGAGGCAAAACACTTTTGGAAAAGTTGGGAGTGCCTGACCAGAAGCACAGCAAAGAGGAGGATTGAAAGAATGTACATCCCTTGCGAACATCTGTAAAATCTGTTTCCCTACGTTATCTTGTTACCTTTTTCTTTCCATATCAATCCTTGCTTTTCTTTTCTCGCAAACATACAATCAACAAAGAACGAAGCAAAACTTTGGCTATTTACTGTAAATACTATATATAGTACAGAATTGATGGCTTGAGAGACTGTGCTGGCGTCTGTGCGAGTATGTATGTAATAAGGTTTGGCGGTAGTGCTGGTGAAATGTGTGTGTACGTAACGTGTGTATGAATTTGGAGTTTAAGAGCAGGGTATCACTACTTTTCCTTTGTCTAAGCAAGGATGCTCTCGTCATCGAGGTCAAAATCCAAAAGTCTGCCGTTGACATCGCGGCGTAGTTTAGCATTGAAGGAGAAGTCATGCACTTGATATTTAAAGTCCATATCGCGCATGCTCTGTAGCCGAATGAACCGGTAGCCAGTCTCTGCCATTGTGAAAAGGCATTCCATAAGCGGAGCATCGTTCTCTCGCGTACCATCATCCAGTGCTTCGCATTGCATTGTAGGAGCAGGGTTGATTTCCATCTATGTGAAAATAGAACGTTAGACGATGCAATTTGTTTTTGTACTGATATATCTGTAAAACTTACCCAGACATGACCATCAAACGAGATCTGCAGACTGAGGTGACGTCTGTATGAGTACGGGTGGCGTGCAAGGAAACGGAATCTCAGAGGTATCCGCATCGGCATTAACAAGTCCAGCCCGATGAAATCTCCAGCTCTAATCGCTACAAAGTCCACGGAAATGTCAAAGTTGGCAATAACTAACAATCCTCTCTTTTTCTCGCTCCTTACATCGCGCTGATTTCCAAGCGGTGTTTTCGTCTCCATCAACTGCATATTTAAACGGGTGCTTGTAATATTGCGATTCAAGGTTGAAATATCCATCATGGATACGTTCCGAAATTTGCATGTCTACGTTCACGTTGTAGTTGAATAATCGCACATCCGGGAAGCCATCGACGTTTGTAAGGAGTAAGCACCGATCATCGCGGCATGAAGTTCTAAATCAAGTCTATCAATGGCCTGATATAATTGGGGATATAAAAAACATGACCAGACATACTTTGCATACTGTTCAACCATACTTGGGATTTCTTCTTGGTCTGGAAACACATTTGTTCTGTGATCGAGATGATTGTAAAGCGATACCAAAGCTTGGTGCTTTTGCAACGAGACATGAGGATTTTGCAGAAAAAGAAGAAAAATATGCGGCAATGTAGTTTTCCTTACCACATGGAATCGTTCCAAATCAGTCAGGTTTGGATAAAACTTTTTCTCCATAAAAGCACCTTCTCTGTCGTACAGATCTGGTTCGTCTGGGAATGATCCTTGAGCTCCTTCAATCATGTATGGCACTTGATTCGTATACACCACAAAGTATTGGTCGCTGTATTGTATATCAATGGGGTCTAATTCGACCATGTTCACGAAATTGGATACAGTTTCCTTTGATACAAAAGTGCCGTAGCCGACCGTCGAGTGGCATGTGTGCATATGTATATCTGAAGCCATCAAAGTGAGTATACTTGTTTGTAACCAGTATCATTCTACACATCCACACTAACCATTGTTGAAAAAGCACCAACGCCAGCGCGCCTGTGCATACGCAATTGGATCGCGAGACTCTCCGTGTACAAGATGTGGATACTGCAAAAAGTTGGCGTACAAGCCGCGCAAGTTCCTTGCTCCTTCCTGGTCTTGGAAGTAGCAGTATGGTGTGTTGGCTAGCGAACATCCCAAGTATCGACCGGCGACACTCATGTGACTAGGTGAATTATAAATGGTGATTTTGTTTTGTGGACAAGTGCTCAGTTCCAACGCCTAGACAACGACAATGTTACGTATTGCAAGAATCCACGTCGTTGAGAAGCTGCTGCACGTCTTTTACCTGAACAGTCAGATTGATTTTAGGATTATTATTCCACACCAAGATGCTAGCAAACATATCGTAGGGACACAGCTGTTCTATCAACGGCACCAGCGATTCGGAAGCCTCGGCACCGACCTGCCACTGTTCCTGCTTTGGATCAAACAGCAGCACGGCGGTTACTTGACCTCGGCCTTGATCGGGATATAATTTGTGGAGGAGATCGACTTCCTGCTGCTCCAGTTCTTGCCACCATCCATAGTGCTCAAACTGCCAATCCTGATATTTCTTGCCCGAAAAGAAGCCAACGTGCAACAGCAGTATGAAACATGCGCTGCAGAACAAGAACGCAAACGCAACAATGTGGAGTTTCGACGACGGAGAAAACAGGGACCGCTCTGCAAAGTATATTAACAAACGCTGACGTGCTGTGGACAAGTATCGTCGCAGTCGACTCTCCTGCCAGGCTCGCTGCAGGTACGGCGGGATCCGATGCTGGAATGGATCCGAGCTAATGTTGATGTGAATGCCCCGGAGTGGTAACTCGCCAGCCACTCCGGAGCTGCTGCTGCTGCTTCCTTGTCGTCGAAGCGATGACTTGTCGGGCATCCGGGTAGGGGTTAAATGGAGGAGGTTAGCAACAGTTGAGGGGGGAAAAGATGTGCATTAAGCTCCAGCAGGTCCGACAGCAAAAACCTTTTTCTACTAACTAATAATAATAACTTGGTTCTTTATGCTAAAAAACAATGTCTCCAAATGAAGGTATAAATAAGGGGAAAGAAAGAATAGTATACAGCTACAGCTGGCGTCTCTTGACTCGTACTTTGACGCTGTTGCTATTGATACCGAGCGTCATAAACGCACGCTTGTCCTCTGCCTGCTCCAATTCTTCGGGTATCGCTTCAAGGTCGTAAAGTTTGACAAGCATGCTGATACAAAGCCGCATCTCCACCATGGCGTAAAGTTTGCCAATACAGTTTCTCGATCTAAATTCATCCAACCATTGAGCTTTCTTTTCCTATATATGGTGTCTAAATATTGAACTTACCCAGCGCTGAATCCAAAGAATGCGTCCATGTCCGCTGGGGGCTCTGCATCAGGCAGCCAGCGTTCAGGCTTGAATTTGTGTGGCTCTGGCCAGTATTGTGGGTTGTGATGCACGTGATTCACATTGCAAAGAACAGCCGTCTAACGTTCGAAAAAAAAAGATAATAAGTAATAGGCACATACCGTTACGTGGAAACATATGTGTTTACATACGCCTTTTGGCAAGAATAACTGTCCACCAAGCGTCGTGTCCTTGTACGTTTGTCGTTCCACGCCGACAGCGACAATGGGATCCATGCGAAGACCTTCATGGATAACTCCATTCAAATATGGCAGATTCTTGAGCTGCTCGTGGGCGAACGTCTTGCCTTGCAACGGCAAAGCATCAATTTCCTCTCGCAGAAGGGCCAGTTTATCTGGATTGCGTAGCAACTGTATTAATATGAATCCGAGCGTTGCGCTGGTAGTTTCAGAGCCGACGATTAAAAACAACACGGTCTCTTGAGCAATAGCATCGACTGTCAGGCGATCTTCCTTGTGCACAGACTTTTGGGAGTCAATGAGAATTTGTAGGATATCTTGACGTCGCACTGATTCGCCGCCATTCAATCGATCATAAATAATCTTTCTCATAAACTATACATACGTCTCATTGTTTAGAAATAAGAAACACTGGATGTTTCATTTCGCATATATATATATACAAACCTGCTGAAGCTTGTTATTAGCTCGCATGATGTTTGCGGAATCCAGCAGGAAACTGATCAATCCTTTCACTGGATGTGCCACCAGCTATTGCGAATGCAAGCTTTAATGTGTACTCGAAAACAATCATCCGCTGTGCTTTTGCTTGTACATACGTAGTTCATGATTTCCAGGTTCTTGTGGATAGTGTGCGGCACAAAGTGGTCGCTGTCTTCAAGCGCATGGAAGGTCTGGCCGTACGCAGTCTCACCAATAACATCCAAGCTCATAAGGACAAAGACATGCCAGAGATCCACGATACCAAACTTGTCCTTGTTCTCTTGAGTTTTAGCAATGTCACGGTCAATGCGGTCAATGAAATTTTCGATCACTTTGGCCATCAGCGGCTCCAAAGAGTTGATATATTTCACAGAAAATGCTGGTGACACGATCCGTCTCTGCGTGGCGGTGGTGGTGGTGGGGGTGGTTGGTCAACAGACATTAGTGTATAAATAGATTATCCTATTTTTTACAAACCCGTTGCTTGTGAAAAGCCTTATCTTCCGCGCTCACCAGAGATCCCGGATTGCCTTCAATGACTAAGAACTGGTTAGATGGCCGTCGTGCCTGTAAGAATACAAATACATACATCGGAGGCGGTTGTACGCTGGACCCTTGTGCAGATCCTGAGTAACAAGCACTTCTCTCATCAATGCCTTGTCTGATATCGATACATATTTCGGTCCGAGGCGCACGATCGGTCCGTATTTATCCTGCCATTTCAAGAACTCCTTCCATCTATATATCCACACAGCAGAAGCAGCAAAGGTGGCGGCAACATGTCAGGAAAAAAATCTTTCCTCTGTTAATTGTTATATACTTACGTTGTGCCGGGCGGGTCGTCCTTGAGACATGTTCTTAAGCCGAATACCTTGAACCAAAAGGGACCCGGTATGTGGCTCAGCGGTCCAAAGTAGATATCGTATATTTTCTGTATGGAGGAGGACCATGTTAGCTACTCGTCCTGCTTTGTATACATGCTCTGTACTCACAGAGAAGACGACCCAAGTGGCCACGGAAATGGCGGCAACCGTTGTAACTTGACGTTTATTGTCAGCAAGCCTTGCCAAGGAAGTTTGCAGGATTTCCATGTCTTGTGATATTCAAAATGAGAAGAAAAAGTTTAGAAAAGGAGGGAAAGAATAAGAAGTGGTGAAAAGAAATCAGAAGAATCTTTTATCATACAAAGTTTGCGTGTGTGTGTGGTTCTTGCAAGTTTTGGCTTGCAGAAACACAAAGTTTCCTTTGTAGTACGTTTAGCAGGAATACACTAACATTGGCGGGCTAGCAGGTGATTGCGAATGCTAGCAATGTGCTTCGGCCCTGTTCCACAACAACCTCCGAGAATCATTCTGGTTGTTGCACCGCAAAGCCTGTCCCATTCCGCCATGGATGATCCGAAAGCATCGACAGGTACTTTTTGCTTCGAGTTCCACGAGCGTGCAACTGCATCCCACTCTTCACCGCCATCCGGATAGAGCAGGATAGCCAGTTCGTTCCTGCTAGTTTGCTTCAACGTATTGGTTAACACGTCGATCAGTGAAGGAATGTATTTAGGTTTAGTGCAGTTGACCCCGACAGCAAAGATACCCGGGACATTGGCAAGTACATTGATGCATGCGCTCAGCGGGGTCCCGTCCGAGATCTGCTCGTTAGAGCGACACGAAAACGAAACTCCCACCGGCGGGATAGGTCTTTTGACGCCAGTAGTCACAAGTTCACGGATAGCTTGTGCTTCCACAAACGAGGGGATGGTCTCAAAAAGGATGAAATCGATACCAGGTTCTACAAGATCGAAATATCCTTCTTAGAGTTTTGCTGCGACAATATCCATGTGTATAAAATGTACCTTGCAGTAAAATGTCAAGTCGTTCTTTGTGAAACCGTACCAGGTCCGGAAGGGTCGCTGAGCCGTACTCGCCGGTGTACTCGGCACCGTTGGCTAAAACGGCTCCGTAGCATCCCATCGATAGTGCTACCAATCCCTTGCCAAACTCGTCCCGCGCTTCACATGCAAGTCGTACGCTTCGCCGCATCAGTTCTTCTGCTTGTTCGCGTGTATAGCCGGCATCGAGAAACCCGCGCACAGACGCTTGGTAGCTGGCAGTTGTGGCCACATCCGCTCCTGCTTCAAAGTACGCGCGGTGGACGGCCTGCACGTATACGCTGCAACGGTCAACTGCTGCCTTGTCTCACTCGCCGGTCCTTCGCACACTTTACCTTGATCGCGTCCGGATCATCTTGCAAGCATTGTGCTGACCATAACTTGCCTGCACACGCGCGTCAGTGTCAGACATTCACGTCGTTCGATCGTTCGTAAGCTTTGCTTTGTTCCTACCAGACAAGTCTTTGCCAAAACTACGCTCGAGTTCTGTAGCTAGGCCACCGTCAAGAACGAGCGGATACTTGTATTGATCCATAAATGCAATACTGAGATAGAAACCAGAGAGATCAAGAAGAACAAAATTACAAATCATTGCTCATCAACACTTTTATTATATCGTTTTCACACGACTAGACTATGTAAAAGCACAAGTTTTCCGCTTTACGTACTATACCTAGTGACAGAGCAAGGGATGGAGTTAGCATCAGATAATGGATAATCGGTTCGACCCGGATATCCTTTTCTCTCTCCCCCAGCACATCCTACTCTCAATCTTGTTTTCTCATCAGAACCATTAAGGCTTGAATATAGTTTTTCCATCATCAACCATCGGTGTTAGCATGGAATATATTCTTGTTCATCATCTGTGTTCCGCGTTCGTTTTCCCAACCCGGCTCCCAAACAAGAATTAAAAGGCAAGAGGATGCTAACCTTACTACGAATTCCTTGTTCCTGAATAGCCACAATACTGTACTTGCATTCACAGTGATCACTGTTCAATAAACAATAGGGTTAATACCTGTACCTTTTCACCATGGAGAGAGTAGAGGGAATGGATGAAACGGGTAATGGGTAATCAGAAAATGTTTGTTTGGCTGAGATGCAGTAGTTTCGACACTGAATGGTCTTCGGTCTGGAGCGGCATGCAAATCATCACATACGACACGAAAGAAAAGAGATGTTGAAGGAGTTGGGGGTAGAAACTTACCAAGTAAAGCGAAAAGCAAAGAAGAAGAATAAGAAAAGTGAAAAAATAACCACGCGTGCAACGATTCATTTTATACCCTCCGCAGACGAAAAAAATTTTTTGAGCCGATGAAACAAGCCATCATCATGATCATACACGCCAAAAAGAAGCCCGCTATGATCACCCCAATATGTTTTTATTCCATCGGCCGAGGATTGACAAATATTTCAAGCACTTGGCGCAAGTTTGTAACAAAGCCGGTATCTTGATCCACCAACTGGATCAGGTCAATGGTATGTAAATTCTCCTTGACAGCTATAAACCGAATATCCACAGACTGCGACGTGGAGGGACCCAAAGGACTTTGTAAACGTGAAATGTCAGAAATCGCGCATAGGGTTTATACCTAATTCATGCTCACCTTAAGCGTACGTTATTCTCCAAGCACAAAATATCTGCCTCGTGGGTCTCGTTTTCAAAATATTGTCTCAGGAACTCTGTTGCCGCCCATTAGTGTTATTCTTGCACGGTTTTGTTAGATTCTTTCTTTTTTTCGTTTACCTGCTTCGTCCATGTATGGCTCCACAGGTTGCTGCTCGACCGGTAGTGGAGGCAAACTCGATTTCACGTCAGTTCCAGTCGTCGGTGCCTGGTGCTGACGTTTGCGGTTAGGGACCATCACCATGAACCGCCGTGGATATTTGGATCGGTTGACAATAAATATTTTTAGAAGGAACACTTTGCCCACAATGATCGTTGATGGCACCGTGAATGATATTATAATACCATCAGTGACTTCCACTTCTGTACGCCGTACTCCTCCAGTTCCTGGTTCGCGCGTAGGTGCCGCTAACACCATCCGCTTATTCTTTCCTCCTCCTCCCGCGTCGCTGTATGCTATCTGGCTCATGGGGCTACCGACAGACCGCGCTCCTGGTGAGGCCGATACACTCGTTGACTTTGATGCTGATGATCTTGTCAAATACGAAGGTCCGTGCGGCGATGGTGAATTCAGCAAAGAAGAGAAACGTGGGTCGGATTCTTCCCTTTTTTGACCCATTCCACCGACATCCAGCATGGTGTTCCATTTTGAACGCATAGGAAGCGTTCGTATGCCGTCTATAACAGGAGAGCCGTATACTTGAATCGACACTCGTTGGGGTTGGAGGCGGTCGTCTTGAGGCGGGATCGGTGGCAGAGAGGAGACAGGTGGTCGGTTGCGGGTAGGGAAGATTCGTGTGGGTTGCGTCGGTGGTTTGACAGTTCCATCCTCGAGCAGCGTAACATTGTAAAGGAAAACCATCTGGTCCATCGTCTTGAGAGTTATTGGGAATTTGATATTCTTTGCAAACGCCATTGTGACAACAGAGTTGGATACGATCACATCCACTTTATCCACAATAAACTCGCAGCCTGCTTCTACCGTGTTTTCGAGCTCAACCGACATCATCACCATTTTATCTACCACAGACGCGTTGGTCGTTCGCATCTTGACGTTGATGCCTGATCGGATGTTCAACATCTCCCGCACATGCCGGCGAAGCATTAGCATTTGCGAAGACGATGGACTATTGCCGAAACTGCTGCTGCTTGGCTGCCGGCTGTGTTTTTCTACAACGAATCGTTGATGCAGCGTATTCTCAATGGAAGCAAATACTGGATCTAGACAAGTACTTAGAATTTCCACCCGACTCTTTTGAAAGTTGTGGTTTCTAACCTTCTGCAAGTCCACTTAACAGATCGATTGTCTCGAAGGTGTCATTATCAAAATCTTCTTCTTTTTCATCTCTTTCCTCCTTTTCTTCTTCTCCTTTCTTCATTGCTGATTTTGGCGGCATGGGTCGATACGATATATTGCATGTAATAGATAACAGAGGACTTGTACTGCGAGTCTTGACATAGACTTTTTATACCCGTCGTTACCAATCCCATACATGACATGTTAACATATCAAGACTTACGTATAGGTACAATAAATGGATAAAGACAGCAGTACTCTTCGTCCTGTTCGTAGAATATAGGCTCTGCGTCGTTTCCTTGACTGTTGAACGTATGCGAGAAAAAAGGCAAGCTTTCAGGAGCAGTTGTCGCGGTGGCGGTGAACGGTCCGCGACTGTTCTCGCGTCTATGGTGCATTTTCGGCGAGTTCGGTGCTGAAGAAGAAGACGAGGTTGACGATGTTAACTTTGTCGACAGCGAGCGATGGTGGAGCGAAGGTGAGAACGTTGATGAAGTAGGATTCGATGAGGGCGGCGTGGTGCCGGTGGCGGTCCCGTCGAGGTTCGAAGCTTCAAGGTGGACATCGAGCTGGTTGAAGAAGGTGCGCAGTGTTTCGCGTACATTGTCGCCGTTGCCTACCAATTGGTACGGAACGCGTCCGACAAGGTAGACTTTTAGCTGTTCATCTTGAGGTATTTGTCAGAACGAGCGAATGCGTGCAAACAGCGAGAATGTTATGCTCAACGGAATATACCAAAGAACGTGAATGAACGAGGCTTGCTTGCGAGGATATCTTTGTAGTCGTCTGAGCTGCAGTTTGGAACCAGGACCTGGAACTCGGCTTCGTTGAAGACAAGTTCCAGCGATATGCTCGGATCCATATATGCGGGGTAAGAGAGAGGGGGAAAACAGAAAAAGAACCGCTTTGCTGAACATCAATTCAAACTGCTTTATTGTCGCTACTGCTGGTTGGAACATCGTCACCGTACATGATTCGGCATTCTTTGTATAAGTATTTGGAGACTACATAGCCTCCAACACTCGAAGTACCTGATAATAATCTTAGTCCAACGCTCCAAGTTTATCAACTGCGTCCACTTACCCAGGGCCGTGAAAGTCGTTTTGTTCTTATCCAACCCGAACCGTCGAGTGATAGGAACTATGTGATTGTCAAGTACATATCTTCTTTATGTGCGATCGATCCATTTTTACCTGTCAGTAGACCTACAATGACTGAACCAAGGCAAGTGAATCAGCTTTATCAGCCTTGAATGTAGACAAACGAAAGATGTATTCTTACTTGCTGCGTAAATGCCGCTTTTGTAGGCATGCTGCTGACAGTGCCTAGGTATTATCCATTCCTTTTCGATACGTCAACGGAGGAAGTATGAAAATTGCATATATGGAATATATACCGGATGTTCTCTAGCAATGCCTTGCTGTATTCTGGAATTTGACATTTGGAAGAGAGGGAAAAGAGAGCAAATTGCAGCAGTTTTGACCGGAGAAGCAAATGTACCTCTTATCCCCGGTCATCCGAAATCTTCAATGGTCGAAACTAGGAAAACTTCATACAAGTGCCAACATGCTACATACACTTTTCCATTTGAAACTAGCAAAGTCATCTATCAATACGATAGAGACCACAGAGGGCACTCAACCCGTATTGAATAAACCCAAGTTTATTGAGCAATCCCCGGACAACATTGGATGGAAACCTGGATTCTCCTGCACTCTGTACACGAAGGATATACACAATGTTACACTGTCACCAAAATCAAATTTGAGATAGCCATGTCTATCTCGCTTGTTTCGTGGGTGTATGTGCGCGCGCTCAATCTGTGGCAGCCACTTGTGTCACCTGGGCGCATGATTTTCCGTTTCCATGGACACAAATGATGCGCTGCGGAGTTTAGCATTACAAAAGAGACAGACAGCGGCTGATTGCCTGCTTTGTCTCTCTCTGACTTCTTTTTTTTTAACCTTCATTCACTGTCAATGGCGAACCAAGTGTCTCGATCCAGTGGCACGATTCAGCAGCTTCTGTGGTCGTTCGAAGCCGCTCTGGATGGTCCCAGGCTCAACCTTTTGAAAAACATTATCTTTGTTCTCGTATTGTTGAATTATTGGTCAAAGTTTTACTCAAAAGTGGCAGTCGGTGGGCCGGTCCGCGCAGCCAAGGATTTCCAAGCATATTTCAAACGTGTAAGCTCTAATTGCCACTTTTTGGTATCTATCTGCTTCGTGTATTTACGTCAGTGTAATGTTAGCTTTTCTTCAAGCAACTGCGTCGCCTCCCGTCCGTGCAGGCTAAAATCGATGCCGAGTTGAACAAAACATTGGCTGAAATGGAACGCTCCATGATGTCTCGAGAAGGAGACAATGTCGTCCAGAACACTGTGCTTCCGTCGCATGGCTACTCGGATGAACAGGTTTTGAAGTTTTTGGAAGGGTATGTATACAGTGCAGCGAAGTTATATATGTATGAGCCTCGTTGTTAACGATGTCTATCTACTTACAATGATAAAGTTTTCAAGATATGCGAGCCCTCGACTGGGAGAACGGCAAAGTCTCTGGAACAATTTATCACGGAGGCCAGCAATTGACCAATTTGTTGGCCGAAGCGTATCGCCGGTTTGCTATCTCGAACCCCTTGCATCCAGAAGTCTTCCCTGGCGTCCGAAGAATGGAAGCGGAATGCGTCGCCATGGTACTCAGCATGTACAATGCTCCATCGACTGGATGTGGTACTATGACCAGCGGTGGCACCGAAAGCATCATCATGGCATGCAAGGCGTATCGTGACATGTACAAGGATCTCAAGGGAATCCAGTATCCTGAAATGTAAGCTTATCATGCCCTCTCGCAAATCTGTTTTATATCGCATATTTATCCATATATGTAGGGTTGTTCCCGAGACAATACATGCGGCTTTCATGAAAGCGGCTGGATACTTCAATATCAAGTTGGTTCTGGTGCCTGTCGATCCAAAGACGTATCAGGTGGACGTCAAGCGAGTTGCTAGAGCCATCACTCGGAATACAATCATGGTAACGTAGACTGTGTATCAGGCGTAACAAATTTACTAGAACTGTGGCATATTAGATTGCCGGCTCCGTTATCAACTTCCCTCACGGCGTGGCTGACGATATTGAAGCACTTGGAAAGTTGGCAAAGAAGCACAACATTGGCTTACACGTCGACTGTTGCTTGGGCAGCTTCATTGTTCCATTCTTGGAAAAGGCTGGTTTCCCAACTGTACCTTTTGATTTTAGAGTCGATGGTGTCACTTCAATCTCTTGTGATACGCACAAGGTACGTCCCAGACAAGATATATTCATCGTTGTGCGCAAACTCAAGTTCTCTCTTTTTTTCCTGTAGTATGGATTTGCACCCAAAGGATCATCCATTGTCATGTATAGAAACAAAATAATCCGCAAGTACCAGTACTTTTTGTACTCTGAATGGACTGGTGGTATCTATGCATCCCCAAGCATTGCTGGATCAAGGTAGCATACGCATACAAACAATGCGCGCGCCATCACGAGACTAAACCCTTTCTGTCAAAAAATTCCAGGCCTGGTGCATTGATTGCTGGTTGCTGGGCAGCCTTGATGAAGATCGGCGAGGACGGCTATCTCGACTCCTGCAAGAAGATCGTGGGTGCACGTCGAGAAATTGAAGAAGGGTAAGCAAAACATGCATTTGATCACACCGTCAATGTTGTTATCTCACCTTCTCTTCCTTCCCTCTTTCTCAGAGTACGATCTATTCCACAGCTCAAGGTGATTGGTAACCCTGTCGCATCCGTGATTGCGTTTGGTTCGCACGAGCCCCTTAATATCTACGACATCGGTGATAAGCTTTCGGAGCGCGGATGGAACGTGAGCGCGCTGCAAAACCCTGCTGCGCTCCACATCTCTGTGACCTTGCTCTGGGTGCCCAGCGCTGCACAGTTCGTTCAGGACCTCAAGGAAGTTGTCGAAGGTCTCGTTGCTGATCCTTCAAGTGCAAAGGGCAGCACAGCAGCGATTTACGGCACGGCAGCAAGTATACCAGACAAAAGTATTATCGACGATGTAGCAGCCGGTTTCATTGATTTATTGTACAAGGCATAGAGCGAGGGAAACGAATAAACAAAAGAGATAGAAGTCATTTTTTCTCCATCTTTCTTTTTTTTATTTAGCTTCACCCTGCTGGAAATAATAACTAGTAATAGTAATACTTGAGGCGATTGGTGGGATTATTTACGCAGTACGGTGAACAGTGCGAGCATCCGCCTGAGCAGTAGGGAACACGAGCATATCACAGATATTGACGTGTGGAGGTCGAGATGCAGTGAAAACAATCAATTCGGCTAGGACAAAGGGAGTTTAGAATAGTGTCAATAGAGGAGTTGATCTATGGCCTGTAACACTTACCAATATCTTGGCCGACTAGCGGTTGCATTCTGTATCCCAGCGTTAGCATTTCCAAGATACAGAGTGTTATGAAAAGCTTACCCTTTGTAGACGTTGTCAGCCTTCTCCTTATCACCACGGAAGCGCACTGTGGAGAATTCGGTATTGACGAGACCAGGGCAGATCTGGCTGACACGGATCGGAGTGTCAACGAGCTCAAAACGAAGGGCAGTGGTGATGGCATCAACGGCATGCTTAGTAGCTGCAATGAAGATGAATATCTAGAGAAATACTTGGTCGTCTTTGCAAAGATCGTATACTAACCACAGTAGATACTTCCACCCGGGTAAGCCTGTTTTCCTGCAACGGAGCCAACGTTGATAATATGACCGGTCTGTCGTTCCTTCATGCTCGGGATGACAGCCTTGGTAAGAAAGACGAGACCCTTGACGTTAGTGTCAAACATGACATCAAACTGATCTTCCTCGACATCAACGAGAGGATCCAAGCCGATCACGAGACCAGCATTGTTGACAAGCACATCTATGGGTGGAAGAGCTGCAACAACACCTTTGATCTGCTGGAGGTTGCGGACATCGAGTTCCACTGCTTGCACCTGGATATCAGGATGCGCGGATGATATCTCTGACTTGAGTTGCTGCAACTTTTCTACACGACGCGCAGCAAGGAACTTTCCGCAAGCACCGGCGTGAGTGAGTAAACCGGACTGCGGTGTCAGCGCCGGGCATAGACAATGGACTTACCAAGTTGGATCCCTCTTTGGCGAATTCTCGGGCGCAGGCTTCGCCGATGCCAGCCGAAGCACCTGTGCTGTTCGCTTTTTAAGTCATTGACCGAGAATTGCTGCTCATGCGCCGATGCTCTTACATTAGCACGTTCTTTCCAGCGAGTCTACCCATGAGATAGTCGAGTTTTCCCGCGCTCCGGTCAGTCGGGCATTAAAGCACCAGCGAAGAGATTAGTCATGTAGCACAGACGGAACATTGAGTTGTGTTGCTTCCTTCTGCTTCAATAAGGTCACGTGTCTCTGTTTCTATTAACGTTTACTTTTTGAAAAGATGGAAAGAGTGTAAGAAAACAAAGGGATATACAGATGCTGAGGGGATTGCAGAGAAATATACATATGCAATGCAGCAATGAAAGTACAGGATTCAATCGACATTATATTTAAAAAGATATTCTAAGGCAGGACGCTAAAAAGTAGAAAGAATACAACATGGAACGTTAAATTGAAAACGGGCCAACTATTCACCATCTGGCCTCATTGGTCTGAGCTTCAAATGCTTGACATTTGCATTAGTATCATCATCTTCCACAGTATCAGGTTTCAAGCTGAGTGCGATGTCTGGTTTGAATGAACCCGAGGCATTATCTTCGAAAGCTGCCTGGCCAGATGAAGCGTTTGATAGGTGCTGCTGCTGCAACATAATACCTTCGGTATTATCTCTGTAAGGGTCACTCTGCTCGTTTTTCATGGCATCCACCGCTGGTGCTGCTCCTGCTGCTTCCTCTGCCGCTGCAGCTGCCGTGAGCTTGTCGTCGTATCGAGGCGGCGGCGGCGGCGAATGGTCATTATCATCGTTAAATGCCTGGTATTCGTTTTGCTGGCAGTCGTTCCTCGTATTCTTTGTTAGTGAGTCTGCTCTTACGGACGACGAAAAATGCTACGAGACTACCTGCAATAGCAGCCTAGTATTCACGACTATGTCAGCTGCAGTCGGCTAAATGCTTTGCGAAGACAGCTTACAGCTGCTATGCATCCGATAACTATGCCTGCAATCGCTCCACCGCTTAACGCTTCGCCGCCGGTCGCAGTCGAATTGTCAGAGTCTGAGGACAGGTTGCCCGATAGTTGCACGGAGAACGAAGATGTCCATGTCCAGTTGCTCACGTCAAGAATATGAAAATCATCTTGAGCATTGTTGTTGCTATCCATGCCGAAAAGAAAAAACACAGACTGCTGTTGCCGACCATGACCGCTACAAACGTACAACTCGTTAGATACCCTTGGCGGATCAAGATATATTTCGCATCCTATTGACTCTATTTTTTTTCTTTTTTTTTTTTTTGGTCTCGCGTGCATTCGTTTTCTCACATACCATTGTGTCCGTGGCGGCTAGTGGTTGGTCCGTTTCCTTGTGGAGTGATCCGGGTCCATTCAAAGTTCTTTAAATCGAGCTTGTAGACATCATCGCTGACAACCAGGCCCGAATCTATGCAACCAACGCCTGGTCAATGTACTGGAGATAATGGATTATATCACCACATTGTTACTTACTTATATCCTCACCACCGTACATGACGACGCTCTGAGTGTAAGGAACTACACAATGGCGGTTAGGAATAAGAGCATTCTTCCACAGTGTCATCTTTTTATCTTACTCATGTTGACTGTTGCTCTGCGTCTCGGGGATGGTATGACATTTCCGGAGACTGGATGCTTCTTCTAAGTACCTGGTCGGACTTGGTATTCCAGAATTGTATTCATGGTATTGACGGCCCTGTTGTAAGTGATGGTGCCGTTTGGCATCGTTTGGTTTACATTTTGCCACACTCCGCCAAAGTAATATATCGAGCCGTCCGATCCAGTAACGCTGAGCATAAAGGTGTTGCCTTGTCCGATGTTGTCAGGCACGCTCTGGTTCGTCCACTGTGAGGTTTGTGAAAGTAGCAATAAATGTCAGTCGTGCGCGCTTTTCTTTTTCTTGTATCTACTTGCCTAATAATTCAATATATACATCATAGGAGGGAACCAGACTCCTTTTTGGTAACCCGTGCTTGCATCGCTTGGGGGAACACAGTTAGATGATGCACATGCAGAACAAGAAAATTTTTACAGGAAATTGAATGGCCTTATTACCTTATCCCGCCCCAATGAACAATGGAGGTTGGTCCTGCACTTGTAGGTGTCGCTTGGTACCTGGAGGACGTGCGATTAGTAAACCTTGTCATGAATAATGATATCGAGAGTATATTTTGTTACGTTTGAGGAACAATGTCGCTCGGGATAAATCTCCAGCTGTTGCTTTCGGTGTCGTATGCCATGGTCGCCTGTGGAAAAGCCGTTCCGTTACCATATCCAACACCACCTTGCATGATGGTCGTGTTTGTGTCGTAGATCGGCACAAATCCAAACATATAGTTAGGTGGCGAACTCAAGCCCCTGGGTGTCACGGATTGCCACGATGATTGCCCCTGCTGCTCCGTAAAAAATCTTTTCAAACGTCTAGGTAATACATATCGTTCATGGTGATCGTTTGCTCATTGTTGTTTTTGACATTGCGGCCGCCGTAGCAGTATATTCTGTTGTTAATGTACAGGCATCCTGCTGTAATTCTTTTGATTTAATAACAGTAACAGCTACTTTGTTCTTGCGAATTAAGCCTGTACCTGCACGCGTTCTTGGCTGCGGCTGTACTTGAGCTTGCGTCGTACCTACAAGTATACTTGATATTCCGAGTACCAGCAGAGGCTTCATCGAATGAAAGAGAGGAAGGAAAATAAGGTGAAAATAAGAAAAGGAGAGAGAGAAGCGGCCGTTCAACAGGGTCAGACCAGGACCTTTAGAACACGAGTCTAAAACTTGGCCTTGTCTCACCAAATGTGCACAGTGTGACCTATACCTTTGCAAGGACTCGTAAGGCTGAGCAAGGCTGCATACGTATTATAAACCGTGAAAAGGCAAACAAAAGCAAAACTCATTGTTCGACACTCTGCTGCGGGTATCTGGATTCTGTCTTTAGATAAGCGATCATGGGCATTTTGCTAAAGCTCGCAGAATAAACTCGCCATCGAATCGCGTTCATGTAAGCATAATTTTCTACTGGAAAAGAAAAAGATTATGTTGACAAGTAGAAAGGGTATAGTGCCCTTTGCGGGACTCAGTCAATTTTCAGGGATCGCCCGAAATCCGCGACCTACTTTTGGAAAAACGTTGCACAAAAAGGGTAGAAAAAACAATAACAAGGCAGCAGTGCCACCTATTCAAATGCTGCATCGCACTTTTTTGAAGGTAGTCTTGAACTTTGGCATTTCAACGATGTCAATAACCCTGTAGCGAACACAATGGACTGTGCCGAAATGTAACCAAACAACTCGTGAGTGAACTCAAGCTCTGACTCGTGCTACGGATTAATATTAAATTCCAGTACCAGGCAGAGTGTTGGAAAGTGGGTCCAAGCCGTGAAAATGAGCCTTAGCAATTGAAAGGGTAACTTGAAGGCAAAGCAGCTTTATTTTATGATTTAAATATTTCAAGAATAGCATTACCTTCTTGACCAATTTTGACTCCCATGCACAATAGTTGGAAGAAATAATATTGTTGATGTCCTTTATGACCAGCGTACTTAATATACTATATGTATAACAACAATAAATACTACAGGATCTTTGAATCGGTCTTGACCGGCAGTTAAACTTGTTGATAACTTCAACCTCGTTTTTGATCCGGAGTCTATCAACAAATACTTTGATGATATTGTTATGATTACTGAGTAACATGGTTAGAAAGTTTAAGCTTAATACAGCGGTATCTTTCAGATCTACCTTAAGAATATTCTTAAATCCTCCGTGTTCGTGGAAATGCCTGCATAATCTAACGTGATCAAGATAACTTCTCTTTCAATAGTATTAAAATGATCAATCAAGCCTTGGATAAGATACTGTGAGCTCACTTGAATTCATTTAATGCTATTATGCCTTATCCATCGTCTTCCCGTCGATACTCTCAAGCGTGACATTTTGGTCTTGGTCTCGATACGCGATTGGATCGGAAGACTTGCATGTGTAAGAAACAAAAACTTTTCGAGATCACGCGATTTATGCAAGTCCAGATCGGGAAGAAACAGGTCGCATCGACACAGACAGAGACAGCAGCAAACGCAACCAGCGACCGAGATCTCAGTTCTTCAGCCATTGCTCCAAAAAGACTGCAAGTGATTTTCTTGTATACCCAAGTATTTCGGATTTCTTTCTTATAACGGTGTCTGTAAAATTATTAGAGCATTGAAGCGCAAAGATACAAATTCATTTACCTTGATATTTATCTTGTAGAACGCACAAGTCGTAATATCTGCTATAGCTCCCATCATTTGTTCTTTTTTGACGCTTCGTGCTTTGCCGCCGCATAAAATTTAAGTGGCTCTTGCCACAAAATGATACAAAACCATTCAGCGTTTTGTTGTTGAAATAAGTCGATCGTTTGAGAATGTTTGAAAATATATCTTGTAGTGAGATTGTCTACTTGGTGTATATCTCTTTGTTGGCCACGTCTTGGTCATAGACTCCGTTTATGAACCTGATTACGTGAACTTTTGTTTCCTATTTTTACATTTAGATCAACTATTGCGGTTTCCAGTCTTTAGCCAAGTACAACAGCAACATACCAGCTTTTGATCTTCTCCAGAGGCTTGCTCTTCAAGCGGAGCTTCTGCCGTCGACATGTATTCTTTAAAAACGAACGGATTCCCGTATATACGTTGTTTCAGAACAAGAACCGGTATGGTCGGATCGTCTAAATAGCATACGTCGAATTCATCACTAGGAGGTTCAAATTTCTGTTTTTCTTTGACTATGTTTTCTTCGTTAAATTGAAGTTGAAAGGGTATACAAAGCGCTTGTTCGCGAGTAACGTTGACCATGTTTTATCTTAAAGTAAGAAAAGTGCAGGAAGATAAGAAAGCAAAGTATCCATAAAAATATTTGGAGTTATGTTTGACCACGGTCGTCTGCCGTGGTCACCGTGGTCAACTGCAGCGCCAAGCATTTTATTCCTTTATTCCTTTCTCTTTTTACTTAAAGCACGACCTCGCTCGAGAACAAGCGCTGTGCACCTTGTATCAATTCCAGTTCAAAATACTTCGATTTGGGTCGACATGTTACGACCGACTCTAAGCAACATCGACTCGAGATGTTAAGATAAGAACGACGCAGCTGACGGTTTAACGGAATGACTACGCAAAGAGAACATGACTAAGGTAAACAACGAATGTACGGTCAGCCGTCTATTTTCAAGGGATACATATCTATCGAAGATGCTTCACGTCAAGAAGAAGCACCGACAAAGCAGGAACCGAAACTTGGTATGTCACTTTTGTATTTGACTTTAAACTTGAAACCATAATCTTTGAGCTAATTGTTAATGGATACTGTTTCAGACTGGCAATTAGTGGCCTTTGTAGCAATTAATGGCCAGTTGTAGGTAACTGATTTCTACCCAATAAGAACGGTTTTTTGAGCTGCCAATGAGGTGATGTATTCCTGAGAGGCCGACGATTATTGCCATTGTGCATAAATCTTCACATTCATCTCGACAAAGGTCTTAGCAACACGATCACTTTCACATGCCCCGTGCTTCTCCGCATCTAGCTATTGGCGCCAGTGTCTCTGTTAAACCACACTTTTTGAACTCGAAGCCTATTATACAGGCTCTGCGCACCGTTGTCGCCCTTAATGGGCCTGGCATTAAGCTCATGGGTAACATTGAAGCCGAATCAAGTCTCAATGGACGTGCAGCTTGGTCCGTTAAGCTCGATCAGCTACCAGATCAACTGGTGTCTCTCCTCGGAACCAGCCTGCGCTTCGAAGGAGGACGTCCCGCAGCTCATTCGGCACCTCGCACTGTTACTTCCAGTCAAGAAAGTGTGCAAGACGAGACCATTGACCTAATGGAGGATGCTTTGCCTGTCCCCGGAGAGTTTGGTCCAGGCGATAATGAGGAGGAGGAAATGGACCTTTGTTGGCGTGAAGGCGAGGTCACTGTGGACGTCCGAAGCGCTAGTCCAGCAGAAGCGTACAGAGGCCACTGTATACTTCACCTACCAGCTAGAAGTTCGCTTTTGCTGCACAATACTTTTTGCGTTTCATCCCGGAAGCGCACGTCCAAGAAATAGTGCTTCCGGCGATCAATGAACATGCAGCCAGCATCAGCGCCCCATCTAAGCCTATCACCTATGCAGAGTACCTCATATGGATCGCTCTGTTCGTTATCATGACTGCAGTTCGAGTGGAGGATCATGATATCTACTGGCATAGGGGTGAATTCCCAAATCTGTTGGCAATCAACATTGGTGACTATTGCCAATCGAGCGTTTCAAGTTTATAACGAAGATGCACGTTTTCTGTCGCCCTGACGCTGCCCAGTAAGCAAAACTTGTTCTAAGATTGTTGAGAAACTTGCAAACATTATAGAATTAATCGTAATAGGCACCAACAAGATCCCCTCTATCAAATTCGTGGATTCCTCAGGACATACAATGCTAATCTGCAGGATGCCTTGACGCCTGGTCGTTACTTATGCGTGGATGAGAGCATGAATCAGTGGCTCGGTAAGGGGATGCCAAACATTAAGAAAGTCCCTAGAAAGCCGCACTCTGTTGGACAGGAGTACAAGACTGTCGCAGACACGACCACCTGCTGTATCATCCAGCTCGATTTCAGTGGCGATACAGTACTTCAAGAGTTTGATGACCGATATAGTCATAAGGACATTGCGTCCGTCTGTCGCCTCACCAAGCCATGGTTTCATCCAGGGCGAACCATAATCGCTGATTCCTGGTTTGGCTCGCCGCTGATGGTGCGAGAGATGAAAAAGCATGGCCTCTTTTCCATCATGCAAGTGAAGAAGCGGCGATATTGGCCCCGCGGTATGCCGGCAAACGACATCCTCGATGCACTTGGAGAAGAATTCGGTGATTTTGTCTGTATGAAGTCTACAGTCGACGAAGTTTTTGTCACGGCTTTGAGAGATCGTCAGCCAAAAGTTGTCATTAGTAATTGCGGCGTCACTACACGCAGTGATGAAGTTATCCGCCGTTACTTTGCAGAGGAGCGTGATTTCCGTTCGATGTGTCGACCTGCTGTCTACGATGAATATGAGAAAAACAAAGGTAGGTCACTGAAAGGTTCATCAATAAGTTATAAATGGTCACATATTCCGTATTAGGAGCTGTCGATGTTGCGAACAATCGTCGTGACAATTTGACTTCGTTCCATGATGTCATGGCCTCTTACAGATGGAAAGTACGTTGCCTGGCGTTCTTTCTTATATATGGGCGAGAATGAGCTGGTTAAAGAGTGGCCATTAATGGCCACCGCAGCTTAATAGTACCCATTAATATAGAAACTAAACTTCAAGTATTGAAATTTATAGACGAAGTTTATGTCCCAGAAGCGTATGACAAAGGAAACGATGTGACAAGAGCCACTTAAATTTTATGCAGCGGCAAAGCAGGAAGCGTCAGAAGAGAACAACTGATGGGAATTACAGCAGATATTACGACTTGTACGTCCTAAAAGATAAATATCAAGGTAAATGAATTTGTGTCTTTGCGCTTCAATGCTCTAATCATTTTACAGACAACGTCGTGAAGAATGTTATCACATACAATCAAAGATACCATGAATTTATAAGGAATAGTCCAGCAAATTCCTGGGCGATGAGCCTGACGAATTTCGATCCGAGCTCATTGAAGCAATGGTGGACAAGTTGAGATCTCGGTCTCTGGTTGAAAAAGTGCGTGTTTCTTATATATGCAAGTCTTCTGATCCAATCGCGTATCGAGACCAAGACCAAAATGTCACGCTTGAGGGTATCGACGGGACGACGATGGGTAAATGAACTCAAGTGGGCTCACAACACCTTATCCAAGCTTTGATTGATCATTTAAAAACTACGGAAAGAAAAGTTATCCTGATCACATTAGATTATGCAGGCATTTCCACGAACACGGAGAATATACGAATGTTCTTAAGGTAGATCTTAAAATCATCGCTGTATTATTGCTGAAGCTTTCTAACCATGTTACTCAGTAACCACAGCAATATCATCAAAGTGTTTGTTGATAGACTCCCGATCAAAAACGAGGTTGAAATGTACGATCGAGAGCAGTTGTTGAAAGATGATAACACTATCAACAAGTCCAACTGCCGTTCTAGAGCGATCCAAAGATCCCTCTGATATGTCCCCTTTCATATAGATTCTTTTAATATACCCAGTAAAGCATGCTGATCATGAAAGACATCAAAACTTTTTATTCCTTCCAGCTATTGTGCAAAGGAGCCCAAATTGGTCAAGAAGATAATCCCGTTCTTGAAATTCGAGCGTCTTTCTTGCTGAACGATGGAGTGCCTCGTTTCCTCCTTGGATTAGCTGCCTATACTGAGTTTGTATTTGAAGACGAGTCGTAGATATGGTAGCGAGAACGTTCGTTATGGATTCGTAGTTTCATAACAAGAACCGGAATGGTCGGATCATCCAAATAACAGATTTCGAATTCTTCACTGAGTGGTTCAAATTTTTGCTTTGCTTTAATCGAGTTCTCTTCGTTGAATTTGAGTTGATAGAAGATGCAGAGCGCGTGTTCTCGAGTGATGTTGATCATGAGATCGTGCTTTAAGTAAAAACAGAAGGCATAAAATGTTTGGCGCTGCGGTTGACCACGGTGACCACGGGACCACGGTCTGTAAATCCAGAAAAATGGATGATTTTCATTCTGATGGGCCAATCATCCTTCCAACACTGTAAACGATGAATCTGAGTCTCCATGAAATAAAATATACTATACAACGACGAATGTTCTAGCGAAGTATTTAACTGCTACCTCCAAAATCTGCAAAAAGCGGAATACATTACGTGTTTACAAATACACATGGTTATTGATGTGGTGCTTGGGGGATGTAGCACTCGGAACTTTAATTCTATACGTCGTCGTTGCTCAAAGTTTACACAGTAGAAATGTACTCCAGCCGCCCTCCTTCAGCGTCAATGTCTGCATACCTTGGATGCTCACTCGAAAGCGCGGAAAGATAGCGACCATAAAGTAGTATCTACGAATATATTTTAAGAACGAATTTTGCTATTGTTTCTAGTATTAAAGTAAGAATATATATGTGCGTGTGCAATGGCGTGGGTAATGTATATTGTGTGCACGAATTCTACAATTTCTATGTCCATCATGGATTGTATAAATATGTACGATGTGGTATGGGGTAGGCAACTGTGGGTTATCGGTTAAAACTTTCGGCTGCTAGTCCGCGTGTCTTACTTCATAGTAAATTTCTTCGTAGGGTGGAGGCGCACCGTGTGGTGAAGCAAGGTCGCTGCCAACATGGAGCGACCGCTCGCTTTGGCCTTGAGACTGTCTCTGATAACCGTTGTTTTTTCCATATTTTTTGCGACGCCATAGAAATAGCGCGAGCCAGGCCATGATACATGCCTATCTCATAGTGAGCAGATTTGCCATTATTCATTTATGCATCGCTTACCGCTGCAACGCAACCAAGGACGATAGCGGCAATGCTGCCCGCTGCCAAGTGTCTATCATATTCCGGTGGGTCCGTGGGGGTTGGAAGCGATACATTGTTTTGATGCGAGAGAGAAAACGATCCTTGCCATGCCCAATAATCCAAGTCCAAAATGTGAAATTCGCCACGCGCTATACCATTGATGTCCTTTCCAAACAAGATGAAGAGACTATTGTGGCCAACTAGGACAGCTGTGTTTGCATGGCAGAAACGAGGATATATACTTAGCATACGTGCCGCTTGTTCACTTTTTTTTCTCTCTCTTCCATACCATTGTGGGATGCAAGCGGTCCTGGACCCATACCTTGAGGATCCTCCTTGCGTATCCATTCCCATTTGGTTGTATCAAGGATATAGACATAATCTTCCACGGGCTTTCCAACAGCTAAATTACAATCGGTCAGAAGGGAGAAAATCTCGACTCAATTATCAAATACAGCAGCTTACAGAGATCAGCACCTCCATACATAATAATGTTATTCGTTCCAGGGACTGTAAAAAACCGCAATCAATCAATAATTATGATGCATATGTATGACGATAA
This sequence comes from Rhizomucor pusillus, assembly GCF_041956525.1. Taxonomy (NCBI): domain Eukaryota; kingdom Fungi; phylum Mucoromycota; class Mucoromycetes; order Mucorales; family Lichtheimiaceae; genus Rhizomucor; species Rhizomucor pusillus. The sequence goes on along the minus strand of NW_027192146.1, from coordinate 1,716,017 downwards.
AGAGCAACTTACTTAAATTCAGGGTGAACTCTTTCCTGGACTGAGGCAACGTTGTCCCGGTCGTCGTATGCCTTTGCCAGGTGTTACTCCGCGGGTTGTATGCAATAATGTTGTTCATGACGTTCGGTAGAAGGTTGTATTCACCGGTGCCGTTCGAATACGTCAGAGTTGCATTGGCCCACACTCCTCCGATGTAATAGATGGTGCCATTTTGCCCTGTGACTCCTTTCATATACTGGTTGCTGCCTATCTCTGAGATTTCCTTTGGTACGGTCGTATTTGTCCAATTTTGAGCCTATATAAATTCCTGTCATGTTAACATGGAATCTACATCTGAATTTCCACCAAGAGACTCGCCTTCGTATCCAATATATACACTTCAGAAGGATAGTATCTAAAGACTTCACTAAATAAAAGTAATTTAGAAAACGAAAAACATAAACTCGATGAACATTCACTTACACGTATCCTCCCCAGTGCACCACGAGTCCTTCCGGCGTGCTGGTCACTGTGCTGTCGCATCTATATCATGGATCACGTCAGTCAACTGATTCGGTTGTCGCATAAGGCATGCATATATACTTGCGATTTATTCGGTGGCTCGCCGTTCGTTCCGAGTAATTCCCATTCGTTGGTATCGGGGTGGTATGCCCAGGTGAATCTTCCAGGTTTTTCAGTGATTCCTCCTTGCATAATTATATAAGGTGATGACTGGTTGTTTACTGGCACAAATCCAAACCTTGCATTGGCACTTGGCTTGTAATCTTCCTCGGAAAGGTACCATGGGAGATACTTTCGGCCTTTAATTTCGAGTCGATCCCACATAACGTTTCCTTCCACGAGTGTGAAGTCTCTCGATACGTCCAAGGACATGAAGCTATTTGTCGGTGACCCGGTTGAATTGTAGCCTCCGTAGCAGTATATCCGCTGCTGTAGGTTCACGCATCCTTCGCGAGAGGACAACGATAAGTATTTCAACGTTGCTACATTTCTCTTTCCATGAAATCCGGTTTCATTACCTGCTCCGTATCTGGATGCTACTGATCGAAAGCCATATCCACCGGCAAGGGTCGGTGAAGGAAGCAACAGTGTTGCTAATATTGCAAGCAAATGCAAAAATTTCATAATGTCAAAACGATAAAGGAAAGCAAACGAAGGAACAAGGACAAGGCAAGATAAAAGAAGAGACATATACCTTGTTTGTCCGGAAAACCTTCTGTTTACTAAAAATACTCAACGTCTCACAAAGCTAATGCTTCAAAGCGTGTCATGGCGATTTACGACCGAAGAAGGAGGCTGAGTGAGGGAAAGGCGCTTTGGCAATATAGAACAATTGAACAAAGCAACTCCAGGGATATGAGGAGAAAAGGCATTCTGTATTGGTTACTTTGCCATCGACATTTCGGGTGCGAGGAACATGCCGTGTTGATGACAACTTCTGTCAGGCAAACACATATGCAGCCTCTTTTCTTCCCTGCCCCTCCCGCGCGTGAGGCGCAGTTAATTCTCGCCTCGCCAGGCTGGATGCCAGGATCGTAACACAACTTTGCAGAGAAGGATAAGCTTCGTTTCCTGCCCGCCGGCACTGATGTCATGCCCCTGAATCTCGATAATTGCGCATGATTCGTTGACAGGAGTATATAAGAGAAATGGTATTTTTGTAAAGCAATAATAGAATAGCACCATGTACCGGAAGGTATCAAAGAGGAGGAGAAAGAGTACTGCAAATACTACATTTGTATCTACCTAGAAACTTGAGAGAAAACAAAGGTTTAATCGCCATCGGGTCTCAAAGGCTGGAGTTTAAGATGCGGCACATTGTGTGCGTCTTCATCCTCTTCTCTTGTATCAGGCTTCAAATTGAGCGCTGCATCGGGTCGGTATGATCTCAATGTATCGTTTTCAAGAGACGTCGCTGTAGCTGCAGCTGCAATGGGGGCCTCAGGTCGACGTTCTTTCTGCTGCTGCTGCTCTCTGATCGCACTGCCGCCCGTCCTCATATGATAGTCCTCGTCATATCGCGGTGGAGGCGGGCTGTGATCATTGTCGTCGTGGAATGCTTGATACATGTCTTCATTTGCGTGATATTTCTTGTCACTTCGTCGTCGCTTACGTAGCATGAAAAATGCTATCAATCTTCCAGCGATAGTAACCTAGATATTGTATATTTTGTAAGCCCATTTAGTCTTGTCAGAAAGAATAAAAAATGATCGATCTATCACTTGCCGCTGCTAAGCATCCAATAACAATCCCTGCAATTGCGCCACCAGATAATGCCTTTGAATCTGACGAGCCGCTTCCAAAGTCTGTGGAATTGTTCGGTTGAGAGATGTTGCTCGCTTGCGTGAGAGAGAAAGAAGCTTGCCACGCCCAGTTGCTAACATCCAGAATATGGAAGTCATCATGCGCATTGCCATCGCTATCATTTCCAAACATCACGAACAAACTACTGTTCCCTACCATGGCAACTGTAGTATGGCTTGAGCTATCCTCTATTTTTCACCTCTTTTTCGCTCGATTCCCACTCACCGCTATGTCCAGCTCTAGGACCAGGACCAACACCCTCTGGCTCGATCTGCTTCCATTCCCAATTGGCTGAATCAAAGAAATAACAATAATCGTCGACTGGCTTGCCCGTTGCTTGCAAATAAACGGCATTAGATTTCCATGTATTGCGTAGTTGATTTTGACCTTTGCGTAGCTTACTGAGATCTGCTCCACCATACATGACAAATGTATTTGTGTAAGGAACTTAAGTTTCACGAGCAATGTAAGCGTTCGTTAGAAGATTCGGTTTGTACATTCTCTAGCGATACTGAAAAAGCTTACTCAGGGTCACGGTCGCACCGCCTCTTGGTTGTGGTATAACTGTTCCGTTTGTCATATGTTTTGCCCACGTAGATGATATTGTATCGAACGTCAAGACCATATTCATCACATTGGCCGAGTAACTGTAGGTATTCGTTCCATCTGGAAGCGTTTGGTTTACGTTCACCCACATGCCCCCGAAGTAATAAATTACTGAGTCTTGTCCCGTGACTCCTGTCATGAATGCGTTGCTGCCTGCGTATCCTGTTACCGCGTTGGGAACAGTAGTATTCGTCCAGGTCAAGTTCTATTAATAGCCCCCCCGTTCGGGACCGGTTACTGACAACGTTGGTACATTTAGGTTGGAAGGCTTTGCTACCGTGACTACTTGCCTGGTAATTTAACGTGTACACTTGAGGTAGATATAATGTGCCATGTTGATAACCAGTCGTCGAATCACTGTGCATAAAAATAAGGCGTATAAGTTAGGAATTGTGTTCTCATGAATGTCCAAGCATAGGTTCCTGACAACCTTCGTCCACCCCACTGAAGGATAAATCGTGCATTAACCGATGTTACCGTCGATTGATATCTAAGATAGTGAATGATGTCTACATTAATTCTCTATCCTTTCCTTAATCTTTGTATGTTGAAAGCAGCTTACGTCTGTGGAGGTGCATTCGGGATATCCACACTGCGCCAGTTGTTTGCCTTGACATCGTAGATCATGGTCGTGTGCGGCATGGCTGAGCCATTATCCGGTCCAGTGCCGCCCTGCAGAATGATCAGTTGTTGCGCAATCAAAGGGACGAATCCGAACTGTGAATTGGGACCTGGTTGCAGGCCACCGGCGTTAATGGGTTGCCACAAAAATTGCCCGTCCTGCAGTGCAAAATCTTTGGATACATCCAGATAGTAAAAATCATCCAAAGCTGAAGTATTTTTGCCACCGTAGCAATATATTTTTTGGCTCATCGGCAGACATCCTTTCTTTACAGTTAGTTTCACGTCTGTTGTTCTCTCCTAAAAGGCAGAAACAAGCCCGCAAAGGTAGTAATATACCTGCGTTCGTCCTTGCCTGAATTCGTGTCGCATATGCAGCGGGGAGCAATGTAGACGCTACCGCCAGCGAAAGCAGTAGTAACAGGCTCATGTAAGGATTAGTAACAAGAAACAGGAAAAAAAAGATGGCGCAAGGCTGTTCGTTGCATCGCCCACCTAAGCTACTAATCTAAAAAAATGTTGCCGTCTCACAAACACCGATGCAAGTGTAACCACAAACTTGAGCTATGCAAAAAATAGAAAATAGCTGTAGTAACTGCAAAACTGTCCAGTGAGGCGCTTAGAAGATTCGAACATGGTCGTTGCTTCTCAAGGTTTTCTTCTTTTTCAGCTTTAATAGCGGTGGTTGTGTCACAAATCCTGCGAGCCCTACTTTGAGATTTTCTCACTTTTTTACATGGTATACAGGGTATGATTTTATCCAGCAAAGGCCAATACAGTAGTACAATTATACAGGTTGATTGTTGCAGAAACGGCTTATTCTCCGTCAGTTTCAATGCCGGTAGCTTGTATGAATATGAATGTCCGTGGTATCGGGTTTCAAATTAAGAGGGGCATCGGTTTAAATGCAGGATCGTTGCTGCCATCAAAAATTGTCACGATGCGAACCTTGTACCATTCATGTCGTTCAATTCCACTGCTACTATCTGGTTTACTACCCATGATTGCAGATGCAAGCTCTCTAAAACTGCGCCGCTTTTCATCATCATAGTGCGGAGAAGAGTGGGGGGGGGGGGTACTGGCGCATGATCCTCGCTGAGTGCTTGACCTTGCCGTTGCATGCAGTGCCTGCTCAGATACAAAAGATACCCGGCGACAATCCCTCCAGCAACGCCAGCCTGATTTTTGAAACGATATAAAATTGGGTGCTCGTGTATACAAAACAAGATAAGACGGCGACTTTCACCGCTGCAGCGCAGGCAATAGCTATTCCTGCGATCGCCGTCCCGGATAGCGACGAGTCTCATGGATCATCATCCACTGTGGAAGAAGGCGCTGTTCTACTCGGGCTAGGAGCAGAAAAGTTTGCCTCCCACGACCACCTTCTGACATCAAGCACGTAAAGGTCGTCCCTGGCAGCTTTGTTGCTATCGATTCCCCCCAGAGAATAAAGTAGCTGCTGTTGCCGACCATTACTCCTGCATGATATATCTTACTGTTAAAAACGTCACATTGCTAGAATGCTTGACATGCTCCTAATAATGCATACGATTGTGTCCGTATCGAGGTCCAGGACCAGACACCTGTGGAGTAATGCTTGTCCAGGTCATCTTTTCAGTATCCAAGCAATAGCAGTAATCACTGATAGCCGTGACATTCGGTGTGTCGGCGCCGCCGTAAAGAATGATATTTTTGGTGTAAGGTACAGTTTAGATATTTCAATATATCTGGTTCGCTTCATTTCTGCTTTCCTCTTCAAATAAAAAGAGACCTACTCCAGGCAGCCGTTGCTCCTAGGCGAGGCCGTGGAACGGTGCTTCCGGTGACTGTATGTGTCTTCCAAGAACTGGATATAGTATCGTACGTAGTAATTGTATCCATGAAATTAGGCAGAGAAAGCCCGGCAGCAGATGTCTCGTTTTTATTGTTATGATGGATGTCAATTGTCCACGATACACCACCCATGTAATATGAGTCCATTGTCACCCATGACTGCCGCCATGACACAGTGTTTCCTCGTCGTTGGTGTCCATTGCCGTTCGGTCCGTTTTTAGCCAGCCATTCTCCAGACTAGATGGTAAAAGAAGTAATATACTTGTGTCAGACTAAAATGCGTTATTTTGCTTGCTCATCGCATTATGCGGCGTGTATGAAACGAAAATATACTCGCGATGTAGTCCAAAAGATATAAACTAGCGGGATACTCTGCATTTGTCAGGTTGCCCGCGTTTGAATCACTGTAAACATGTAATCTACCGCTCAACAAACATGGTTACTCACATTAGATTGTGGGTACGTACGGTTGACCACCCCATCGTACGACCTGATGCAAACTGGCGGCTACCAATATAAATAGATATCTTTGAAGATACCAGTTCCACGCACATTAATGTCTTGCCATTAAGGGAAATTTTCTAGAATTGCGCTTACAGTTACATCTGTGGAATACCATCACTGTCAATACTTCTTAAGTTGTTCGTTCTTGGATCATAGACAAGGGTTTGTTGAGGAAGCTCCGCTCCGTTGCCATACCCGATCCCACCGTGTATGGCAATAACCTGGGCATCCGTTAACGATACCAACCCAGATCCAAGGTTAGGTGGAAGCTCTAAGCCATTTGGTTTGATCGGATTCCGCATGGAAAGAGCGTCCTGCACTGCAAAGTCCTTTGACACATCCAAGTAATAGAAGTCATTCAGTGTATTTGTAAGGAAATTCTCATTTTTCCAGTTGCGACCACCGTAGCAATATATTTTGTCGAGCATATACGCGCATGCTTATCTGCAAAGAATATCAGCTGGAATAGAGTTGAGTGGAAATGCATTCTGGCTCTTCATATTCTACTTCGTTGTACCTGCTCCGTATCTTGGTGTAAGTCGTGATTGTGCGCTCGTAAGCGAGATTATCATGCATATCGTTGATAGCAGTACAAATGGACTGATAGATACATTGTTCTATGTAAGGCAAAAGAAAGAACGCCAGGTGAAAGGAAGAAGACTTTATTAGACATTTTAATAGCATAGTGACAGCTAAATACTTTACACGCCGTCCTCAGGGAGGCCAACTTGTAAATCTTCAATATGTTCCACAAGGAGCCGATGCATTGCAGCTTCGCATCCATAGGAAATACTTGCTTTCAGAAGAACTTCTTTTTATTTTCTTCCATTTTAAATTTTCTTGAATATGACAATTATCGATTTTGATGGCGTCGCGCCGTTTTGGTGAATGATGGGTATAACAGAGAACGCAAACGACTGTAGGAATAAAAGATTTTGGGTATGGTGTCTACAACACAGGCACAATGAAATGCTCAACATCTCTCTTTTTCGGGAAACCTCCACGCAAAGTGCCAGCATCAATTTCTTTTCTATTACTGCAAGGCAGGATATGAAAATAGGATACTTCTGTAATCCTCGGATATTCAATCGGATAGGATCTGCGTTCCTATTATTTTCAGTCTGAAATCTTGTCTCTGATGTGAAACATATAATACACAAATAACTGATAACCATGCAAAGAAGGTCAAGGAGGAAAATTCAAGCTAGTACACCCTGCATGTATCTTGGTACACATCGATGTAAACATAAAGAAAAGGCTCAAAATTATAAGATGGCACATTATAACTGCAGGGATAGGTAGGGATTATAATTCGTGAACAAAAAAAAGATGTGGTGGAAAGAAGAACAACGTTTGTGCTTTGATTAATTAAACTACTGGTACTTTTATTGGAGATGTACAGATGATAAAAAGAGATAGAAAAAGAACTCTACAAACTCTTTGAGCGGTCTAATAGAAACCTTGCTTCCATGCAAGACCGATGATAATCAAGGCCAAGGCAAAGAAGATCAAGGAATAGAGGAAGCGAATGTAACGGTGAGTGAATACACTCTCAGAGAACATCCAGACAATAGCAAAAGCAAGGAAGCTGATGGGACAGCGCAGTTAGACTCTAGGACGACTATTCAGTTATTGCTAGCAAAACTTACATCCAAGCAACGATCATGACACCGCGCGTAGAGCCACGAGCAAAAGTATTGATAACCAGGACAGACAGAAGCATGAGGACAAGATCGCGAAGAATGTCGTGAGAACGGTTCATACGGTTCTAATAATGGTATATATTCGATCAGAGGATACTGTAGAAGAAAGAAGATGCAAAGAGTAAAACTTACGTAGACGTTCTGGCCCCAAGCAGGAGGAGAGCCCAAGAAGCCCAGCTTGCCGCCAGGGTTGTTTGGGTTGGTGGTAGTGGTGGTAGCGCCAGGTGCAGCAGCTCCAGTTTCGGGATCAGTCGTGCCAGCAGCGGGAGCGTTGGCAGCAGCAGCAGTAGCGGTGGTGCTAGTAGCATTCGTGTTGTCGACATAGTTTGTAGCAGCAGCGTCGCCGCCAAACATATGTCGCAGTGTCCAAGAAATTGCCCAGAGCAACCAGAGCACGGTGAATGCAACCCAGGTGACACGAACGTGCCAGTCGGTCAAGAATTCAGTCATTTGGTAGAAGTAGTCTTGGTGGATGGTAACATCTTGCTGGGAAACTTCTTGAGGCGCCATGGTAGAACGTAACAATTGACAAGATAAACACTGATCTTCATGGGTATCAGTTTGTTTGCTGTTTATATATGATCGGCAACCAACGCGTGGAACCCTTGTCGGTATCAACGAACACGATATGATACCCTTGCGGATCGGTTATCAACAGTTACATGCTGATTAGCTAGCACAGACCCAAGAAGCGCGCGCGCTGCGGGAAATGAAGAACCTCCCCTCTATTGCCAGGGCAAAACATGTCTCAAAAGACCCTTTACATTTTGGAAAAGGAAAATAAAGAGCGGGAAATGATATTTTCTTTGAAGTAAAAGGGAAAAAGATGATATTTACAAGAGAATGGAATATAACGGAGGTAAAGAAAAGGAAAACAAGCTTTTTTCGAAGAATCCAGAGTGGTGCTTTGCAACAGCATTAGAGAAAAGAAGGAATAGAAGGAGCGAGTGAGTGGTAGATTACGTGCTTTGCGGAGCGGAGAAGTTAGAGCTGGCGATGAGTGGAGAAGAGGTAATAACATAGAGAGAATAAATGACGATTTTGTGAGAGACAATTTTCACTTTTTGCGACTAACACCAACTGCCTTTTTGCTGGAATAAGAAAATGTATACTCGTACGAAGTGCCCTGTACGTAAGAAAGATAAATATACACTCTTGATAGCATACCTGCTCTACTACTTACTATGCACATTTGCTCGATGTCGGATTGTATATCGTCCTCTTTCAGCTTGAATATCAGTCCTGGGCGTGCATGTGAAAAACAAACTCGAGTTAAGGATTAATATAAGAAGATGGATTTTGTCACTGTGGTTAGTAGCAACACCATGAAGTATGAAAAGGATATCTGACAACTGTTTCCGTTTGTTAGCTTTGTTGTCGTTGTGATCCAGACCGCGTCGTCGCAGATTTCGCTTAAGTATCCGAGCTTGTGATTCCATAAGGATATCTACAGTCAAGTTTGCATTGAGTCATCTGTGTAACACAAGGTACGCCGCGCGCTCTTCATACCGTATGACAACTCGCAATTATCCTTGTCTTCTTTCAGCTTCCTTCGCTTTTCCTCGAGCGTTGCAAACAACTTTTCTCGTACTCCTCTCTTCTCGTTCTTTACATAACATCGCGTTAGCAAAACTGGGATTGATTGCAAATGCATGATCATGGCACTTACCATATACTCCTCCTCTGCCAATGCGATTTCTTGATTGAACTGGCGATCCGTCACGCTATCCTGATAATCGCGAAATAATCTACCTTCTTCAATGGTCTTGATTCTGATGTTTTCTAGTTCAGCTACGCCTTCTAAAAAGGCGACATGCGTCCCTACAATCTATAGTTAATCCCACATTTTTTCTTCTTTATTCGAGCATCCAATTCTCACCATCATGGACCTTTTTCACCTCTTCCTGGATTTCAGCAACTTTCTCTGCATATAAGCTACACAATCAAGGACTGTATCAGCAACGTGAGTAATCTCTACCGAAATTCCCCGTATTTACCATTCTCTACTGTCCATGAAAGCGGCATTAATCCGTTCTATGCGGGCAGTATATTCTTTTCTTTTCTTTGCTCTTCTGCTCTCCGCCGCACCGTCGGATTGACCTGCCGCAAACCAGAATTAGAACTAGTTTTCTTTCTGTGTGTTTCCATGTTACCTTCAAACCAAGCATCCGAGTCATCCACTTCAGTCAGATACGTGCTGCCATTAACGTTAACACCTGTCGCCGCACCGCTTGCACCGTAGTAGCTTTGTTCTTCTGAAACGACCTGCGTGTGAGCTTGCTGCTGAGGAATATGCTGATGTAAATGGTGGACATGGTATGGAGATCCAGTGTGGTGATGTGGTGGCGGCGGCGGTGGAGGTGGAGCGTGGTGTGTGTGTTGGTGATGCGGCGGCGGCGGCGGCGGCGGTTGCTGCTGCTGCTGCCGGCGCTGTTGCTGACTTTGCGGCTGTTGAGGGTGTGTGTAAGCTTCGGCACCGACGTTCAACAGCCCACTGCTGCTTGTAGCAGGCCGGTAGGTATATGCGCTGTCTCGCTCAGGGTGCTGTCGGCCATACGCTGCAGGCGCGTGAGCCGGGTGCTGGTGGTAATGGTAACCTTCCTCCTCTTTAACGGATGGAGGAGGAGGAGCGGAGACAGCAGAGGCGGAGTGGTGAGGGTGTTGGTGCAGCTGATGGTGTTGGTGTTGGTGGTGCTGGTGGTGGTAGTGATGCGGATGGTAGTATGGTGTGGGAGGTGGCACAGTAGCAGGCGGAAGAGTAATGCGGTGATCTGGAGGTAGACTAGTAGCGGTGGTAATTCCTTGGGATTGAGGTTGCGGCGGCGGGGGCGGTGGAGGTGGTGGCTGCGTGGGTGTGAGCTGCGACGCCCCTTCTTGTGGCGTCTGTGGTTTCTGTTGAGGAGGCACAATTCTGGGCAGGCCAGAAGCATTTGAAGAGCCAGCATTGCTTGTGTTCACGGAAACTTCAGCGCTTGTCGCGTTCGCGGCCGAATTGAAATCATTGGCGGTCGCTGGTCGTCCTGTTGAACTGCTTGCAAACATGAAGGGCTTCTCTGCTTCTAGCATGGAGGTACTCTGCTCAAATGCGTTCAAACGTTTGCAACGCTGTATTCAACTCGGCTTCCTGCAAAAAGAAGGAAAAAAGGAAGAGGGTCGTATGCGGGCGGATACTAAGAGCGGACCGAATGAGCTGTAACAAGCCACCACCGCTCTGCTCTCCTGATATGCTCGCAGCATTGGATTGGATGGGATTCTCTAGTTCTGGATATATGTGTAGAAATGATGCAAATGAGATCGACAAGAATATTTAATAGCAATGGAGTTACGGGTTGAACATGCATGGAGTGATCAAATAAAAAGAATGATGCTGGAAGACAATATTACATGTGACGAGCTGAATCTGATGATTCCTTTTGAATGCTGCTGGAAGTTTGGGTATCGTCGTTCTTCTCTGTACTTCCCTCCTGCTCCGGATCGACGGATGTCGACTTATTAATATCCTCCTCCTCTTCTTGCTCGTGAGTATCTGGTACGTCTTGATCACACTCTTGTTCATCTTTCTCCGCTGTTCGTTCCTGCTGCTGCTCTTCCTGCTCCTCCGCCGCCGCGGCCGCGGGATGATCCGACTTTCGGCGGTCTGACTCAACGATTTGCAGAATCTTCTCCTCCATCACCATATCCTGGTCGGTGTCGCCTTCCAACCAAACATGAAGCGTCGGATATTCCACAATCCGTTCGCCACGGAGTACTGTTCGCCAGCTATGGCCGATGTGTGGTGTCAAATTGATGCATGTCTTTTTCCGTGCTCTTTCTTTCTTTAAACCAATAATAAATCGCTCCAGACCTGCATTCACGAAATCTGGTAAATCCTCTCGCCACTTTGAATAACTGCCTCGTCCTCGCGGATTGTCCTCAAACAATAAATTTTGAATAGATCGTTCGACCGTCTTGGTATCCGGTATTCTGGAACAAGGATACATAAGCTCAATTAGCATGTTTCGAGGTGACCACCGGTTTGTGAACCTACGAATGTTCTAGCAGTCGGTATTCCTTCCCAGATCGATGGAATATGTATTCAACAGTCCAAAATAGCATCCTAATACAAAGTTGCAGCAAGTCAACTACTGTAGTGGAGCGGTGCATGGCTTGTATAAATACCTGTTTCTGTCCAAATTCGTCTTGTTTTGCGCACGACGCGACATCCCTCTTGGCATCTCTTCGAATAGAATACCATATCTCGCAAAATGATTTTTTAGAAACTGCCGCTTGAAATCGCTGTTATTGCCGCGTCTCAAAATGTCCTTTTCAGTACGTTGCATCGCTTCCTTCCGACGACTAACATCCTCCAAGTATGCATAATCTGTAAATTTCGTTATATTTAGCACAATACACTCATCATGCGTATCACAATTTCGTACCACTCATCATTGTATTGTAGTCGTATTCTGATCGTTTAACAAAATGCGTCTTGCTTCGTTCTCCAGAGCAAGACTGTTCCTGTTTGTGTTTTTTGACGCAGTTGGCCGAGCATGTTCGCAGACTGCAGCGGGGACACTTGTACTTCCAATCGCTTCGTTGACACACTTGACACTTTGGATCGACAGGTTCCGGTAATCTGGGCCGCTGCTGTCGCGCAAGATCGTAAACCAAGTTGCCATCATTGTCTACTTCTGGATATAGGTTTTCCAAAAGATCGGCATTGTGAGCATGCTTGATCTTTTCGAGGAGTTCCGCGTCAATCTCGTCTTCAGAACTCATAGTTTATGCAAAAAACTGCAAACTGTCCCGCTGCCTGTGCAGAAATGAGAAAAAAAGCCTCCATCTCAGCAACTTTCGGAGCCTGCACAGCGTAGCAACAGTATCGATGGTACCTTTGAGCAGCAAAAGAATTAGCGCATCATAAAGCAACATTCATACTTTGAAGTGCTTAAAGAGTTAGCTCTTTATGGGAAGTCTACATGTATATGCTGATATCAGTGTAGATTTTCATACATAGTCGAGAGACGCAAGCACGATTCGATACTCGATTTTTTGTCTTTTATTGCCATGCTTCGTACAGAGTATCGTTTGCTTTGGTATAGCATCACCAAGCAAACGCCGCAAACAACCTTTCAGGAGATGTGGCGTAAGGGACACTGGCAGCAAGGGGAATTCTTAACAGATGTCATCTAGATACCCATGCTCCTTTTCCAGAGGAATACTTGGAATCTGAAGACATATCACGTCAAGTCACCAAAATGCAGCGTAGCAACTCGGCAGCATGATGTAATTTCTTGCGCAATATAATCGACCGTCCAACAGAATACATATCCCAATGCAGGAGAACGTAGTCAAGTTCAGGAGTGGAAGGAAAAATACATTCTATCCTAGGTGTACAGGTTTTGATTGCTGGCAATGAAAGGATTCATGCTTGCCCTTGTGCGTAGAACCACCCTGTTTGGTACAGAAGATCATTTGCGTAAGTATAGTGCGATCAAACAAATGCATATTACATCTCCTTTCAGTAAAATGGCGTATAAAGGAACACAGGGCGGCAATTAACGCTTATAGATACCGTGCATCTGGGTAACGCTCGTTGTTCGGAGCTAAGGGGAAACCGAAGATACATATGTAAACACATTGCGGCGAGCATTCAAAATCTCAGAATTTCTAACTTTTGAATCGCAAGGAAATATATACAACGTCTCTAATCATCAAGAATGCATGCTTCCAAAGTAGTTTTCTTCTTGGCTACCGTCTCCTTGGTTATGATTCAAGCTACTAGTGGCCAGGCAACCTATGAATGAATGCACTTGTGATGGCGCAACCAAGGATGAAATGGAAGAGATATGCAAGTTGGCATCTGGAGTATTGCAGGGCGATATTTGCACACTGACGTATACTGATACGTTTACGGAAGACTGCAAAGAACTAGACTTTTTTGCGACAGCCAAATGCAAGCCAATAGCAAAATAAGGGACCACTGACGCTAGAAGCAGGCTACTCAGTAAGATCCCATTGCACTCTGTCTCTTGTCACGCAACCATATAATAATAAAAAGTAAATGGTCGCAAATCAACGATGTATGTCAAAGTATCCTTACCAACGAAACTTGAAAAGCATTAGGAAATGTCGCCTTCGAGGTAGTAGCCATACCAACCTCCAATTTCTACGGCGTGATAGGAAAGATTCGTTAAGAGATGTGTGTATTAAAATACGTATCAGAGGTTAAGACGCAGTTGTGCGGGGACGAGGATCGATTCAAGTATTATTAGAAAGGACAACCGCTTCAATGGATATTAGCTTTTTCTCTCTGAGAAGAACGTCTATCAACGTTATATCAACACCAAAATCGTGCTCTTGTACGGTCTTTATTGATATCCAGATCCAATAAAAATCTGTTTGCTTCCTTCCCCCAGAATAAAACTATGTATTCTGCTTCGTAGCTACCGACAAGGTCGGCTGAAAATCATGTAGGAGATTCATATCTATTTGCCTCTTCTGAGCGTTCGGTTCAGTTCGCCCGAAAGATCATGAAGCGCTTTACTATAGCATTATCCTTGCTGCAACAGAGTGCTTCTCCGGAAGGATAGACGCTGCGATGTGTTGTGAGTCCTTGAGACTTCGAACTGGATTAATATCCAAAATCTGCAGTTTCTGCTAGTTGTACAATACCATTGTTTGCAAAGCTCGCGTGTTCCTTCGGTGCATCCCCGCACTCGGAACCTTTTTGCATGTCCCCCGCGCCCGCCCGCTGTTGTCTTCTCCTCACCACCTTCCGCATCTCATGGCCGATGAGGCAAATGCTACACGGCAGCAACAGATTCGCTACTCGGACCCTTTGCCGGACTTGGCACTCCTTGTTCCCAACAAAGGGAGTATGGCAAGAGATATGGTAAGCTTGAGAACCCAACCCCGGAGATAAGAGCCCTGCTGTTAAGAGAAAAAGCTTGCCAATGAGCGCAACTTTTTGACCTTTTTCAGATTGTCAGGCAGTATGGTTGTACTAGGTATGTAGTGTCATTGTTTGGACATTGTTGTTTGTATGCACGCGAATTAAAACATAGCTCCCCGAAGGTTTTACCGTTTTACTGAAATTCCGGTTACCGAACGTGGATGACCACGGCGACGTCGTGCCTGGAAACGACGATGACGAGTGGTCGAGCGATACGCTTCGACGGTCAATCGGCTTTGTATTCATTGCACTTGGCTTTTGCCTGTTCATCGTCGGTATAAGCCGATATTTTCGTACTCAAGTTCTGCTGACCAAGCAGGTCAACTTTATCCAAGCAGGATGGGGCAGCTTTATCATTATCGGCTTCATATTCGTCTTTGTCTGCACGGTCATGATAATTGCTTCCATTAACTCCAATCTCTTCAAAACGCATACCTAATCATCGCTGTATACCTTGTAAAAATTTGCATTGTTTTCTTTGTTATTACCATGAAATACATATTGCTTGGTGCGAGCAGCAAATAGTTATACCTATGTTGTGACATCGTGAATAGATCATTGGCAAGCATGATACCAATTTTCATTAATTTGCAAACTGCTATTTCTTTTTTTATCCCATAAATTGCATTTATTTTTATTGTTTCAAATAGAAGGTGTCGTTTAGTTCACACTGAAGCCAATGATATATCCAGGGACCACCACGAGGAGGCGAACACTATCAGTCCCAACCTATGGGAGGGTTAGTAGCAATAACAATACTACAACTATCCTATAGGGCCCGAATTCCCCAGCATTAGAAAAATGGTGTCTGAAGTGAACGATGGACAAACATATGGAACCTCAAAATCCGGAATATGCACTGTGTTGAGTGTGCCTAAGGTGTAATATACCTTGGAACACAGTGGTTGCCTACGATGCAATCATGAAAATGATGTACATCCTGGAATGCAGTGTGTGTATGTGCCAAAGGCGTAATCAACTCGGAGGATGATATGCACCTTGGAAAACGCGGTGAGCACCGAAGGCGTGTCTCCTTGGTATGTCATATGCTCCCTGGAACGCGTGATAGTGCCGAAGGTGTGATCAGGACCTTGGAACGCGCGTGTGCCTAAGGAGTAACTATCTTGGAGGATAACAAGTGCCTTGGACCGCGGTGTGTGCCAAAGGTGGAAGACACCTGGAAACCAGTATGTGCCATTGCAAGGGAGGGATCATCTGGGAAGATGATGATGCACCTTGAAGGTTACAGCGTGCCTAAGGTGGTAGTAACCACCCTGGATACCGGCGTGCACCTTTACAAGGAGATTCACCTCAGAAGATGACCTCGAAGGTGGAATGCACCTCAGACGGTGGTAGAGTGTTTTGATCTTGAGTTTGTCCGGGCTTTGATATGCTTGTCCTTGGAGAGCCAACATCTTGCTAAGAGCCTTGCAGTGTCGATACTCATCTTAGCACCAATCTTGAAACCACCGATCTGGACCTTGGAAGATAGGAACTGAGGGAAAAAAGCAAAGATCAAATTGTTTTGAAAACTATCACCTTTCAAAGGATGTTGGAATCCATAACAATTAGCCGGGACCAGTCGAGTCAGATGGGACTGTTGTCTCAGCTCCTGCCTAGTTATGCCGTTCATATAATTTAGCAGAGGAACCTAAACTCATAAATCGTCAAGATTTCATATTCTGAATCGATTTACATACATTGAGTGTGAAAATCTGCATAGAAACTATCGCAGAAGCAGCGGCAGGCAGCTCTTATTATTCCGTTTCCCAACATTTGGCAAATATTAACAAGCGGGTAATGTTTCTGGGCATACGTAGCTCTTTGGAGAACAGGATCATCTGCATAGACAACGAGGTAGATGGTACTATATAGTACATTATGTATCTGCATTACTGTAAAGTGCAGAGGATCTCTGGCCTGCCTGCTTACCAGCTATTCGGACTTGTAATTCTGCAGAAATGCCGAGAGGGAGAAGCTGGTTTGCCTGTCGCCAAGCTTTCCGCCTTGTTTCCTCCTACCTTCCACGCTACAGTTAACAATGGTTTCCTTATGGTGGGGCCAGAGTGCCCTTGACGAATTGATTGGTAAGTGCTGATACATGCATATACTCCGAGGATATTGTATGTATACTAATGCCAGAACTGCAGAAAAGGCCACGACCGAGCTGAATCCTGTTGGTCAAGAGGACATTGCGCTGCACTTTGAAATCAGTGATCAGATAAGAAGCAAGAAGGTCAATGCCAAGGATGCCATGCGGTCTCTTAAACGTCGTTTGGAGCACAAGAATCCCAACGTTCAAATGGCCACGCTGTCGGTAAGTTTGTGTAAAGAAAAATGTGCTCGCTGCGGACGTGCCTCATTCATAATATACGATCTGATTCGGTAGCTCGTGGATACCTGTGTAAAGAATGGCGGTGACCAGTTCGTGAGAGAAATAGCAAGCCGAGAGTTCATGGACCAACTTACGCTTATGCTACGCTCTCCCGTAAGTCTTCTTTGCTGGATGGGACTTTCGCGTCCCGCTGGAAAAACGAGAGTCTGACGTTGCAATTGTATCTATCATAGACGGGCTGTAATCCTGATGTCAAAAACAAGATCCTGACAGTCATTGAGATTTGGGGTATCGCCGCCAAGGGCAAACCTTCTTTGAGTTACATGACCGATACATACAGCTTGCTGAAAGCCGAGGGCTATGTGTTCCCACCCATTCAGGAAAATATCGACTCTATTCTGCTCGAAACATCAGCAGTAAGTTAGCAGCAGCTAATTGAGACTATATGCAAGTTTCTAATAAGCAATGTTTGTAGCCTCCTGAATGGACAGATTCGGATGTTTGCGAAAGATGTAGAACGGCATTTACAATGACCAATAGAAAGGTAAAGACAAGAACCTTGAATGGATAACTGATTTTAAGCCGCTAATTCTAATACTCTGCTTCAGCATCATTGTAGACAGTGTGGAAGAACGTTCTGTCAGCAATGCTCGGCGAAAACTATGCCACTTCCGCATCTCGGTATCGATGAGGAAGTGCGTGTTTGCGACGGATGTTACATAAAATTGAAGCTTGCAAAAGCAGCCCGAAAGGATGGGTTGCCTCCGTTACCGACCTTCGCTACTAATGCGACCTCCTCTCCCCAAAAAACGACCGAGAGCAATGTGAGTGCATCTGTCACACAAAGCCAGCAAGCAGACGATACATTTGATGAAGATATGAAGAGGGCTATTGAAGAATCCCTTAAGGAAGCAGAACGACAAAAGAGTGGCTACGGAGCTGGCTACACGCCCTCCAGTGCTCAGCAAAACAGATCTACTCCCGATGTAAGAAGCTGTCGTTGCTATGAATGCTACAAAGAGAAAAAAGGACTAACCTAGGATATCGTTAGACCCAACGACAACAACAAGATGAAGAGGATGATCCGGACTTGGCAGCCGCTATTGCGGCATCTTTGCGAGATATGCAGATATCGTCATCGTCGCAAGCTCGACCGTACAACGAAGAGTGGACAACTCCGGTTCCCACAAATCCGGATGAAATCTCACGTATTGAAATGGAAAATATTGAACTGTTCTCCACACTTATTGAGCGCATTCATGCAAGAGGAGGAGATGTTTCGCATGATTCTCAGATCAACAAGCTCTACACTCAAATTGGGGCGCTACAACCAAAACTAGTGAAGACTCTGGATGAAGTGAATAATAAGCACAGTAAGAGAGCTATATCTGCAGCTGGAACGAACACGAGAATCTCATGTGTATCGTCATAATGTAGGAATATTTGTTGATTTACATGACAAATTGAACGCAGCAGTGAGAACATATGATCGATTGCTTGAGGAGCGAGTGGCTGGCGCCTACAACAGAACTTCCAGCGCTCAGCCTACTTATGGTTCATACTATAACCATATGCATCGTGCGAGCATGCCGTACGCGCCGCCCGCGGTGGAGCAAAGCCTCTATCCTCAGACCGCACCTGCAGCGACTGAATATCCATCGATGTATTACCCAACAACATCGCTGCCAGCAACTAGTCAACCGACTGACTCGGCTCCCCCAGCTGCTGCTGCGTATGCGCCTCCAGCCGGCTCGAGCGATTACGGATGCTACCAACAGCAGCAAGGATATACCCAGGCACCTCCAGAAGCTGGATCGCAACATACTCCTCAGCAAGTACATCAGCAGCCGCTGCAACAACAGCCGCCATCTTCTCAACAGTCAACTTACTATCCACCGCAGCACCAGCAAGGATACTACTATCCTCCCCAGCAGCAGCAGCAGCAATACCCGGGTGCAGGACCGCAAGCTCAAGCTGCACACAAGCAGCCATATGTAGAGGAGACCCCTCTCATAGATCTGTCATGATCGATGCTTGATTCTCACTCTCTATTCCTTGTAAAGCTTTGCACTCCAAATATATAATAATATTTCTCCTTTCACGGCAGCGAGCGAGTGTTGCGTGAATTATACTTGTTGATAACAAGATGTATATCGTTATTTAGTTCTCTTTGTTTTTGAAAAAGGATAATTACACAGTTTTTGCAAATATTTTTCTAAAAATTGGATGCTTAAGCACCAATGTTCAAAAGAAGGTTGCTGCCGTCACCGCGGTTGCTGGGCAAGTAAGTAACGTTGCGGGAGGCGGACAAGGTCTGTGCGATTTCTCGAGAAGCTTCGATACGACGGAACTCGACAAGACCCTGACCGGCTTTGGCCAATGATTGCGAGATCAACTCGGCAGCCTGGGAGTCGCCCTCAGCGCGGATGATAGCGGCCTGGCGTTCGTGTTCAGCACGCTCGACAACGAACTTGGCACGTTCGGCTTCCTGCTGTGCAATCTGCTTTTGTTCGACGGCGTTGGTGAATTCGCGACCGAAGGTCATGTGGGTCTATTACAATGAAAATCGTCTGAGCATTACTCCCAATACACACTCATACATTCGTTGCGACCACTTACGATAGAGACATCCTCCAAAGCAATGTTGAAGTCCTTGGCACGCTTGTACAATTCCTCACGGATCTTTGCGGAAACAACCTCACGCTGGGTGATGAGCTCGCTGGCATCGAACTGGGCGACAATGGCCTTCAAGACTTCGTTGCCAATGGAAGGCAAGACTCTTTCGTCGTAGTCCAAACCAAGGTTCTGGTAGATGGTGGGCAAGTTTTTGATTTCGGGGCGGTGAAGCACACGGAGGGTCAAGCTAACCATCTGCATATCTGGTCGACGATGCAGCAAAATATCAGTTTCCAATTCGTATATTTACATGCCGGTTACTACTATCAAGAATATAGGATACCTTTGGAACCAGTGGTGGTGGAAATGTTGCGAGGTTTGGTGCGGACGTCAAAGAGAACGGCACGCTGCAACCAGGGGATAAGGAAGTGAGTGCCCTCACCAGTGGATTCAGGCTTGACACCCTGCACACGATCGAAAATGACGGCTCTGTAACCACCCTGGACTGTGACTCTTGTGTCAACGAAGCTGGGGGGCACACTAAAGTTGTAGCTGCTTACCATCGTACATGGCGGACTGAACGCCGCCAACTGCAAGACCGACGGGGATTGCGTACTTTGCGATCTTTTCAAGAATGGCCGCCATTGCGAGAGTGAATGTGTTTATGTGTTTCCACGAACTGCGAAGCCGTGAGACGGATATACAACAGACGTTATTCCAGCGCCCGGAATTGTGGCTTGCAAATTGCTGCCGACGAGCCGGCCCGCAACTCCTCCCACTGCTTCTTCGGGAGTGACTTTCCAATCTAACCTCTACTACTTGACAACATTCTATTAAACTCTGTCTCTTGATTAAATGATATTTTGTATATATGCAAATATGTGCCAAAAGGCTGAAATGCTATCAATATCCAGGATTTATGGCTCATGTGATTTTCTCCGACTCTGTTGGGTCTTTGCATCGCCTTTCTGCCTTTCGAAGACAATCAATCCGGGAGACTTGAAGCATTTCTTCGAAAGTCATGACGAAGGTTCTCTGATGGATACGCTTGCTGTGAAGCGCAAATATTGGATACGTATCTGGTAAATGGACAACTGCGTATCAGACAAAGAAGGAATTATCGATAATGACGATCAAAATGAACTTGTTCCTTTTCCCACTTCCCACATAGCCATGACGAGTGGTTAGACGCAACCGCTGCCACATAGAAGTTTTTCGCAGTGGAACCGATTGAAAACTAGAACGTGGATAATTACTTTCAATACAACAATACCACGCCGTTGAGGACAAATTTCGACAACTTGCAAGCCGAAAGACAACATAACCGCCATCAAAGATGTCTTCCAACTGGGATCATTTGAATCCTTTTTCTGTCTCTCTATTCAGGACAACCCGTCCTAGTTTCGTACCACTGCTGTTTGCTGTATCTGTTGCATGCATTTTATCGTTCTGTGCGCTTGCATCTTGCAGTTGATACGTAAATCGGCTTAACTTTGTAAATCAATCTTAAGGCAAGAATACTGCATTGTATGGAACTAAGCTCAAGCTATGTTAACTAATAATATGTAATGATCCTAAAGACATGAATTGCGGTTGTCCTGATCCGCTTTTCTAGTCTAAAAAATGCCATCATGATAGCTGTCTTGATAGGAGAAAAATTGCACGAGCATATGTTCAGTCATATTCACTGTACTGGTTTGTCTTAAGAATTTAAGTTATCATATGTATTAGTTTTATCATGGCAACCACAGCTGGTACAAGACGAAAAGACTGCCTAGATATATGAACATTTTATCTCCAAATATTTAGAAAACTGATTTCTGGAAGCAGGGGAGCTACCAACGATCGACGAGAGACGGGAGACGCAGGAAACGAGCGCGGACAGCCATGTGCGTGCCATAAATAGCTTGCGCTTGTCTTTAACCTTGTAAAATACTCAGTCAATCGATCAACATCTTGGCAAATAGGGGTTAGAGGAGGAGGAGTGACAGTTTTCTCTAGGTAAAATTTACCCTTGACCACGACGCTTTGATCTATTAAAAATCTTTCGGGAAAACTGTGTCGCGGCGAAACGGCGATAGGCCAAGTTTTTCGTCTCTGGTCGTTGCTCATCCCCGTTGGTTTGGAAAATGGAAAGAACCTGCCATCCATCAGATGAGTGTGTCAGGGATGCATTTCTGTTCCCTCTTTTTAGGCTGATCGTCTGTGTATATGTATCTATGTTTATTGATCTTTGACCTTTCCAATGCTAGCTTGTCTTTTACAGAGATACAGAACCCTGCTGGTGCGATTTCATTGGCCGCGAGTATATGCAATGGCTAAAATGGGAACTTGATGGGTAACGGTACCAGGATGGGGCTATTACGTAAGACCCGCAGTTTATAAGTAATCACAATGATTACCGCATTCTGGGATGTGTTTAATTATCATCATATGCATCACTTTGAATATTAACATAGCTGATTGCTTTAGAAGAAACAGACAAGTTAATATGAAAGAACGGGTACAGCAGCGGGCTCCTATTCGAGATAATTTGAAATGTTCGTGTAACGTAGGCAAAAAATACCTCAGTTGCATGTTTATCAGGCCAGATTGTGTATTTATGTAGTAAGATAGAAGCCGAATCATGGAAATGCTCGATTGTGTACGTGTTATCACTACGAAACGCCCACTCTGGAAAGAAGAAAATCCAAGATGGAATGTTTCAAGTTTACACATTGTTTGGCTCGGCGTGACTGGAAAGTTTCGATCGCGTGCGCGCGCAGCACGGGCGAAAAAGCGAACTATGTTTGCTTGCTGCTATTTTTCCATCGGCGGTTGAAGGACAGTCTTAGAAAGATTGGGGGAGGTGTTGTGAAGGCAGCACAATCGCGTACATACATAGGCACGTACACATTATCGTCGTCACCGGCTGTTGTTGGGCGGGCTGCTACGCTCGACCGGCGCTAGCTGTTTAAGGCGACTCGCAAATCCGGGTTTTTCTTGGCATAGCCGTTTTGGGTAAATTTATTCAAATAGAGGGCCAATATTCAGCATTTCCGACACCGGATTCATTGGTGCAAAGGGAGCACGAGCTCATAAAACACAATAAATTTACCCAGAATAGTCTCTTTTTCGCCTGCTCTTCTTGCTCGTTGCTTCACGGGAAAGTACTTTTCCGTTGCGATTATTTATTCCAACCTTGTTCTCCCTTCTTTTTCTACCCTTCTCACAAAACCCCCCTTCATTTTTCATCTTGTTCCTGTATCAACTTTATCTGCCGCCACCACCATGGCTTCCCTTGACAACGCCGTGTCCAGCGGCAGTAGCAGCAGCAGCAGCAGTGCATGCACGTACCGCTTCATATCAAGCTCGCTGGCTGATCTTCCGAGAGAAAGGTTTGTGGGATTATTTTCCTTCACTCGGTGTTTTGCTTACCTCGGTTGTTTTTCCCCGTCGTCACAACAGAACTTACGACCTTGTGATACGGCAGCAGCCGCAGCGGGCGAAAATGAGCGTGATCAACGAGCGAGGTATGTAGACCGCAAGATGCTCACCTGGACCGGGTTGCTGTGACATGTATGTGTCTCTAACAACGTCCAAATTTTTCTGTGACAAAAGATCGACGACCTATAGAGCCACCCCCCATCTTGCAAATGAAATGGGTCCACTGTTCGGAGGATGAAATCAAGTAAGGTTTTTTGTGTTTGATTGATTGTTGTTACAGGACGAGTAGAAACTCATTTCCTATTTTTATTCAGAAAATGCCTTCAAAGTCCATTTTATTTTCTTGTTGCCAATCTTGTCCGGGAAGACGATCCAGCCACGTTGCTTTTGCCCTCTCAAGAGTATCTATCCGGCTCGTCGGTATCATCTCTATACCGTCTCCGGGATATTGACAACTCCGATGGCGGGTTCTTCGTCTTTGGAGATCTGGCAGTCAAGAAGGAAGGCAGATACAGATTGCATTTCA
Source organism: Rhizomucor pusillus (assembly GCF_041956525.1). NCBI lineage: Eukaryota > Fungi > Mucoromycota > Mucoromycetes > Mucorales > Lichtheimiaceae > Rhizomucor > Rhizomucor pusillus. The sequence goes on along the minus strand of NW_027192146.1, from coordinate 1,692,609 downwards.
GCCTTTTCGAGATTGTAGAGTATGTGATCCGAGTACGGAGCGCATCTTGCAGAGATAATTAACCATACATCATTGTAGGGGACAGGTCCAAAATCGGAAAATTGTCATGTCTGATCCTTTCACCGTCTTTCTACCAAAGCGATTTCCGGGACCTCTCGAAGCTACCTTCCTATCACGCATGTTCTGTGATCAAGGTGTCAAGATGCGTATACGCAAAGAACATCGACTGCAATCGTAAGTGTTGGTTCACCAAGCTGTAGATATCCAGTGCTAACTGCGTCAATAGTGCGAGCGGCCGAAAACGTAAAGTAGAAAATGCTCAGAAAGACGACAAATCATCAACGGTGAATGCAGCAACGGCAGCAACAGCGAGCAACCGCTCTGTGAACGGTCGCTCCACGAAACGGGTTGGAGGTACAGTCATGCTGTCCGTATACGCTTCTGCAGCGCAGCAGCAGGATGTTCATTTTGGTCGCTGGAAAAGCACGCAGCAGCAGCAGCAACAGCAACAACAACAACAACAACAACAACAACAACAACAACAATCAAGCGCAAACGATCATTATCCATCTCCATCACCCAGCCAGCATCAGCATCAGCATCACCAATATGAACTCGCATATCATACGCCCGTTTCATCACCGTGGCAGCATCCTTCTTCCGATCAGTCCATGTCGTATCCTACTACCACGCCTCCTTCCCTGAAAGCCTACCATTCGTCTTCGACGTCTGCATTCTCGGCAGTGCGAGAGGTCTTACCGGCGCCGTGGCCGAGCAAAACATATAACAGCCCGCAACAGCAGCTGCCACCGGTATCAGCGGAATACTCATCATCAACATCCAGCGTTTCTATACCTTCCCCTCCGCCTTCGACCATCGCCAGTCATTACTATACCTCCTCGCTGAACGCTATCCAATCCCCACCAAAGACAGACTTATCCAGCTACCATTACGACAAGGCGAGTCCGAGTTGTAGTAGCCTGGTATCTAGGCAACTTACTCCTCCGCCGCTTGTTGCGGACCATGCAATACATAACAACAGCAGTGACCACGGTAGCCGGTTACCGCCGCTGCGGTCTATCATGGCCGATGTGCCTTTCCACCACCACCATGCATTCGAGCCTATTAAGCCCCCAGTACCGCCGACGAGTCCTCCAGGAACCCCCGGTGGCCGTGTTCCTATACAGCATCTGCTTTCTTCGTAACCCTACGCGCAGCCAAAAAAGACAAAAAGGCGGTTGTTAAATTCTTGTACATTATTTTGGTGGTCTTCTATTGTTATTTTTTTCTCTCTCCTATGCCCCACATCTCCCCACTGATTGTAGTGTAAGTTTTTTCCCTTTTTTTTTGTTGTCATGTATGTACAGATTTCCCAAACACATCACGCATGTTATATACGGTAAATTGTTCTTCCCCCGCTCCCATTGCTGTGTAACCAGCGTCATTTCATTCGCTGTGTTTTGTATCCCAATTGTTGATTGTTGTTTCAGGAAAAAGAAGAGACAGAGAGAGAGACAGACAGACAGACAAAAAGAGATGAATAAAGAGATCTGCCGCCTCCCATCCTAAACTGCTCCGCTTTTTTTTTCCTTTTCTTCTTTTCTTTCTAACATTCTTTCCTGTTTTGCCTGCTCTTTTGCCGCCCTACACACATACACTCCCCCCCTTTTCTTCAGTCGCTCCTTTATTGACAATGGTTGGCATCATTGACAAGATAAAGCACCAATATGAGATGTGGAAGATTGAAAAGTATACGAAGCGACGATCGTTTCTGCCTGAATATGATTCCAGAGGTAGTATATAAATACAAAGTAACCAGCAACTCGCCAGCCAAACCTCTTAATCAACCAACCAACTTGCACGAGCAGATAAAGAATACTACGAACGACATTACCATGACGGCGTATACTATGCACCCGACACTGTACTACCTCCTCCTCCATCGCGAGCAAACAATACCTCCCCGATTAAACAACTCCACCGTGCACCCTCCATAGCGACCAAACGCGCAAGCACACTGCTTCGAGGAGGACAGGGCAAAAAAGCTCCCAGTGTATTGCCACGGTGCTCAGAAACATACAATGCATCCATGTAGAATACTGTATAGCAGTTTAAAAAAGGAAAAAATCACGTTTTGCATGTACATACTTGTCATCCAGCTCTCTCCTATATCTCTCGCTCTGTGGTTTTTTCCAAGGAACAGTGTATTACTACATGGAAACAAACATTAAGACAAAACCCCCCCCCCCGCCCCGGAGGGGCCGAGAACGGTCGCTTGTCGGTCTGAGGGAGCGGGCGGCGGGAAACGGAGAATTGTCTTCAGTAAGATTAATCTGAAACGCTCAATTGTTGGAAGCAGCTTATCCTCCTTGTGGGAGAGAGAAGAATAAAGTATATTACTTGAGTGCTTGTGTGTGTGAAATGTGAAAAATGATTACCATTTGCTAAGGCAGCACCAGCGCACGAGGAGTCGGCGGCAGCAGCAGCAGCAGCACGCATGCGGCCTGTCAACTCGTACAAGGAAATTGTCCCTGGAAAACCCGTGTTACACACACTGTGTTCCCACCTAGACGGTCAAGTCCTGTTGTAATACTTTGCTGCCGTGGTAACAAAGCTATAGCAATTAATGCGACAATGACACTGAAAGCAAAGCGCAGTTCCTTTACCTGCATTTGTTTTCCAAGTATACAGGAGAAGCCATCACTATCTAGAAAGAGATTATATAACAAGTACATACTGATGTATGCATGGTAGAAGAAGCGGCGAGCACAATCAGATAAAAGCGCGGCGATGATGGCAAATGGTTGCTATGTCCGCTGGCAAAGGATATGTAATAACGGGGAAAGACCCGCCCGAACATGTATATTGGATGCACTCATCCTAGATTCTTTTCGCAAATAGAGACTGAAAGACATCAATGAAGGCATGGTTACAGAGAGCACCATCCTTTGAAAAAAAAAAGGCGCATTCTCACACTCTCCAAATCGCCACTGTTGTGAACATAGCAATAAGTAGCAAAAGAGTGAATATTGCTACGTTTATTGACACTTGCTTATTTGCCTGTAACTTGGCTCGACCTGCGTGCATTATCCTTCGAGAGACACAGGATCATCATCGTCCGTCGTCGAGGCGGCACTGAGTTTTATTTTTTGGGCTCCGTGGCCATGCCTAAGCGCTGGGTCTCGCTCTTTTTCTCGATCTTTGAATCTTTCAGCACTTCTTTGCAAAACATGAGTTCCGGCATTGCACGCGGTCGCTTGATGGAAGAACGCAAACAGTGGCGGAAGGACCACCCACACGTAAGTCTCGATCCATTACTTTGTTGTCATGCACACGGCACAAGCTGATCCGGCATTGCTTTTAGGGATTTTGGGCACGACCTGGAAAGAATCCTGACAATTCGCTTGATCTCATGAACTGGACTTGTGGCATTCCTGGCAAGGATGGCGTAAGTGAACTTTAGCCTTAACTGTTATTTTATTGATCCAGTTTCTCAAGTTGTTGTTAGACGCCTTGGGAAAATGGCGTGTACAAACTAACGCTCATGTTTCCTGAAGGCAAGTAACTCGACAGGGCTGTGGGGTCAAACACGCACACAGAAATTCTAATTGTGTATAATATATAGATTATCCAAGTAAACCACCAAAATGCAAATTTACCCCGCCCTTGTTCCATCCGAACGTGTATCCATCAGGCACCGTCTGCTTATCCATATTGAACGAAGACGAAGGGTGGAAACCAGCAATTACTCTGAAACAGGCAAGCGCGAGTTGTTTTATAAATGCAATCAGATCGCTAAAACGTTGGTCTTTATGTACAGATTCTTCTCGGCATCCAGGATCTGCTCAATGATCCTAACCCGGAAAGTCCAGCGCAGCAGGATGCATATATGCTTTTCAGAAAGGACAAGGTGGAATATGAGCGGCGTGTACGCGAACAAGCTGCGAGAAATCGGCCTATTTAGATGAGAGTCAAATTGGCAGAAAGGAAGAAGAAGAGTTATGCAATGCATTTTACTTACAACAATGTACATACGATACCTTTATTTGGCATTTATAACAGATAGTAGTATTTTCAAGCTTTATGGAGTTTTTCTCTTTTTTCCCCCTTCTTGCGTTTTCATGATTTACAGATCCAAGTCGCAACGACGTACCACCCCCCAGCGTGATTTAACAAGCATATCAGGGACCACGTACCAGATTCAGAAATGACAAGACTGCCGTTGTACGTGTGGTTCTGCGGGTAATACATGAGTTTGTACAATTTGCCGTTGGGACTCTTGATAGCAAGCTTGTGGTGGGACTGCTCGCTCTTGACACAGAAATTATATGAATGCAACGGGTAAAGCTGGTAGCACTGGGGCTCCTGGATATAAAACTCGTCAGAGGTTTGTTGCAAAGCATGCAGCTGGACAAAATCGAAGGGACGATGCGCTGCAGCGTCTGTTGTTGGTTGGTGGTGCGTTAGTCGGAAACACATGGCCAACGGATAATTCTGCGCTTCCACAACGAGTTTTTGTGGATTGTGTGCCATTTGTGCCGCCGCCGCTGCTATTGCATGATGGTTGCTGCTGCTTGCTGACGATGACGATGATGACGAGGCGACGGTCGTTAATGACGATGTCGTTTGAGAAGCCATTTTCCGTCCGGCGTATATTTTTAGCCATCCAAGCCATTGATCCGGTGGAAGCACTGCCTTGATCTTGCATATACGTTCAGCGTTTTGATCCGTCGTACATTGCGCTAAAGCTCGTGTTTTGACAACCTGCGTGTGGTTCGCACTACTTTGCGATCGTGTCTCTACTTCAGCGTAGCACGATATTTCCCGATCGAGTTGCAGGGTAATGTGGCATACTTGGTCGTCTTTGAGGTCGCATTGGCTTGGATTAAAGTTTAAAACACGGATATGGTATGCAAAGTATTCGGTTGTGACAAAAGGGAGTGCAAAGAAGGTATTAATGCTGACAGGTGGGCAGAGGTATTGGTAATGATCGTCGCTGGGCATATGCGTGTAGATCATGTCGGTAGGTCGACATAGGAACCAGTGAGGCACCATTGCATCATTGTTTGCTCGGTTGGACGGTGAAGCAAGCCAGCAATCCACAAATCGGTACTCGCCTTCCACTTTGACAGAGCACCAAACATGGTTCTCGGCAAGCGACCCATTTGGCAGAATCGCGGCTTCCAATGAGTCCTTGAGCCCTGGATTTAATGTTATATAGTTAATTTCAGAAAAAAATATATAACATATATACCACTTTACCTCGCATGTATCCATAGACGATTGTTGTTTCCTGAATGCCTGCAGCGGTGGCCATTTCGCAAAAGAGCTTTGCCAGTCCAAGCGGTGTCTGACAACATCGCGAGGACAGGACCGACTCTGCAGTCTCTTCAAGAGAAGCTGCCTGTTGCTGCTGCTGCTGTTGTTGTTGTTGTCGCCGCATCATCATTGCTTTTCGTAACTTTGTAAAATTGTTGTCGCTGCCCTGGATACTAATGTTCTGCATGATCCACACAAATATCGAGCGAATCTTGTATAGGTCTCGTCTATACGGCCGGGCCAGGAATTTCTGAGCAAGCACTTGAGTTGTCAGCATAGGTCCGCGCTGCTTGACATTGGCAGCGTATGCATCGATCTGCTCAAAGTCAGATTCTGTAAACTCCAAACCCAAGTTGTCGGCTACAGGCATTGTATGGCTATGCACATAATTAGTGAACTTGATATTTTTTTCTAGTCGATTTTTCATACCCGAGTATCTGGAAAGGATTCGGTTTATCAGGACAAGACCATGATTTACCTGCTCGAGGCTGCAGCGGCGTGTTTGCGCGCTCGACGCTCCACACACGATCGACGGCGTGCGACGTGGCCACCGCTGCATCCCCTTCAGCGCGTATCCGCTGTGGAAGCAAAAATCCACGGAGCCGGCGTGAAAACGTACGTCGCATCGGTGCTACATTTTGTTCGAGACGCGGGTTCCAAAAGGTTGGCTGGTTGACGAGCTTTTCCTCATTCTCCTCGTCTTGCTCTTCTTGTACGTTATCTTCTTCGATTTGCTCTTTTTCTCCGCCGGGTTTGTACATGGTCGGCAACGCCGAATGGACACGGTTGAGTTTGTTCTTTCGCTCGGGCATCGAGGATGCACGCCGAGTTTGTCGCGGCTGCTTTTTGTTGCTGTTGTTGCTATTGTTGTTATTGTTATTGTTACATTTGTTGTTAACAACGAGGCTTCTGGAAGATTTCGACGCCGTCGTCGAAATATCGGAGATGGGCGACGAGTAATATCGCTGGTTATGCAACGCAGCAGCAGTGGCCGGAAGCTCAAACAAGAGACTTCCGCCGTTGCTGCTGCTGCTGCTATTGCTGCTGCTACTGCCGCTGCTGCCGGCAGACAATGTCGACGATGAAGACGTGGAAAGCGGCGATTTTAGCTGAAGCGGTCGCGATGGACGTGGAATGTCCAGCGGCGGCGGTTGTGGAGACACGCTGGAGGCCGACAGTCGGTCAGTTAAAGCGTCAATGTTCGGAACGGGTTTGCGTGGAATCATGGTTTCATATTCTAGAGGCGCCGAGAGTCTGCGAGTACGTGGTGGTTGAGCCGACACTGGCTGTTGTTCGTCAACGAATGAACGAGGCCGCTGCCGCCGCCGCGGCTGTTGCTTCTCCTCTTCTTCTTGATAGTATACCGTGGTTGGGATCGAAACTTCAGATCGTCTAGAGGTGGTGGAGGAGCGGCGACGCCGATGATGTCGCACAGGTGGATCGTGTGCATAGTAATCATCGATCGACGGCGGCGGCATAGGAGAAACAATATGTTGCACTGCTGCCGGCAGTGGAGGAGGAGCAGGAGGAAGAGATGGAGCTCTGCGTCGTCGTCGGCGTGCCGGCGGATAATGATGCGGACGATGGTAAAGACCGGAAAGATATCCGTACCCGTTCGCCGCTTCCATTGAAGCAAGCCAATATGGGCTTACGTAGTACTCTTCACAGTGCAAGTCTGTGCGCATTATAGGATGAAAACGAGAGAGAGTGAAAAAAGAAGGGATAGGTCTGATGGGAACAATATCTCTTCAAGGCATTTTCCAGTAAACATCAGCTGGTACGAAGTGTAAGTACGGTATATGGCCAAATTTGTCATGTTGTTTACGGCCGAGTGCTAAAAGCAGAAAGAAACCTTGGGGGGGGGGTGTGCTAGGCTAAAGGGGATATCCATCTGTTTTTTCTTCTTGGTCTTCTTTTGTTCTTCTTCTCCTTATTATTATTAATCAGCATCGCTCATTATTGCATCTGCGACTTCGTTGAGATTCTTGTCCTCTTCCTGGACAGCGTCTCTGATCTTGCTATCCGTTTCTTCCTTGAGTTTAGCTTCCTTCATCTCACGCGTAGGCGGCAATCGTTCGTTTTCTCGGTCAGATCGTTTAGCGTCCTCGAACGTTGTGATCGCTAGATCAGGTGGGGGTTACTCACATGTAATTCCATTTTTCCTCTTTTTAACATTGATACCAGCTACATACCTGATTTCAGACCCTCGACACCCAATGCTAATGTACCAAATGGAAGCTTGCCGGTTGGCGACAGGGTCTTGAGTTCTGATACACGTTCCGAGTTCTCACGCAGGACAGAGAACACACGCGACATTTTACCAACGGCAAGAATCTTGTTACGGATGACCGTTCTCCGCTGCTCGGCTTCTTCGGAGGACACAGTCGGCTCATCCAAGGAGAGGCGATGCTCCTCATCCGCCAATTCATCCTTGCTGCAAATATTTAGAATGGCGATCAACATATCAGTAACTGGTCAGAAGCATGTAATCAGTCAGCGGCGACGGCGTAATTCCACGCGACAACAAACATGTCATCGTAAAAATCAATGTTGACACTTACTCTTTTCACCAACGAATGGCAAACTCCATGTGAAGACATCCATAAAGTTAGGAAGCCAATAAGGATGCGGCGTGCTGTTAAACTGACGAATATTCATGACATTATTCTCGTATTTGAGCACGGCAGCTTTGTTGTTATACAGATCCAAGTAATTGGGTGCAGAGAAAATGGTCATAACCGAGGGGAAAGATGTAGCCTTGCTCTTGCGATACATTCGATAACCGGCGTCCTGTGCCTCGTGTGCTCTGATAATCGATAGCAGGTTGTTGCGTTCCAAAAATGCACATGCTGCATGGTAGCTATTTTTTGCACAAAAACAATAAATAAATCCGATTCCGGCTATGCCAGCCAGTGCCATTACCTGAAAAAGTACGAGCAGCCTCTGACGTTGTTGTGAATAAATAATTCGTTCGTCTTTTCCTGACCAAAATCTTCCAAAGGATCCGCCCACAACAGGTCGCACATCAAACCATGTGTCGGAGGCTCGCGGAAACGATCAATCTAACGAACGGGGTCTGTCAACAATGCTGTTGCCGTGCTATGCTTTATCGGGTAGGTGCCTTACACTTCGGAGGTCGTCCAAGGTTTGCAGTTCCGGAGACAAGCCGCCATGGATACACAAAAACTGTCGGTTCATAATCGCTGCCAATGGTAGCGCACAGAACGACTCCATGCATGCATCATAGACTTGCTCTGTGTATTTATGTCGACCTGATAAAAAAATAATATTTAGCATGTATTGTATTGTTCATTGTGTCGCTGGAGATGGAATCCACAAACTCACATTCGATCTTGAAAGTGAAATAGTCTGTCAAGTGCCTGCACTCGTGGTTGCCTCGCAGTAAAAAGAAGGTGTCTGGGTACCACATTTTGAGGGCCCAGAGATATAATACACACTATATAATTTCCATGTAAGGGTCGTCTCAACGGTTCATGCATATGTATACATCGTCTGGATAGATACCTCGATGGAGAAATAGCCTCGATCTACGTAATCGCCGAGAAACAGATAGGTCGTATTGGCTGGATCACCCCCGACTTCAAACAGTTTCATCAAATCGTAATATTGGCCATGGATATCACCGCAAACTACGTTGAGCCACACGTGTAAGCGACGATGGGGGCAGCAGGGTGGGCATAAAGCGTTTCACGCAAAAGTGTCTATACCTGTGATTGGTGCGCCTACTTCTAGCAAATTGGGCTCGGTTTTCAGGATCTCGGTACCCTTTTCGATAATGTACAATGCTTGTTCTTCAGAGAGACGGCCTTCTCGGTAAAAGTGATCTTTAAGGAATGCAATGTCGGGCAACCCAGGTCGCTCTTTGCTCCAGAACTCGTCGTCGGTAGGAATCGCTACGGCAGGCGCAGGAACCTCTATAAGAAAGGTTACGCCATTCTTTTAATATCACTTTTTTTCTTTCTTTCTTTCTTTGCTTTCGCCGATGAACCACAGCAACGAAATTCTAGTGTACCTTTAATGACTCGTTCTTGCGTGCTCACGACCGATCCATCTTCTGTCTTGAAAATTGTAAAGTCGATTTTGGGCACATCGCGCTTGTTCTGAAGTCTTCTGATAGCTGGACTAACGTCGCTTTTGGCATTGGCTTCGTTCTTGTCCACGACCATTTCTTTCGTGATGAAATGTCACTTGAAGGGAAGTTGAACTTTTTGTGAGCGCGGGCCTGGACTTTACTCTCAGCAACGCCTATTATGGTTTTGCCGGGCTCCGCTCATCAAAGCAAGCAACTTGGTCATTTGCCATTTTCGTAAGATCCTCTTTTAGCAACTTATCTGTTTGAATGTCAAGCTCTCAATGTATGAGGTATCCCTCTCTCCTCAAATTTACGTTCCTTCTCCTTCACCCTGCCAAGAACAAGCAAAAAAAGAAAAGATGTAACGGTTTAGAACACAGTACCGAGGGCCTCGAACCAGCTCACGATACTCGAGTCTGTCATTACACACTGCTTAAACTCTTCTAAGCTAATGTACCCTTCACGTTTACAGTTGATATTTTTGAATGTCTTGTCAACCATTTCGTTGATAGCGTCCTGCGACATGGTTTCCATGATAGGAAATTTTTCCTCCCATGTTTTCTTGTCACCGTTCGGTTGCAAGGGTGCATTGCTCTTTTGTTTGTTTTTGCTGGTAGAATAGTCGAGTGGGAAAGGACTAAGGGGATGCTCTTGATGTTCTTGTTGCCGGTCTTGTTCCTTGGCATACTGTTGCTGGAAGTAGGCCTCCTTCTGTGGATACCTTTGTTTCTTCTTTCGCTTCGTCTGTCGAGCACCAGACGGACCCGCTTCGCTTCCATCTGCTTGTTCTTTATCAGGATCCTGTTGTTCTTCGTCCACTGCTTGCACTTCCTCTTCTTCTTCCTCCTCCCCCTCCTCTTCTTCGTCGCTCGTAGTACTGGTACTGCTACCACTGTTTCGGTTCGACGAGGTCGTGGACGGGATAGCGACATTGAATGCTGCGCTGACAGGTTGTGAAGCTGAAAACTCAAAGTTATCCATCATTTCATCCTCCATGGCGCTGACGACATCGCGAACAAGTTCCATTGATAAGTAAAAATATGACTTGAACATTTGGTAAAGTTCATCCCGCGAAATATATCCATCTTCATCCAAATCGTATCCCTTGAATGCATCTAAATATGGTTTTACTTGACTGCTCCCTCTCTCTCTTTCTTTCTTTCAATAATTGAAATAAAAGACTCACATTCGACTTTTTCATCCATATTTCCTTTGCAGAGGACGCTTAGGCCACTGACAAGCTCTGAAAACACAATCAGGCCATCTCGATCCTGATCAAAGAACTGGAATATCCGTTCGGTAATCAAATTCTTTTCCAATCCGAGAGGTCCTAAGCATTGTTCGAATGTTTCCTTGTCTATGCCGTACATTGTTTCTGTCTTGTCCAGCGTTGACAGAGACTTGAATTGCTCGTACAAGGCCTCTAATTCAATCTGATCGACTATCACACAACAAATATTAGTGCCTAGTAGTTAGCAAAACCATATTTGTAGCAACAGAACCTACAATGGGACTTTTCTTGCAGTTTCTTGATCACTTCCCCGGTGAGAATCCATCTCCCGTGATTTTTGCCGGGATAAAATGCTGGTAACAATGCACTGCGCGGGTTTGCGAGGGGAGGGATGGGTATCCGTATCTTGAGAAAGACATGAGTCGTCGCATGGTTGTTGTTACTTTCGCACATTTCACACAGATCGAAATCGACGCAGTTGGCACACTTGTATCGGATGCCTCGAATAGGTGATACACCGCATTTGTTGCATGTAATGCCGCCTATAGTATACATTCTTCTTAGCATCCAATTTACCGTGATTCAAATAGAGAAAAAAATGATAGTTACGGTGTATGAAGCCTTCTAGCAAGATTGTATTGTCAGAAACCAAACCCTATACATTTATTAACTCTAGTTCTCTCACCTTTGCGCGCCTGATTTTCGGATATGGCGTGAATCAAATTAAGCAGGTTTTTATTGTCGTCCTGGCTCCATTCTTTGAACAATGCCCCGGTTCCCATGTCTGCTTCGTCTTCAGAATCAGATAGTATAATTTGCAGTGGTGACACTCCTTCGTCTAACGGTGCGAGCGGATCATTGTCTGATGATCTAGGCCGATGCCGTCGTCGTCGTACATGACGGGAACGTCTGAGACGATTTGATCGGCTACTTTCCGTGGCTATTGCAGACGTTACTGGGTTGTGCCGAGCTTGCCAGCGTCGATATACATAGTTTCCGGCAGCGATCGCACATGCGCCTGTGGCTACACCGGCAGCAATGTAGACATAGTCGGGAACTCGTCGCATGAAAATATATTATGAGTTGTTGAAAGAATGTGAGCTCAGAAAAAGAAGGGCGGGTCGGGGGAGGGGGTTCAAATATGCAGACATAAAAAGCGGTCGCTGGGCTGTTATTCCTTACTTTCTCATGATCGGCCCGGCAATCCCTCAGGAGCTTCTGGAAAAGAAACGTGCTACGAGGAACGAGGAGGAGCAAGGAGGAGAAGAAGAAGAAGAAGAAGAGCAAAAGCCCACAGAAGAAATTCCGGCCGCAGATCAACCCGATGCTACCAACGACAACGACGATGATCCTGATGCATATGCACCCGCTTTGCCACCTGATCTGCTAGAGGCTCGTCGACAGCAGAAGGAAGAACAACGCGCTTCTGCTTCTACTGCTTCGCAGGCTGAAGACCAACCCGGTCGACGGAGGAGACGAGCACCTGTTGGTCCGACAATGCCTTCAGCGATACCACAGCCACGGGAAGAGGAAGAAGTGATTGGACCCGTCCTGCCAAGTAACTACAATCCAGAGAAGGTGAGACAGTCAACTGGATAAAAAACAATCCACTTTCTAAGTTATCTATAGGACGCACTGGAATCTAGGATTGCTGAAATCGAAGAACGAGCACGACAGAGCAGAGAAGCTATGGATGCAGTAAGTGCAAATGACTGTTATAAATCCTTGTAAACTGACTAACAGAACTCAAATCAAAAGGCCAAAGATGAATCCAAGACTAAAAAAGTCGAACGACCTGAATGGATGATCAAACCTCCAGAAATCGATTACTTGCGCAACGGTATGAAGAAAAAATATGAAATGGGCAAATTTTTCTTTTTAGCTCGGTTCTGACTAGAAGATGTTCACAGCTGATTCGTCCCGCTCTCGAGGATTTATCGGCACACAGATGACAGAAGCAGAGCAAGATCGCAGTGTATGGACAGACACGCCCGCAGAGAGAGAAAGGAAACTCAAAGAGGCTGAGAAACGGAAACGTGAAGAGGATGCTGGACTTATCCGACCCTCAGCAAATATCAGTCCACAGGTAGATCCCAAGGAGATGGAAGTAAAGCGTGCAGTGGAATATCACAATGTGAGTAGTTGGTCGCCTTTTTTGTTACAAGTTGAGAAGAGACTACTAACAAAGTGGTAATACAACAGGCAGTAGAACGTCCGAAATCGCTCATGGAAATACACAGAGAAAAGCGACGCAAGACGAAAGGAGAAAGCGTCGAAGATGTGGCAAGTCGACCATTTGATCGAGAAAAGGATCTCCTGGCACCAAGAAAGATGGACAGAAAGCAACGAAAAGAATTATTGGAAAAATCAAGAGAGCTTGACAGTCGATTTGGATCCGGAAGTAGTTCATTTCTTTAAACATATACACTTTTTTTTACATTGCAACCAGGCCGCCGTCTATACGATGGTGATGAGAAAATATGATTCTAATTCTCTATACGACGAGAGAAAAGAACTTACCGACGAGGACGTCTGTGCCAGTTTGGAAGGAGCTTGCATCTGAAGCGAGGTAAACTGCAGGGCGGCCAATTTCATCGGCGGTACCCATACGTCGCAGAGCGCAGAGATTGTTGAGTTGATCAACTACATGCTTGTCCTTTGGCGAGATAGGTGTGACAATGTTTCCTGGCGATAAGCTGTTGACACGGATGTTGTACTGTGCCCACTCTACTGCAAGGGCCTTTGCCATCTGGAGCACTGCGGCCTTTGAAGTGCAATAGTGGGACATGCCAGGCTGGATGTCTGGACGGTTAATAACATGCGCTGAGATGGAGGCTGTGAGAATAATAGAGCCTGCAATCTTGTGCTTGACCATGCATCTATGCGTTTTTTGATTTTCCACTTGTTAGCAATGTCTGTCTGTATACAACATTACATTCCATAGACAGATACCTTGCAGCCGCCTGCGTGGTATAGAATGTGCCGTCGACGTTAACGTTGAATATACTGCGCCAACTTTCAGGAGTGTGCTCGAGTGCTGGCTTGTACTCTGCAATGCCGGCGTTGCTGACTTGGACATGGATAGGGCCCAGGTCTTGTTCAATCTGGCCGTAGACTTGTTGCACCTTTTTTTTTTAATTGACAGTATTATGTAAGCTGCTGGCAGTTACGCGAACCCGAAGCGTCCGCCTACTTTACCTGTTCGTAGTTGCTGATATCGAGTCGATAGTATTTGAAGGTACAGTTAGGGAAATCCTGGCCTAGCTCCTTCTCTGCCTGCTGGCCCAACTCGTCCCGAAGATCAATCATGGCTATCTTTGACGCGTTTGCTTCTGCAAAGGCGTGGACGATACCGTGGCCTATACCTCTCACGCCTCCAGTAACTATCATCCAGGCAACGTTAACATTCAACATACGTAGCTGGTCCGAGTCATCGCTTTACCAACGCAAGTCTTTCCTGCGAGCGAGAAAGGGCTCGATGCAGTCATGGGCAAAACTTAGATAGTTGTATGGGGAAAAGAAAAGTGGATGTGAACTTTTCCCACCATATCGAGTTTTTGCTTTAAAATGAAGAGGATGCGGACCCGGAGATCCGAAAAGTTTAAACAAATTTTCCGCTTTTTCGCCGGTTTCCTGTAAGGTTGTTGCTTAGAGTTTCTCCAGCAACTTTCGACCCCATACACTCGTTTTCAAAATCAAAGTCGCACCTCGCCAGTTCTGAAATCGCAGGTTATCAAAAATAGAAGTCCTGTTTGCTCAAAAATCTTTGCGCGCGTGATGACAAATCAAATGTCGTGTTCACAGAAAAAGTTGTCGTACTTCGGCTTGGCAAATCCATCCCTGGGCTCTATGTTTTTTTCTTTTCCATACATAATTTTTTTTTCGAAAATGAGCAATCAGTTTTTTTTTATGAAGATGGACAAAGCCACGTCGTTGATGAGCATGGCTGCCCTGAGCCCATGGATTATGTCGCTGATGAGGAAGCGTACGCTCTTCAGACCGTTAGTTCTCATACTGACTATTTGCGCACTTTGGCAAGCGAGCGTAACCATGAGTTTGTTGCTACGCATGTCGATGAGCCAACCGACACCGATATCCGCATGAAAGAAGCGATCCCTAAGCGTTCTTATACCACATACACTGACCAAGATAAGGTTAGATTTTTCAACTGATGTTTGAGAAGGTTTTGAGTGCGTCAGTTGCTGCAATGCAGTCAGGAATACATGTTCGTTCAGCACAAAGATGGGCGTTACAGTATGAAAAGGACCCTGACAGCATTTTTAGAAAGCGTAAAAACAGTGGTCGTCCGCGCATCCTTAATGAAGAGCATACAAAACTTATTTTAGAATGCGTTGATGAAAATCCGTCCATTGTCCTAGAACAGTTGATGGAGCGACTACTTCAGATATTTGAGGGACTCAAAGTATCCAAAACCACACTTTATCGGTTTGTGAAGAATGAATGCAACTTAACATTGAAAAAAGCTCGGTTTCAGCCTGTAGACAGAAATAGTGAGGCTAAGACCCAAGAGCGCCTTGACCGGGTGCGCGAATGGGACATGACCGACATTGACTTCAGAAAAAAACTGTGTCTTTCTTGATGAGTCTGCCTTTCATATCAACATGAAGCGCAGCATGGCATGGTCGAAAAAAGGATCCCCTGCAGTCGTTACGTGCCAAAAACAAGAGCAAAACGACTACTATTTTGGATGCAATCTCTGCGTCTGGCATAATTAAATGCAGCCTGAGACTTCCACAGGCACCGTCCAAGAAAAGAAAGCGTGCAGGTCATTCTGAAACTATAAGTAAGGGGACTGTAACTGGTCATTATCTTAGCTTCCTTAAGGCTACAATGGATGAGATGGACAAATATGAGCAGATGAAGGGCCATTATTTAGTCATGGATAATGCTCCTATTCATAAGGCAGAAGATATCTTTAAATATATCGAGTCTCGAGAATATCTATGTGCCTATCTTCCGTCATACTCGCCTGAACTTTATCCTATTGAGCAGTTTTGGTCAGTTGTTGAGAGCAAAGTTAAGCGCAATAGGTTCTTGGAAAGCGAGACTTTGTTGACACGCATCAGTGAGACATCCAATAGCTTAAGGTTGAGTGATTTCGAAGGTTTTGTTTCTCATTCTTATAGATGCTTAGATAACTGTCGTAACGGGGAGCAACTATGATGTTCTTTTTCAGTATTCACTTCAACACAAGTATATACAGGTTTTTTCCTAATGATTGGCGCTTTATTTTCTTCAAGTTGGCGCAAGGTTTAATTTCAACTTGAAAAAAATAGGCACCAATCATTAGGAAAAGACCTGTACATGAATGTAAAAAAAAAGGTGATACTCTGCTCTCCAGGCAAATCATTGTCGCTTCTGTGCGACAACTTTTTCTGGGCATGCGACATTTGATTTGTCATCACGCGCGCAAAGATTTTTGGGCAAACAGGACTTCTATTTTTGATAACCTGCGATTTCAGAACTGGCGAGGTGCGACTTTGATTTTGAAAAAGCGTGTAGTTTTTCAGTATATGGAAATCTTTTCAAGAACGACATTTGTTTGTGTATGTCGGTGTCACGACCCGAAATTTGGGAAATATAAAGCATGAACATATTCGATGTATACCAACAGTGAGAGTTTACATATAACAGGGCCATAATCTCCTTTCGAGCCTTTCAAAGCAACTTATTAGACTTGCTTATCTGTGACATTTTTCAATGCTGTAAAGAAGGCTTAAGTTATCCAAATGCGGCATGCGAACCCCTTGACTCCTTAAATCAAAAAGAATGTCGATTCCTCATTGTAGGCTAAATAGGTAAATGATATCTCATTGTCAAAAACGTATCCACAACCTGTGTGCGGCAAGACTGAATCATCAATATGGGACAATCTGCAAATTGAATCTTACTATCTTTCAGCGCTGCCGTCATGTTTGCTGTGAGACGAGTTCATTGATGTACGGCGGAAAAAGGCAAAAAGCACAAAGAATGAAGAGGAACGTTGAGTTTATTGTTGGAATGCGATGAGAAAGGAAAAAGGTATTTGAACCGAAATGAAAACGATTGCAAGGGAAAAATAGCAGTAGAAAGAAGATATATAGTCATTTTCATTCTTTTTCCTTCCTTCGCACTTCTTTCTTGCTTTGCATATTGCATATGGACCGTGGAGAGCAGCAACAACAACAATCGCAGCAGATCAAGCGACGATGGTCAGCATTCAGCAGCCGTATATTGATACGACAGCTATCGTGGCGTCGGCGCACGTACCCGGAAACGGCGCATCAACAAAAGAAACAAGCTATAGACATACTAGTAGAAGAAGAAGGGTCTCATCCAACATCTTGGCCCCCAACGACGAGCACCACAAGCAGCACATTGTCACTTTTCCGCCGTGCATTGCCGACCATCTCTTCCGTCACACGTTCAACAACTTCATCTATATTTACCGTTACAGGATTGGTCTCGCAGTATCCTCATTCTCGAAAAAGCGTTTTCGATGCATCACCGGGCATCGCATCACCACTTCCTTCTCCTCCAGTGTTCCATACCCAGTCGCTCTTGTTCCTGTTTGGCTTTCTGTTCTTCCCGTGCTGGTGGATCGGTGCATTTTGCATTGATGAAAACAATGCAACGACGAATTTATGCAAATACATTCGGTTTTGCAAACGGCAGCAACATCCTGCACTATCAGCGCCGCCTAAACCCCCATCTACCGTGCATCCATCTATGATCGCTAACGGCCGAGCCTCGCCGCAGCTGTGGGCAGTACTCCGCAAGAAGAATCAGATTCAGGAACAGCAGCAGATGCTGGTATCTGAACCGGAATCCTGGAGACGTGAGCGAGAACTGTTCCGTTCATGGAACCGGTATCTAAGCTTTATGTCTTTGATTCTGGTTGCTGTTATCATTGCCATGCTGGTCTGGTACCAAGTTGGCGTAAGAAATAGATGGTGGAAGGCAGTCCAGTAAAACATAAATACTTGTAATAATAGCTACTCTTTCTAAGAAACATGACAGTTTTAAATATGCAAATATTTTATGTTTTGCTGCAAAGGATATCTTAGCCAGTTGATGGATAATTACATAGGTATGTGCAAGATAGTACGCTAATAACAGTGGTATGTACGTAAAAGGAGGATCTGAGTATACAAACTAGCAAGGATATCGAGACTACAAAGTATTGGGATTATTGAAACGTTGGATACAATCGAGGGTTTCGCGGGATACAGTGGGAATAGCAGTTGAGGGTGGTTGCAAAGGTGAGGGAGGAACCATCAATGAGTGGGATGGCAGTTGATTCTGTTGCTGCAAAAAGTTAATATTGTCGCCGCCGCGCGATGTCGCGGGTGCTGCATGGTGCGGGGAAGGTGCGGGCAACGACCGAAACAGGGCCTGATTTCGATGTATAAGCGACGAGTACTTTACAACAATCTTTTTGAGTGCAAATGGGAGACAGTGCCACTCAAAAATCTTGATATCTTTCTCAATATGCCGTGGTCTTGGATAGCCAAAGCTCATGATGACCTTGAAGAACTCTGCACTTTCGGGTTTACATTTGCTTGCAGTCAACGGATGGAATCCTTCCAAGTTGCGACGGATACGGTTCTTTTGTTCAATTGAAAAATCCATTTGCAGCAAGTATTGGAGCAGATAGATGATATCCACAGAAGTCACATAGATTTCGTCCCGTTGAGCCCAGTGGATAAACGAGATCACGACTCCTGCTCCTTCGTTGTTATTGTTGTTATTATTATCTTGGAAGTTTGCTGTGGGCGACAGGATTTCAAAGCTGCATTGAATTCTGCAGAACAAGTTCGGGCTGATTTGCGTGAAGCGTACAAGTCGACGCCCTCGCTCTATTTCTTGCTGGCTCCAATTCTGTCCAATGGATTCAAAGTCTCCCAGCATTTCGAAATCGATAGCCCGCGACAAGGAAGGGTAAGGTACGTATCTGGTCAACGATAGACTGCCTAGTCGAAGATTGCTTTTCTTTCGACGCTGGTGCTGCCGTGTAGCCTGACCTTCATTGGCTGGAGCCAACTTCAATGTATCACTGCTGCTGCTGGCGGGGATATCACGAGTGTTATTTGTGATAGACGAGGAGAGAGGGCTTGCGTTCAGCGGCGCCTTTGAGCCAGACGTGGTTGCTGTGGTGAGCGGAAATAAATTTCGTTGCTGCATCAATGCTGCTGGCGGTGGTGTCGACAAGCTCTCGTCCGTTGCTGTTGGGCTGCTGGCATTTTCTCTAGGGTTTGCAAGGAAGCCGGCCATTGCACAGTCTTGATTGGCTACAGATAGTACAACAGCTCAGCGATTGACAGGGTTTGGTTTTACAGCACGGATTGAGCTACTAAAAATACCTGATGATTCCAGACTAGGCAATATGTTGTTGTACCTAGATCGACCACCACCACTGCTGCTGCTGCTGCTGTGTCTGAATGCCGAGTGATCGTTGCTGCCGCCGCTCAAGTCGGCAAAGTTTTGGTACGTGAAATGACCCACGAGCAACTGCGACACGGGATTGCTATCGAGCAGACACAAGGCAACAGGGACGGCGACTGCAGATGATGAGAAAACAGCCATGTTTGTTTGGTGCAATGGTGGTGCGTGTGCCCACAAGAGCAGCGAGCCATCCGGCTGGAATCGCCTGTGGGTATCGAGGACAATGCCGCCAACCATTACTTTGACGTTTTCAAGGCGGGAGGCGTGTCGCACAGGCACATGCACGTTGATGACAGTACCCTGCACCCCAACAGTCGGACGTACACTAATGGTTGCTGGCATTGCTGCACCGGGCCAAGCAGAACCTCCCGCGGAAGGAGACGTCATTATTGATTTCTGATCGATCGCGGGGCAGTTCGTCGTGGAATCTAGACCGATAGATTTATGCGAATTTTTACATTTTATCAGTACCTGCATGTTTTCAGTATATTTCATATGATAAGTACCAAGCGATGAATCCGAACTGTTTTCCATTTGTGCGACTATGAGGGAACAGTGAGACAAACAGGACTGACTGTTACGCGGCCCGATCACTTCATTTGCTCCCCAAGTTCATTTCCCGCACGCACAGACTCAAAACAGAAGGTTTACAATACCTTTGTGGACGATGCACCAAATATGATATATAAGGAAAGGATGTTGAAAGTTGGGAAATACGGAAGAGAAAGAAGAAGAGAGCAATCACAAGCGCAGCTAAGCAAACCCTTTTAGCGGGTTTGAAGTTCTCTTCGTAGAAGAAACTGACACTTAGGTTTCAGACAAAAAAGAGTGCAAGGCACATGATGGGGATCGCCGTTTCAGAAGGGCGGATGGGCAGAGGCCCAGAACAGAAATTGAAGCTCTGTTTCAAAAAATTCGTCGCTGGTGTTGCTTGAACCTTGTTGCACACGCAAACCCGCTATCCACCATATTCTGGAAAAAATCATCAACTACATCTACCAGAGATCACTTCCATCATCGTCATCACTTTCATTCTGCTGCTGTCCACTGATACACTGCTCCATCCTCTTACTGCTCTTCGTTGCAACATCCCGTTGATCGTCGTGGATTTACGGCCTTGTCATCTTTTTTTGGGCATTGTCTTTACGTTGCACCCAACCTTGTGGTTTTTTTTTCGTCATAACTTTTTTTTGGACTGTACGCAAAAGAGTCTTTTTTTGTCCCTGGGAACCTTTTCTTTTTTTTTCCTTTCCTTCTCCTCTTCACCTTTTTGTAAAAAAAGATAACCTTTTCTTTTCCACCGAAAAGGGGCTCGGCAGGAGAACGCGTTTGTGTGTTGTGTGTGTGTCCAGACGAGCTATGATCGAATGTCCCTCAACACCCATTCAAAGCGATAACCATGAATCCTACTTTGCGAACCCGGTAGCAACGGCGACAGCGGCAGCAGCAGCAGCAACGCAGGCAGAATCGCCATTCATGGTTGGCGGTGCCACCCCATATTTCACTGCTCCAAGATCACCGCTACATCAGCACCAAGAGTTTTTCAATGCCATCCAGTCAAGATACGCTGCAACGGACAGCAGCGGGCATCCGTCTCGACCGATTGTTTCGACAAGTCCCATCACTCTCCAGCCGCCGAAACTTCGCCAGAATGCACCGTCGGCTGCTACGGGAACATCCGGGTCGTCTTTGCCATTCAAAAGTTTCAAACCAGAGGAGCTAGGCGAGCTTGTCGATCGCCACAAGGAATCCATTCTCATGATCGATGTTCGTTCCTTTGTGCATTATTCCCATCTTCATATCCAAGATGCTATCAACGTGTCGATACCCAACACAATTCTCAAACGCCCGTCCTTTACTTTGGACAAAGTTTCCGAAGTCATTGTCTCGGACACCCAACGCGCTGTGTGGAGTGCGTGGGCCGACAAAAAGTACATCGTACTGTACGACCAGATGTCAAGCAACCTCATTCAAAACCAACCCAATGCAATCGTGTATCTTTGCAACAAGTTTGTGCAATCCAACTATCGGGGCAGCCTGGGCTATTTAGAAGGTAAAGTTTTAAGGAGACTATGGGGAGCGCGAGGGAGGGAGGTGTCAAGGCTCCACAGGAGACCCCAGAGTCTCGTCTTATTTCACTGTGACTTTCCGCTGCAGCAAACTAGTGTGAAAGTTGTGTGTGCAGACAGGCGTGGAAGAAAAAGAGACGCGGGCGCTCGCGCTTTTCCTGAGACAACTGAAACCCTGCGAGTAATGACTGACACACGCACGTCCGTACAGGAGGAATGTCAGCTTTCCAAGCCTTATTCCCGGATCGTTGCGTACGATCGCCAGCAATTACTCGCAACGGCAGCAACAAACTACGGCCTGCGGATAGCATTCCGTTGACACCGGGACTCTCCGGCTTCCCTCCGCCTGTCACTCTACCATCCTTGTGCTTGGACGGCAATAACAACACACCTGCGCCTATGAGTTCGATGCGACGGCGAGCGCAAGGTTTGCAGCTTGGTAGTCTTCCACCTCCGGGCCCGCTCACAGCGCCTAGCATGCCACTCGATAACCAGGCATTTAACCCATTCTTTTCGAACATTCGACAGAATATGGAGCTTGGCCACGGTGACATCAAGGAACGCTTTCCGATTCGTCCGCCATCACCAAGCCAGTGTCAAATCGACGCTGCAACCGGTAAAGTGTCAAACCGGACATTGCGACAAATCATCGGCGTCTCCGATCCGTCCACTATACCTCCATGGTTACATGCTTTACTCGATCAGGAAAATGGTCCCAAGCGTCTGGCAGAGATGTACGAGGTAGAGAATATCTTTAAATTTTTAACGCCAACCAATCGGCCCCCATGATAACAACAATGTGGAAATATTTTTGCCAGACGATTGAGCGTACAGAGCAACAGCGTTTGCAAGGTGTCATGGCCCACCATTCAAGAGCAAGTGGCAACTTGACCGATCATCCATTCAGCATAGTAGCAGGCATAGAGATGGGTGCTCTCAATCGATATACCAACATTTGGCCTTACGGTAAGAACTATACAACTTTTTCTTAATCTGTAGCCATGCCTGTTAAAAGTTGCTCCAGAGTATACTCGGGTCAAGATACAATCACGTTCACCAGGATCGACAGGATACATTAATGCAAGTTTCATTGAATACAATGATCAAGATCCAGCAGCACTGGCATCTCCATCTTTACCATCCATTCCAGACTGTCGAAGACTCAGTGAGCAGCGTCAAGCTTCACCTTCCGCACGCCGGTATCGTCGGTATATCTCCACGCAAGGTCCACTGCCAACCACTTTTGCAGACTTTTGGACTGTTGTCTGGGAACAAAACAGCAACGTGATTGTCATGTTGACCAAAGAGGAAGAAATGAATAGGGCAAGTGGGATCGTGGTATTACTGTACCTATATTCAGTTTACTTATTCTATATCTTTATACAGATAAAATGCCATCGATATTGGCCGTCCAAGCAAGGTGAAGCTGTCAGTTATGGCAACTGCAAGGTGATTCTTGTTTCCGAGACGATGCAAAGGTTTCAAGATGACCCTGAAGATGAAGGTGTCATCCTCAGAGAATTACTTTTGGAGCATAGTAATGAGCAAAGAACTATTCATCACATTCAATATCTGGGCTGGATGGATTTTGGCGTGCCCGACAGACCGGTCGGTACGCTCAAGGTTGTCCACCTAGCAGATCAGTTGCAGTCAGAATTTGAGGCACAAGGACAGGCTGGACCCCTTGTTGTCCACTGCTCTGCAGGATGCGGCCGTGCAGGCACATTCTGCGTGATTGATACCATCATTCACAGGTTACAAAACCGATCTCAAGTCCCGCTGGAGCAGCTCAGTCAGGCCGAGCGCGAAGGACGACTCGACATTGTCAATCAGACGGTCGCGAAGTTTAGGGAGCAGCGTGTTAGCATGGTGCAGACGCTCCGCCAATATGTATATTGCTACGAAGCCATCCTCTGGTGGATTCTATGTTACACTTGACATTCTGTTCGTGATTCTTGTTTCTTTAAAAGCATCGTTTTTTTTACCCTTTTTCAATTACATTCTTGTTTTCTACAAAGACCTTCAAGCTTCTGTAGAGATAAATGAACACTAACTGTCGACCGGCATCAAATTCCATGGCGACGCAGTTGCCATGGTAGTACAGCGAGGCAGTGTTACTACGCAGCAAACCTGAGAAACTCTTCTTTCACTTCTCCTACTAGCCTTTTCTCTCGTAACTGTGGCGGCTCTGTTGCAGACTGAAGTTCTCGAGCATATTGCATGGCATCCCACAAGAACGGAATGGTGCGCGTGTCAGGCTGTGTGCAGAACCTGGAGACCGACTTTCCAAGCACACTTTTCTCGAGCGTGCACTTGGAGTCCCGTGGTCGGTTCAAGAGATTTTCCAAGTTGGTGACGAGTGTTGGGCACTTTATAAAAGAACTCGATTTTACAAAGGACGTGGCTCTTTCGGAGCACGAGTTGGAGCAGCTGGCTGCCAGAGACAGATCAGCGTCAGCAACACCCGACATATAAAATATAGGAAATTCATGCGCATATTTCCAAGATGGGCCAAGATGCGCCAAGATGCATTACCTTGGCGAGGGGTTATCCAACCCGCACATTGCAGGATCGATGCTGGACGCTGTTGGGTCGCTTCTTATTTCCCTAGGTTTGAAGGCGCCGTCGACGTATTTCTGAATTTTTATCACTGAGGCTCTGTTAAATTCGAGCTCGATGAGACGTGCGCATGTTAGATTAATGTAGCCAAAATGACTTACATCTTTTCAACCATGCTTCCCATAAGAATTCTTGCTACTTCGATGGTTAAAGTCGTCAACAGACAAATCTGATTGCACGTTCAGGTCTTCAGCCTCAACACCTCGAAGGCGGTGTATCTCCGTTTTCATGCGAGCATCTCGTTCTCCTCCAAAATGAGTTATACAAACGCTTGCTTTCGAATCTGTCTATACCGTGCTGCTGAGGCATCTAGGCCGTCAGCCCTGTATATCCAATCCAAAATTGCAAGTATCCAACGCGCATTGAGGTAGATAGATATCGATGGCATTTGCCCCATTGTATTCGATGTTATGTAGTGTTTAGCTGTAAATGCTTGATGGCAGGACAAGCGTTCGAGAAATAGTCCATGGCTGATAAGTTTACAGTGCAGTTTCTAAAGTCCAACTCGGCGAGTCCATGTAGTTTCTCCGCTTGCTTTTTTTTCTAACGTGCAATTGACAAGTTGCAGTGACTTGAGAGCAATCAGGTTCGAAAGAATAACGTCGATATCGAGCTTTTGGTGCCTGCTAGGGAGCATATTCACACAGAGGGTCTCCAGAAACCGAAATCGTGTCAATTGTGTTACAAAATCGCCAATGTCCATTAACGAGCGCTAAGGATAAGCTTGCAAATTGCGATTATCCGGTCTGTACAGTCGAAAAACGATTTGAGGATATCCATGTCATAGGCATACATATCTATAGATTCAAATCTTCTGCCTGTGGAATGGATTTCCACGCATTCTCACGGTTCCTTTATCCCCTTTTATTTTTTTCTACGCGGTAGAAGAGGTAAATGGATGGTCGGGAAAGATGAGCGGGCAATTGGCCTGCCAACAAAAGGATATAGAATGGAAAAAGATGCATGGACAGATTTCTTCTTGGTTTCTCAATAGTCTTTTATCTTTGTTTGTTTCTCTCTCTTGTTATTTTTTGTTAGATCAGTTTTGAGCATACAGACGAGTCCACTCGCGAGCTACAACAGAGGAAGTTAGCACTTAAAACCGCAGCACAGAGGAGACCGAATGCCCGCATTACCGGTAGCAATAGCTGCTTCGTCGTTTTCCTTCCAGTGCTGAGCGACGTCGTTAGCCAACGGATCATCTGGGTTAGGTGCAGAGAGAAGTGCCTGGATCGACAGCAAAACAGTTCGGATCTGAAGCGCAGGGGACCATTTATCTTTGATATGTTTTCAGATCATCGCCCGTAAATCTTTGCACGAAATGTATCTATTACCTTTCAGGATATCCAAACAAATGCGTCCAAGCTTGTCAATGTTAGGATGGTAGATCTTTGTCAAGAAACGCACTTTGGGCGGAGCCATGGGATAGTCTTCTGGAAGGAAGAGCTCGAGTCGAAAAACACCACCTATTCATTTCAACCAAGCAAAAGAAAACCTTGGCATTGAGTCAATGTCACTCGTATAAACAAGTGTCAACTTACTAACCTTCGAAAGGAGACTGTGTAGGGCCAGCGATTACTACATCAAAGTAACGCAAATTGTCCTCGTGGGGAGTGGCACTGATACCCGGTGCAGGCTCAGCCAAGAGCCGCTCGGTTTCCTGTGCTCAGAGAAAGAACTGAGTCGTTTGCTCTCTGTGCAGACGGACCGGAAATACCTTAATAATGCGCTTTGGGAGAGCCATGGGCAGGGCAAATGTTAAAACGAAGGATAGGTGCCGTCGTTTGGGAGGAGGAGGGAAGCGTGACCGTAACGCAAATTCCCCCAATTCGTTGTGTTCCCGACCCAACTTCTTTTCTCTTCTCTTACACTCTCTCTGTCGAACTAATGGCTACATTCAAGTTTTGTCGCGACTGGTATGCTCCAGTTGTGTGTGTGTTGTAATCGTCTGGAATTCGAGCTAATGAGATGCTCGCCCCCTCCTCCAAAAAGCAACAACCTTCTTTATCCCAGAGAAGACAAGTTGAATCGACAGCTCTTGTACGCTTGCCGGAATTGCACATTTGAAGAGCTTGCAGACAATGCATGCGTTTACAGACACGAGATCATTCACCAACCCGCGTATGTTTTCTACTCAGAGCTTTAATCGACGACGCAACTTCTAATACGTCTCTGTCTGTAGAGAAAAGACAACCGTACTTGCAGATCTAAGTGTCGATCCGACTTTGGTAAGTTGCCGTTAGGAAAGAAGTTTACAATGGAATGCTGTTTTTCCTGAACATCCGAGCCCAGCCGCGAGCAAACGTCCAATGTCCAAACTGCGGCAACGTGGGTGCAGTGTTTTTCCAGTCGACATCGCGAAGAGCAGATGCAAAGATGACCCTATTTTATGTATGCATCGAACGTACTTGTGCGCACCGTTGGACCGACTAGCATCCTATTCACTCACTCACTCACTCACGCATGCATGCATGCAAACACAAGATACCAAATCCAACAATTCAATAAAGCTTTTTGTATATACGAGAATAAATAATAAAGAGAGCAACAAAAAGGCACTTTTTTCTCCCCATCTGCAAGAGAAAAATGAAAGTTGGCGCTGAGCTGCAAAGCGCACTCCAACGCACATCTTCCACTTTTGTAACTTTCGTTTCCTTCCCAGAGTCTCTGCCGCGTCAACAATGTCCTCGGCAGCAAATCAAGCAAGACAGAGACGCATTGCAGTGCTAGGTGCACGAGCAGTCGGTAAGTCTGTGATTTACTAAGCTAGACAAGCGGTGCGGCAGAGCTAACCTTGCAAGTTTTATCCACAACGTAGGTAAATCGTCACTTGTCATTCAGTTTTGCGAGAACCAT
This sequence comes from Rhizomucor pusillus, assembly GCF_041956525.1. Taxonomy (NCBI): domain Eukaryota; kingdom Fungi; phylum Mucoromycota; class Mucoromycetes; order Mucorales; family Lichtheimiaceae; genus Rhizomucor; species Rhizomucor pusillus. The sequence continues at coordinate 1,665,977 of NW_027192146.1, read as the reverse complement.
TTCGTGGATAGCTACTACCCTACTATTGAGAACACATTTACCAAAACTATCAAGTACCGAGGACACGGTGAGTAGTTAGTTATATTTAGTTCTTGGTTCACTGGGTTTTAGTGCGTTCGTTTGAATGAGCCTTGTTAAACTCCGTTTTAGAGTACGTTGTAGAAATCATGGATACTGCGGGTCAGGTAAAAAGCTAAACCTGCTGTGCAAGACGAATGTCTGCAAGGGAATAACTGAATTCGTTGTTGTTGTCAGGATGAATACTCGATTCTTTCTTCACACCATGCATCGAGCGTGCACGGTTACGTATTAGTGTATTCTATCGCATCCCGATCAAGCTTCGATATGGTCAAGATCATTCGGGAAAAAATTCTGGATTTCACGGGATTGGAGACTGCACCCTGCGTAGTTGTAGGAAACAAGTCTGATTTAAATATACAGAGGTAAAAACAGCTTGAACCTACAAATTTATGAGCTCTAAAGTCTGATCTGTACGCTTGTTTAGACAAGTATCTACCCAAGAGGGCAAGGATCTAGCAGAACAATGGGGCTGTCCTACGGTCGAGACATCGGCTAAACACAATGAGAATGTTGGTAAGTATTACAGCGTTTTTTGTCACATTTTGATATTTTCACTGATAGCTAACACGCCTGTGCACTCGATGTACATAGCCAAAATATTTGACATGTTAATCGCCGAAATAGAGAAAGCGAATAATCCACCCACAGAAGACAAAGGCGGCTGCGTTATCTCGTAATCATTTTATTCAATAAATTGTGTGTATGTATGTTTCCTGAGCACCATCCGTGCCTTGCAACGTGTGCCCAATCAAAGCAATATTTGTACAGATTAAAAAAAGCAGAAAGACTTCTTCTATCTCAACAGAGCTTAGACACTTGGATAACAAAAGACAAGAATCAATGCTCGGAAGTTCTCCCCGCTGACTGAGGGTAAGCTGGGCGCCGAAATCGGCATGAAATTGTACATTTTGCCACGTTTCCCGGTTTTCGCAGCTGCCTCATGGCGACAGTAAAGTATCAGTACAGAGCAAGAATGCTTGCTACCATTCGCATTACTCACGCACGCACAGCTCTTCTTTGAAGACTATAACTTTCCTGGAGAGCTCTATAACAGACATACGTCCGATTTCTCGACGCCCATTCGGACGTTACTTGATTTCACACCCCACATTCTGCAGGAACTGCCCAAGAACGAAAAGGTTCGTTGGTGCATACACTGTGTGCATGAATTAATAAAAATAATTTACTAACAAGTAAACGGTAGGATCAAAAACCTATCCATCCAAAGCAAGATCACTCGGCCGAATTCCTCGATAAGAAAAAGAAGGCTTCTTCTTCTTCTAGATCAAGAAGCAACCATTATAGCGAGTACTTGAGGTATGCTGAAGGATTCGGCAGATTCCTGGCCGATTGCTGCATCGATTACTTGGCTACGAGAAACGCACGTGCCGCCGCCCAAGGCGAACGATATGATTCGATACCTCGTACAAGGACAAACAAGCGACGACGTTTCTATGCGCACCACACACATGTATCAACCGAGGACGATAGTGAAGACGAAGAAGAGCAGGAGAAACAGCAGAAAGAACGAAAATCCAACAATAGTCGTGAAAAGAAAGAAAAGGGAAACAGCGAAGCAAATATAGTGTATGCGAAATCAGCAGCTGCAGTGGGCGCATTGACCTTGTCACTGTACTCGACTTACAAAGCCAGTGCTGTGTACGGCGATGTTACTTTCCACGACCAGCTCGAGCTATTGCTAGAGCATGTTCAGACTGTTCTCAAGAGTTCCGAAATTTGGATAGAAGAGCACGAAAAGATGGGCGATCCTGTACCAAGCAATATGCGGCTAGACATCAACAGATTAAATCAGTTGGTTGATCATATACAAAGGTGAATAGTGTTGTATACTTTGTGTAAATACATCCACATCAAAGCTAATGTTATGTCTATCAGGCTGGATCCTCGTTATGAAAAGAAATTGGAAGTGACTGGATGGTACGTCATATACATGCGTTATTATCAACAATGTTGCCAGTTGGTCACAACAACATACTCTAATTTGCTATCAATGTATACATAGGAGTCTGGGTGCCATTGGCGGCTTATCTGCACTGGGCGGCATTGCAGTTGGCAGCGCTGCATTCATGTCCGGAGGTGCAGTGATCGCTGTGGGCGGCGTCATGGTCTTGATCACGAGCAAAGCTAGATACTCGTCAAAGTCGACGACAGCTGCGCGTATCCTGCTTGAGTCCAAAGTACGTCAATTATTGCAAGAATTTACGCAAGCTGCACCAGCTCGCCAACAAATGATTCAACAAGGATTTCAAGAAGCTGGCATCAAGGCCGAGCGCATGGATGTTGACAAGAGGTATTATAAAAAGCTTTGTAGTATCCTCAATTTACTCAGAACACTGTGCCTTCTAATCCCTTGCATTTTAGTTATCGTGTAAAGCATGAATCTGTGGAAGAAACAGCATCCATACCAAAAGCGCAAAAAAATAGCAAACATCCCTTGGCTGCTTAAGTTTCTAGCCGATTCCCTCGCCGTTCCTATACATGTTTGATATTATGAGATATATTATTGTTATTTGTAATCTTGATTTGTAAAACAGCTTTATTTATAAGATTAATTCTATCCTTTCGTTTTATATATTGATGCCGTTCAGTTCACGTTAAGCAATACTAAAGTAAAGCCAACGATATATCCAGGAACCACCGTGAGGAGGCGGCATCTCCAGTTCCCAAAAGTAGGAGAGGTTCTATAGATATAATCTGTATCCTCTTTGCAGCTGTTATCCTTGTGCAGAGGCATAACATTGCTGGTGAAATAGGAGCGTAAAAGCTCGAATATGATCCGGTCTTGAGCACCTTAGACTGCCTGGATTTGCCTTAGACTGCTGCCTTGGTGCCCTGGATGCTTTGAGAGCCTTGGGAAGCGGGACTTGTAGAAAGAAGCCTTAATCACTGGAAGTGCATGATAAACAGGATCGATACTTAACGTTCAAAATGAAGTCTTGGATGTCTTGAATGTCCTGAGTTCCCCAATAACGACTTAACCAACTTGCAAGGGCGGAACACCGTGGACCTGTTTCCTCGCGGCAGGACCCTGACCCGGGGTTTTTTTTAGTTACTACCTACCCCAAGCCAACAGGTCGATGGCAGCTCGAATGTGGGGCAAGAACGCGTCGGCACCACCCTGAAGACTTCACCGATGGCCTGCTTTCCTCCTGCAGGGCCTAGCCCGGTTTCCTTTTTCTACATACCCCTTTCATGCAATCGATATCACATCGAAAGAGCATGTTACTACAGTGGGCGTGGGAAGGGCTTGAGGACAGGAAACCGGCACACCAAGCCCACTCCACTGCGAACCACGGCCGCCGCGATCTTTTTTCCCGCTATCGGTAAAGACAGAACCGATCCTTTCTTGAGAGAGAGCCTGGAGAGCCTGGAGAGCCTTGAGAGTTCCTTTGGGACCATGGGGAGACCGGACTTGCGCGCGGGTGGAGAGACCTAAAGAATGCACTGTGTAAGCTACATTGCTAACAGGAACTTGCTTTCTTTGCAACTTACCAGGAGAGAGAGTGGGGCTTGACATATACGGATCACAAGGATCTTTCCACGGCGTTCCCCATGCGAGGAAAAGAATGAGAAAACCCAAGGAAAGATGCCCAGAGTGGGGACGCGCGTCGTTTTCATGTCGCGCGTTCAATAGTGACGGCTAAATTTCCTTATTTGGGAAAATTTTGATCAAAGAGGCAAAACACAATTCTAGAAAGTCGTGATAGAGAAGGTTAAGAACACTACGCAAGATTTTGAGCTAGAGCAGCACAGATAATTGCAGAGCTGAAGTCTAAGTATTGATGTATTCATATGGAAAAAGAAGCCGATATACCTACATGAGTCGATGAGTATCACTCCTCAAGAACGCGCTGCTACAATATTGCATCAAGCAAAGTAGGGAACAACATATCGATTGCCCACAGCGATCTCCTGCGACATTTTAGTGCAGCACAATTGATTATACAATGATATGGAAAATGAAGTGTTCCAGATATCATTGTACGTCTCCGCTCTCCAGGCAAACTGGCGTTCATTACACGATATGAGCTATAGTTCCAGCAGCGCCCTATGTTCGTAAGTATTGTTAAAGAGTGCGTATACCTTTAAATTTATTGCTATTTAATCGAACGGAAAGGCTTTAGAAAAAAAAAAACCTACATTGTTGCTTGTAGCCGGGATCCAGAAGCCAGCCTTTTTGCAATTTCCATTTTTAGATCCCTAGTTCCCCTCGAAAACTTTGCCCGTTTCAGCGATCAAGTTCAATGTCGACACTGCCGCGCTTGCCCTCCGTAAGCGAGCTGATCAAGATCTATGGCTTGACAGCGAGATCGCAACTTTCACAAAACTTCATTCTCGACAAAAATATAACAGGTATGCAGAAGTGATGTGCCAAGGTTTATGCAATGTTGGCTGATCGATCGCCTCAGACAAGATTGCGCGATCCGCGCAAATGTCTGCTTCCAGCCCGCTGGTCATTGAAGTAGGACCAGGTAAGAAGCATATTTATTTTGCCTGATGCAAAAGCTAATAAAAATTACGACAGGTCCTGGATTGCTGACGCGGTCTATTCTCGACACGGGTGCTCAGAACGTAGTAGCTGTTGAAAAGGATCGACGATTTATACCTACTTTGAGAGTAAATATAGGCAAACGCAAATATTGGTTTAGATCATGAACTTAGGCTGGCGTTCCATAGCAATTGTCTGAAGCTTCAGAAGGCCGCTTGAAAGTAATACAAGGCGATGCATTGCGCATCTCGCACAATGAGATAATACGGACTGCTGGTGGTGAATTGAATGGCAGCTCACCAATGCATATCATCGGCAATCTACCATTCAACGTTGCATCCCCGCTGCTTATCCAATGGCTGCACATGCTCGCCGGTCGACAAGGAGTATTCGGCAAAGGCACTGTGTGGATGACACTGATGTTTCAGAAAGAAGTTGGCATGGTATGCAGATGTGAAAGCGATGTTGCATGAAGTAAACCATGTCTTACACTCAGTATATAGCGGATAGGAGCAAAACCCAGCACACAGCATCGAGGGCGGTTATCGGTCATGGCACAAAGTTTATGCAGCGTGAAAAATGTGTACGACGTGCCATCTAAAGTGTTTGTGCCGCAACCAAAGGTAAAGCAGCCAAACCGCAGAGAACAAATGGTTGTCATTTTAATAAACTTACGAAAATTGCAGGTGAACGCAGCCGTCATGCAACTCAAACCAGAACTCAAGTTTCCAGAGGATGAGAATTTGGCAAGTATGTATTCCTGATGCTATTTGGAACGTGCCGATGTACTCAATAATTGTACCCAACAAAATCAAGGTGCATTTCTGATGCTGGAGGATGTTGTGCGCTATTTCTTCAACAAAAGACGGAAATCCATGAGCCATATGTTAAAGTGAGTTAAGCCCGTATCAAAGATGCATCTGTACAGTCTCAAACGGTATCTCCACGTAGACGTCTCTACAAAGCGAATCCCGCCATTGAACAGCTCCGGGACGAACTCGAGAGCTTTTTAGATCCTCAAGCTCGCTGTGAAGATTTAACCACGGACCAGTTCTGCAGAGTAGCTAGATTATTTCATGAACACCATATCACCATGCCCGTTCCTTAGAATCTAAAGTAGATTTAGATGTCCATACTCTGATTTGCATTATCTCGCATCATTTTCATGATTACACAAAGTTTATCTCCTGCTAGAGCAGGGGAAAATAGATTACTATTTCGTTGTCGATAGAATGCTTAAAATCATGCTTTGCAATAACGCCCTTAAACCTTCTTCATTTTCCGCCGAATTTGGGATACGAATAACGATATTGACATGGCAGCCGACATTGAACCAGACGAGTGCGTAGAAACATTCTCTCTCTCGAAGCACATAAAAGCAAAAGCTAAATTTAAACGAATCGCGATCTAGTGTTATTCGGCTTATACTTCAGTTTTTACGCGAGAACAATTTGCATAAAACTCTAGCCGCGTTGCAGAATGAATCGCCAGTGACGTTCAACACTGTTGAGAGTAAAAGCAGCTTCTTACAAGATATCGAGAACGGACGCTGGGACTTGGTTCTGCGACAAGTTGCGAAATTAAAGCTGCCGTCAGAAAAGCTGTATGATCTATATGAACAAGTATGAATCGATCGCCCCGAGAAGGAGTTTGCAGATCTGGCTGATCAGTGTTTAAAACAAAGATTGTAGTGGAACTTGCAGAGAAAGGAGAAAAAAGTGCGGCTCGGACTGTACTGAGCGAAACAGATATTATGGATTCTCTCCGAGAACGCGACGTGGATCGCTACATACGTCTAGATCACTTGATATCTCGACCGAAATTTGATAAGAGTCAGGCGTATCCCGATGGAAAGTCGAGGGATCAACGCCGGCGGGATATCGCTAAAGCATTGGATGGAGAGATAGCAGCAGTGCCGCGATCACGGTTATTAGCGTTACTCGGACAGGCGATAAAGTGGCAGCAGCATCAGGGCGCATTGTCGGCGGACACAGCTTACGATTTGTTCAAAGGCAAAGCACTCGTGCAGAAAGCAGAAGACGATGCAGTTGCGACGCAGCATTATTCCACTATCACGGTAATCCTGTACTCCCAGGAGTAATATACATGCAGTGAAACTAACTTGTTACGCTGTCCAGTATCCAGGAAAGAAGACGCACGCTGAGCACGCAGCCTTCTCTCCAAACGGTCTGTATCTGGCGACTGGCTCAGTAGACGGATTCATAGAGATATGGAACTACATGACGGGCAAATTGCGACGGGATCTCAGATACCAAGCGGAGGTGATTAGATAAAATATAGAGAAAACTAAAAGTCATGTTTCATTAACGTCGCAATATATAGGATAAATTCATGGCAATGGACAATGCTGTCTTGTGCTTAAGCTTCAGTCACAACAACGAACTGCTTGCGAGTGGATCTGCAGACGGAAAAATAATGGTAAACTTTATCTGTGATGTATACACCGTTCTTAATAACTAAAGTGTCTTCCTGCATTGAAATTTCTAGGTCTGGAAGGTGCAGACAGGCATGTGCCAGCGCAAATTATCACCGGCTCACAGTCAAGGTGTCAACGCTATTTGTTTCAACCATGATGGCACACAAGTTTTAAGCGGCAGTCATGATCAGACAGTCAAGATCCACGGTTTACGTTCAGGAAGGACTCTCAAAGAGTTTAGAGGCCATACATCGTTTGTAAACGCAGTCATGTTTTCAAACGACAACGCTTGGGTGCTCAGCGCCAGCAGTGACGGCACAGTCAAGGTAAGTCGTAGGAAGGACAATGTCACTTAACGTTTCTTTTAACCGATAATTTTGGCAAGATTTGGGATGCAAAGACCACCAGCTGTCATTATACCATTACCCCGCACCCAGAAACAAGCAAAGGACTCGTGCATACCGGAGGGGGACTGGCAAATCACACCGTGCAGACTGTTGTGCAGTTTCCTAAAAATATCGATCAAGTGCTCGTGTGCACGAAAAGCAACGTTTTGTATGTAATGACAATGCGGGGCAAGATCATCAAGACATATACACATCAAAAGAAGAGTGGATCTGATTTTGTATCGGCTGCCCTGTCTCCTCAAGGTGACATCGTGTATGCACTCGGGGAGGATTCGGTTTTGTATGCATTCCAGGCGACAACGACAAAACTTATTAGTGAAATCAAGATATCTGACCACGAAGCCGTGGGTATCGCGAGTCACCCGCTAGTCAATACTGTTGTAACATACGATGATGCTGGACATGTCTATTTCTTTAAAGCTTGATTTTACAACTTGTTTGTATTAAAAGCGGAGAAAAAATGTATAGCATGTATTTAACGTTTAGGGTAGAATTGGATGTGGGGTGATCTTACTATGTACATGGTATCGGGATAGCCGGTTCTTTGTTTTCTTAGCACGTTGAAGAGAGGATCCATCATCAGTTCAGTCATCTCCTTCTAGGCGAATTCGACCTGTTCGTCTGGATCCACTCCATCTGGGCACAGCACGACCTCTACCTCGCACATGCTGTGTCCAGTTATACATCCGAACAGTCATTCTATATGTCCATCGTATCATATCGCTGATACCCCATCGTGTGTTCGCCTCCAAGTACAACTCGAGACTTAGTGATGTCAAGCCAATGACTGCATAGAACATGGCATGTGCTCCAGCTTTTTCATAGATGACGCCTCCCATAAGACTTCCAAGTCCTGCACCGATGCCAGCATACATGGCCGCCAATAAGCCTACAACGTATAAAGCATTAGGATAGAATTTGACATACATAATTTGTTCTTTCTTTCTTACCTTGAGAAGTTGCCTGCAACGATGGAGATGCAAGCTCATCGGCTTGCACTACACCTGCTCCCCAGAGCGCAGAAAACGCAATCCCTATACAACATGGCCAGATACTCATCAATAAGCACACTTGCTACGCTGCTAAATGCAAACATTTACCATTTAACAGGTGCAAGACCAATGCGATGTTTGCTCCGCTGGGGCCTTTGGGCAGAACTGTATAAGAAAAGACGCGGATAATAGTCAATACATGACCTAGGATGATCAAGCTCTTGATGCCGAATAATCGTATAAGCTACCAATAAAACAAGTTAGGTCTCACTTTGGCGCAGAGCATTATACATCGCTGCTTACATCGCGAGAATAGAAGAAGAATAAAAGTTCTGTTACGGAGCCCACCAAGCCAGTAAGGCCAACAACAGATGAACTAGCTCCAAGATCTTGTTTTAGAAAGATGAAGAGGAAACTGATGACCATATTGAGGGAAGCACCCATAAGCATCATTGTCGTGAAAAAGAGCAATACTTGTGGTTGCTTCAAAAGTTCTAGAACGTTGGAGGGTTGTCTCTGCGAGGATACCGTTTCGTTGATATCTGCAGTGGATGCACGTCGTCTGTAGGCAGGCGGATTCGATAGATTAACAGCTTCAATGATACTAGATTCTGTTGCAAACTGAATAAGGCGCTGGATCTCGTTCTGTCTGATCTGCGACTCCTCTTCTATATCCTCTTCCATGAAATCATCATTAAAGTCCATCTGGAACTGTTTCATTCGAGACCGCTGACCCCAATCATCTTCGCTCGCGCGATGTCCAGTTCCTGACACCAAGCCGGTTGAACGAGAAGTAGCGCTAGTGTTGGTTTTGGGCTGTGGATGATGCTGAAGGAAAGGACGGGTCAGACGTGAATTTTGCTCGATCCTTTCTGGTTTGAACTGCGTGCTTCCGGCAACAATGATAAAGCATACGGCAGACATAGCATACACGTAGAATATAGCATTCATGTCATTCGTCCAATCTGCAATGAATCCGACCAACGATGAAGCAACTCCAAACGATATTGATCCAAACATACGTTGCCGACCTTGAGTTAGAGTAATGTTAAGAATAAATTGTATATCATTCATGCAGACTGTCGTGGAAATTTACCGTATTGATCCTTATTGCGACCGAGGATTTTCAGAACGCCTCCATCCACCAATGGGCCCACGGGAACGCCAAAGAACGCAAAGCAAACTGAGGTGATCGTTACTAGCGTCACTGTAAGCTTGCTTCTGTCTTGCTCAGACTCAATGTGCTGCACAACGACCGAGATTCCCATTACGCTGACGATCGCGAGCGTCGCGAACGTGTGCACTATGCACATAATGTACCGATGCGTCTTTGTCTTGTCTGCTATTGCGGTCCATAGAGGGCAGGCAATGGCGGAAATGAAGGGAGCTTTGTTCAAGTCAGTATTTGCCAAGAGTATATTGGTGTTATTCGTATTATCATACCAATGGCCACGAGCAGTCCAATCTGATCACTTTTCAGTCCTAGTTGAGAAGAATAAAAGAGAGCGAGATACACCGGCGCAGATCCCTGGCACGCGAACAGAAATGTGTATAATAGCTTGGGTGCAAGATACGGCATACCAGAACGCTTGTTAGCCCGGCTTTCTGTGAGCCCAAAATAGGCGGAGCTGAGCAAATGCTTGGCTACTGCTACAACACCCGAAAGCTTAGCTGACAGTTTTCCGGCCGCATGTTCGTCGACAACGGGTACAGCGTCATATCATATAACAGCTCTCTGTGTTATCAAGTGTCGAACAGAGGAAATAGCAAATTATCTCAACAACTGAATGATCAGCGTATCAATCTTACGATACGGTGATAAAACGCCTACAGCTTTTCATATGAACATTTTATCCTTTAATGCACCGAAATAGAGAGCAGATAGCTACATAGCAAAAACTGATATTTCTGGTTTCTGCCGAGCTTGCAGTAATAGCTGTGATTGTACTTGGAATACGTTTGACTGATATTTACTCTTACAGAATTATCTGTTGGATGGAGCGGCGCACACGGTTGTCAGCACAACCACAGGAGGCAATTTTGCATGAATTTTGCGGGACGCGCTAAAAAGCAAGTCAGCCACCAAATTTCAGTGATTTCAAACTTCTTTCTTCACACAGGCCCTGAGAATACTCAATGCCAGCAATACATACCACACAACGCGCTCAAAAGCTACATCGTCTCCTTTCTGACTACTTGTCAGACGAAAACCGTATTCAGAAACACATGACCTTTATACTGCAAAGTATTCTGGACAATGCCCTCTTGAAAGATCCAGAGCCCCAGCAAGATCGCGATCTCGAAGCGGTGCAACGCAAATGGATCGCACGCGTAAACACCTTACTCCAGTCAAAAGACATCAGCACACGCTGGTCGGCAGTTGTTTTTGTGAAGACAACAAGCGAGCAATCTCCAATTCTCTTTGCAAACAACTTTCAAACATGGGCGGGTCTCCTGTCAAACATTGTATCCGTATGTTAATCTGCTCACATTATGCGCGAGAAAGTCACATGCAAACATCTTATTATTTGTTTCTCAGAGAAATGAACCTGCCTTGGTTTTGAAGGCTGCGATCGAAACGCTCAGTTTGCTCTTTTCATATTCGGCCAAATCCAAGTTGCCAGATCTGCAGGGCGATGTCGTCCACAAGATGCTCATAAAATTCAACCAGACATTGGTAGCATTGACTCGGAAGGATGATGTTAAAGTAAGTAACTATTGCGTATACGCTTGATATTCTTCTATTCATGCGTATATGATACATAGGTTGAAGCATTCAATGCACTAGCTCTGAATGTTGAGTACTTCCCAACAGTATCTCGCCATCTGGCGGACCAGATTACAAAAGCGTGCGTGACCTGCCTTGAAGGAAGTGAATGCAGCAATTTCTCTCCTGCGGTCGAAGCTGCAGCACATTGTCTGGCAAAGTCCAGTCTTGTTGGAGGCAGAAAAGACTCTGCCGCCTTGTGGAATGAGAAATTGATGTGTCTTATTGGATCTATCCATCTGGCTGCAAACACTCTCTTTGACAGCATTGATGAAGGTAAATTAGAATGTAGAGGAAAAAGTGCTGCGTAGGGCAGTTTATACTCACTCATTCCTTAGACGATGTCCCACAAGATATCAAGCACAAATTCCCCTTGAGCCCAACATCCAGGGATCACGTAGAATCGTTCCCGATCCTCTTTAACAGAATCATAGCCCTGCAAGTAGCTATCATCACGTTCCTGAGGTAAGTTATAGAAATGCCAACTCAAACCTATTCAAGCTTCTAACATCTGCTCGTTTCAGCACGAGAATGTCCATGATTGTTAATGTTCCCACCGTTGCTATCATTCAACTCATATGCCGATTCTTGAATATATACGAAGGAATACCGGTTAGTCCAATTCGACGATTTTCCTATATACTGTCATAGTTTTGCTTACTTGTGACTATAGATGCGTGAATTCAAAAACAAGGAAGAATACATTTGGGTCATGACATGCCTTCCAGCTTTGCAAGCGAGCACATGCAAGCTCTTCGCTGCCGTACTGCATTGGTAACTACTTCTCTTCATCTATCATCGATCATTTACATACTGAGCTCCCTTCAGTTCTAGCAATGCCTTACCACAATATACAAGGCTGTTTGCCAGTATATTGAGCAAACTCTTGTCAGAAAAATATCAACAACGTCCCTTGAGGATATCTATCTATAAATTGACCACGCTTTGCCTACAAATATACGGTGCGGCTTTTGGGCAAAGTATCTTTAAACCCGCTATGGCTGCTATACTTAATGATCTGAAAGATCACACGAAAAGTATTTTTCCCGCCACGAGAGCGGTGAAGGTAAATAAGCGAAGTCAGGAAGAATATGTGTACATGCAGAATACTGAGTAGATATTGTTATTTCCAAAAGGCCGGAACCAAGCGACATGCGGATGCGGATACCGTCAGCAATTCAATGTCTAGTCTCAATTCTGTCGATTCAGAAGCATGCGATATTCAAGTAGCTGCTTTGGACTTGCTCCGCGAATTGCTCGTAGCACGAAGCTTGTTATTCGATAAGAAGACCCGCGCACATGTAGACCAGCTGATTATTTCCAAACTGCTCAACTTTACACAGGCAGCCAGACAATTCAAGGAACAGTCTGCTCACTTAAAACGTAAATTGTACGAATGTCTATTGGCAACGGTGATGAACCCCTCCCTGTCTCAAGCCAGCGTACTGCCTTACGCGATCCGAATGTTCAGTGCCGGTGTCAATGAAGAAAACCAAGAGGTATAAAATATGCTCACTTAGTATGTGATCCTTTTTTAGTAATATCTACTTGACTGTTATGTAGCTGAAATCGCTTTGCTCACACTCATTGGCTGTTTGCGAATTGCTTATGCATCCTCGTATGCCGCCTATGCAACGGGCTATTCCTGCAATGCCTGCAGATCAGCAGTATCAAGATGATATAGTTGCTGCTCCAGAAACGGAACCAGATGCAGCTGAAGAACAAAAAAACGAGCAACGGGTGCAAGAAGAAACAGTGCAGGAGCATGCTATCACGGATACACGCTACGAGGAACCATCTGCGCAGACAGTATCACCACCAGCGAAAAGAAGACGCTCCAACGAGGAAGCAAAGCAGGTAGTAGCACCTGCTAAAACACTCAGCGCGTCGGGAGCAATCTTGTCACCTGTCTACCATGGAGAAAAGACAATCTTTATCGAGGAAACTGTTGTAAAAGCCTCGATTGCTCGTCCTATCAGCAATGAAACGCCACAGCAAACAGAAAAAGTCGAAGAGAAAGAAAGAGAAGATTCAACCACGGATGATATTTTCACTACTTCGGAAACATTGTCCAGTGTACCACAGAGTACCGACATGGGTAATCGACAAGTTTCCTACATGGATATTAGCGGTGATGAAGACCGACGGGGAAAGCAGCTTACACCCGATTTTCTCGATGAAATCCTTCGTTATCCTTCAGAAACTACCGCGTCGACCTCCAATGCTGGAGAACAATCAATGTCGATGGGAACAATGACACGCAGCGAAACTACATCTCGAACAACTACTGAAGTGACAGAAACGAGCCTGTCCCAAGCAAACTTTACTGCAGAGCAAAACGACAATAATGACAACGGGGATGAGGATGACCTCGAGATACCAGATATCGACATGGCTGGGCCTGACGATGACGATGAGGACTAGGAATAGTTAAATTGTCAGGACACAAAATATGAAAGTCGATTTCCAGACTAACTGGACTTAAATAAAAGTTGATTTCAGGTTCAAAAGTGTTTTCACTTTGAGCAAAAAGTGAGCTGAAACTTATCCGAGTGAAACAGACATTACGTTGAAAACAACCATCGCTGATCTAAATGATCTAAATAGCTGCATATGAAAGAGTTATCATAAGAGTTATCTTCATGCGGCTAATCCAGATCCACATAACCGACTTGTGTTCGCTGACTCTAGCCAAAATGTGCTTCCAGCACTGTGCTCTTTTTCTCTCTTATGTGATACAGATTACAGACAAAGCAACAAAACACTGGGGCATTGCCAAAGCGAAATAATATTACAATATAGGATTGCGATCGGTAAAGGAGGAGGTTGAGAGGGAAAGGAGATAATAATGTCAAGGTTGGGCAACGACTGCTAGTGTCCTTCCAGTTTTTGAACAGACTCCCGATTGTGACGAGCTGTGCGTATGAGTGATCTGTACTGTGTATTTTCGAGCTTATCCAGAGGTACGGCATCACCATCTTCACCACCGTTGAAAAAGACTTTTAGAAGCTGTAAATAAGACAATCAATATTAAAGGTGAAGCGCTTAAAAAGACCCATGTTTCATTCAGATGTACCTCTAGCCATTTCAGCACAATATGCTCTTCATATTCATCCAATGGTGGGATTTCAGCTTGCTGAGACTCTGACGACGGTGCTGGCCGGACCAAATTTTCCAGTGTATTGAGGATCTCTTTCCAGATTTTGAGCACTACCAGTTGCATATTTGTTTCTGATAGGTTGTCGTTGAGGATTTTCAGATTTGTCTCGAGATAATCCAGCAAAGGTGCAATAGCATCCTCGCAGTCTTGCAAACTGGGCTCATGTTGCTTACTGCTGCGACTAAACGATGAAAAGAAGCTGCGTTCTTTGCGTAAAAGCTTGTCTAGTGCTTTTCTTGAAAGGCATTGACGTATAAATGCACCCATCTGCAAGTTAACGACGAAATCCCGAGTGTCAATTGGAAATCAAAATGCTCATTATTTTTTTTTTTTTTTTGCTTTTCCCTTACCTGATCAACGATCAGTCCTGCAGCGTCATTTTCCGCTCCTTTCAGTGTTCTAAACGACTTGACAAACCAGAACTGTATATCATCCTTTTCACCAACTAAACTGACTCGCAGCAACAAAGTTCCTTGCGGATCTAATTTCAGATTGATATCGTGCATCTGGTAGTCGTCAAAATACTCTGGTTGCAGTTTGAACCATACGCTGCCGCATTCTTGGTTGGCGCCAATCATGTCTTCATCGTAGACAACAGCGAGCACTTCTGCGCTTCTCTCATTGAGCCATACATCAAAGGTCTGGTCCCAGCGCGGGTTGAGTGTCCTGTACAGTGTCCTAGTCTTTCCGATTTCCTTCTTGTTGATAGTAAGAACGACGAATGGATCGCTTAGGCCATTGGAATCCAGGGGTTGCAGATTTTCTGCACGGACTACTTTGATGGAATACAAAAAGTTTGTCTGCTCCGTTTTCTCTACGGTCGTGCTCGAAGGACTTGCTTCTCGCAAACGTTCCATTCTTTCTGCAATTTCATCCACGTCCATCGTCTGGTACAGTCTATCAAGACGACCACGTGCTGCCTCAATATCATTGAGCATCACACACATCTAAAACCACAATGTTCCCGTTTTAGAGACAAGTATTTTGAATATCTACAATTGATTTGTATAATACCTCGGGTGTAAAATCTGGTGGCGGTTCTTCATCCTTGGAAGAACTGTGACCTAGTGTAAGCCTTGCTTTGTCCAAAAATGATGCGGCGGAAGAAGATGTTTCAGGGTCGTATTCGTTTGGAGGGTAGATAGTATCTTTAATAAGGTAATCGAGGGTATTGGTATAATGCTCCAAGGCGATAGCAATGACCTACGTGGATATTTACAGTCCAGTTAGCGCGTTGCGTGAGATCACAGCTTCCATTTCCATACCTTCGAGAGGACAGTCAGGAATTTACAGCGCTGTAATTCATTAGGCCATTGTAAGTTTTGAACAAAATCGACAGCTTGGTGAAACATGCTAAACAGATCGACAATAGAGGAGGAGTGCACTGCGGTTTCGCTAATAGCTTTGAACTGTACAGGAAAAATGTTCTTAGTCTCGGATAACGGGACTCTGATGTAGTCTATCACTTCGTCTTTACCTCGTCTTGCTTGATTGCATTTTCGACCCACTCTGGCGTCTGCTCGTTCGTTGTTTTGAGCCATCGCCTTACATGTGGCAGGAACCATGACTCCACCTTGAAAAGCGCTGCTTTTTTCCTAGATGTGGTAATTTTAATTTGATGAACCCACAGCAAAGCTATTACAGCACTGCAACTTGCAACTTACTTTGGTCCGAATTGATCGTACAAACGTTTGAGAGAAAGTACCTTGTGATATAACTCAAAGGTAACTTCTACGGGTGCTTGCTTTGCCTCCATGCTATGCGCCCAGTTCTCCATTTCTAATGCAAAAAGAGGCATGTATCGTTCCATGACGATACCAGGTATCGGCAGCACACTGTACACCACGAGTGTTAATCATCGTTTTTGCATCTCAAAGCCTGAACGATCTGCTACGTACCCCTTGAGTGGAGTCTTGAACTTTCCCTTTGTAAGGTTAACCAGCTCCTTGATTAACTTGTCGGCCAGTGTAAGAAGGTTCGATAAATTGTCCTTTTCGGTATTATTCATGACTTTTTCTAAAACACGCCATCTCATAACAGCCGCACCCTGGTTGATATTGACGGATTAACACGTCGTAAGTCTTAAATAATTATGCAGAGGTATCAACTTGCCTGTACAGTATCTTCAAGCCGCAAGAATTCTGTCATTGGATCGGCATGATCTTCCAAGTACGCTGGATTTTCGTAAATTTTGTCAAGCATTCCCACTAGATCGTTGACCCAATCAGGGCTATCAATAAGTCAACTACGATTAGTCCCGAATAAGCAGAGCATCACCCAATTTCCAACGCACCTAATGGTCCAATATTCAGACAATGCGTTTTCCAGCGCATATAATAGGATCTGGTTCAAGTCCTCATATGTTCTGATCAAGCTTTCTCTCTGTTATTTTACGGCGAAGTCTTAATTAGTACCCGACAATATGCATATAATTATACTGGATCACTTACATCATTGATAGCCCAATTACTGACATCCGTCTCTTTGATGACTTTATCCAGGGCGCGCATAGCATCTTGCACATCCTCCAAATCAAGTTTATCCTGCTGGAATTTTGATGCCACCAGTTGTAAATATGTAACTGCACGGAACGGTGCAGAAATTCGCCAAGTACGCCAACATTCACGCAATAAATCGTCCGATTGCACGGATAGAACGCTTGTCTTTGCTCGTTCAGAATCAGGCACAACTTCGAGATCGAAATCGATGCACATTTTCATCAGCAAACGGAACAGTGATCGCGGATCGTTTGGAACAAACACAAATGTGCTCTGCGCCGAATCTGCACGCTACAATGCCTGTTAGAGATATTCTACTCGAGTACCAGCTGGATGGTTTTGAACACTTTACGTCGCTTTGATTGGCCGAGTTGAGGGCTAAATCAGGTTTCATGAGCATCAGCGTGTTCATCAATTCGGTAAGTTGCTTGATCTCTCGCCGCTGCCAGTTTTCGTATGCCTGCTGCGTAGGGAAATCCTCTCGACGACCGGGGAAAGGCTGGTTCATATGGATATTGTTAATGCATTTTTTGAAATCCACCAATAGCATCTAGACGAAAGCGAAGAATGGTGTTAATTGAGCTTCTCAAAGAAGTTAGAAAAGAAGTAAGTATACCGGCTCGGTACAGATCGCCTGCAATTCTTGTAATTTCCTGTGGTGTTCCAAATCACCCTTTTGGAACAAATTCTGCACAGTTTGCACCATGGGGAATTTCTCCAATGCTTCCAAGGAGCTGTCAGGTGGTCCAGGAGTACTGCTGCCGGAAGCTGAGGATACCTGGCGGCGACTTGACGGACGGGATGCCTTTGCAGGCGTAGCTACACCGTTCAACATTTCCATCAATTCGGGCGTTGCTGAGGCCGGTGCATCTTCTTGGACAGTCCGTATGACAAGCTCGGCGAATTGAGCCATGTGCTTGTTAAGCTGGTCGTTCACAGACGTCGGATCAATTTTTGCAAGCTCGGTTTTGCTCAACTGTAAGAAGGTGATGATGAGGTCGTTGACGGTTCCGGAAGGTCTAAATCGCTGCGCTTGAAGAGACTTTCGGAACTGTGAGACTGCAGACACATATGCTTTGTCTTCGCTCGTCATTCGTGTCATCTCCTTTGTCTTCTTCACGTCATCCAGCCGACGTAGCAGGCCATGCACAATTTCTCGTGTCAGCTTATCTGGCCGCCCCTCATCCGAGAACTTGTCGGTAATTGACCCCAGGACACCTGTAACACCAATGTGGATCGAGTGTCTGTCTGATTTTTCTTTCTTTTGCTCTTTCGCAAGCGAGGATTGGGGCCCGGTCTGCTCGAGAAAAGCGCGGATCGCACATCTCAGTGAAAAGTCATAAAGGGTTTGCGTGTTCGTATTTGTACTTCGGCTCTTCTTGCCGCCGCGGCGTAGCCGAGAACCGCCTTCTAACTCCATGTGAGCCCCGTCCTTATCCTTTTGCGAGTTTGAAAGGGAAAGGGGACCTCAATTTCCCGTTTCGGGCACACCAGACCTGAACGGACTTTGAGGCATCGTCTCTCTCCGCTGTCTTTTCGCCCAAAGGCGCGCATACACCCATAGCACCACCTCCTGTTTCACCTACTATATCTACCAATGATCAAGTCTGTCCTCATTTTCAATAACCATGGCAAACCACGGTTAATCAAGTTTTACCAGCAGATTGTAAGCTATATATACGCCCGCCGCGACGTTGTACTTCCAACTGACTCTGCTGTTTAAAGGACATTGCGACGCAGCAGGCGCTAGTGCAGGAAATCTACTCGCTTGTTTCAAAACGACCAGATACCGTTTGCAACTTTTTGGAAGGAAGTAAACTCTTAGGAGGCAAAGATACCCGTGTCATTTATAGACACTATGCAACGTTGTATTTTGTGTTTGTTGTCGACGAGAGCGAAAGCGAACTTGGCATCCTTGATCTTATCCAGGTAGAATCGACGGTTAAAGTACGCACATGAAGATAAATCGGCTGACATTGATGCTGCAGGTCTTTGTCGAGAGTTTAGATCGCTGTTTCGAGAATGTCTGCGAGTTGGATCTTGTAAGTTTTTCGAATTTGATTTACAGTTAGGATTAGCATCGGCTGATATCTTGATCCCTATCATAGATTTTCCACTTTGAAGAGGTCCACAATATACTCTCGGAAATCGTGCAAGGAGGAATGGTGCTGGAAACAAATATGAACGAGATCGTCAGTGCGATCAATGAAATGAATAGAGCGAAAAAGAAATCCGGTTTGGGCGCGACTAGCAGCCTAGGCTTGAGAGCAAGCGAGACGTTGCGAGCAGGATTCCGACATTAGATTTGTAAAAAAGTGAAAGAAAAAATGCCTGTATATATACACGAAGTTTTACATACACATGCTATGTCGACCTGGTTTATTTCGTCGCATTTTGTAGTCTATTTTCCTTTTACACGGTTTGATTGAATATTCTTGCGTTGATGCCCGGTGGTTCGTCTGCAAGCTTATCTGCAATGCTATTCAACAGTTGCTCCGTACGATACTGCTCGTAAAATTGTTCATAAGTATCGATGCGAAGGAGACCTCGATGGTCTGTGATAAGCATATCCACAAATTTGGCTAAATCCTCCTCTTCATTTTCCACTTTGCTTTGCAATCCAAAAACGTACGGCATGTTTGCGAGGTATTCGAGCATCTTGAACGCATCGTCTTGCTCGTCTTCTTGCTCTTCCACGTACTCTTGCAGCGTTTCGACTATGGAATCCAATGTATCTGAGCGTATAAGAGAATGCTCTGTTGCTGATTCTCCAGCAGTAGCATCGTCGACAACTGTGTCATCCTGATCAATGTCAAGATATCCATAGACTGGGATCTGTAACTGGTTAAAGATTTCCGTTCTGCATTTTTCTTTAAACTCTCGAGTCGGTATCGATGTGTGAGCCTTGCCGATAACCGGGATCACGTTCGTGCGCGAACAGAGTATTTTCAATATACGGCAGTCATCTTCATCGATCACGAGGTCTGATGCATCGCTGGTGCTTGCCATCCACCGGCTGGAATCCAGAAAATACAAGCATGCATGAACGTGACTATCCAGAATTGCCTTGGTTCTATCGCGTCTTATTTTGGTTTCCTGTCAACCAGCCAAGGGCAGATAGGAAGTGAGAAAGAACGACAGAAATTGGAAAATTGAAAATATGCATATATCAATACAGCATATTCCAAGTTTCAGTAGTCTCAAGCACTTGCCTCGTTCAGGGTCTTTGCAAACTGATGATCAATGTATTTAGAAAAATATTGCACTTGGTGATCCATTATCGTGGGGTCTTGCACAAACCCAGGCGTATCAATAATGGTCAGCGCTATGCACCCACCACCGGCGAGCTTGTTTTCAAGGTGCATGGAAACATGGTAAACCTCATCCGTAGGACGTGCGTTATCCAGCATCCAAGGTTTTGAAACTTTGAGAGTACCTTGCAAAATCACTCCTTCCAGACGTCTGCAGAGCGATCTGACAAAGGTCGTCTTGCCAGCCCCGCACTTGCCGACAATCATAATGTTAAGGTTCGACGTTGGCTGCTCTTTTTTCTTGCTTCGTGATTGACTTGCGTAAAATTTTTCAAGATGAGTGCTGTAAAACATCTCTTTACCTTTGAAAACAATGTAAAGAAAAGAAATAGGTAGAAAATGATAATGCAAACATATTTTCTGCTTTTCCTTGGACGAGTTTATTTCGATCACTGATGTTTGCTTGATACCTTTGAAAATCAACCAATTGATGATGGCAAGTGACGGTCGCTCCAAGGCATTTTTAATTATCATTGTTGGAGTACAATACAAACAATAAAGGAAATTTAGCTTTTTCCGAACAAACTTATCGTGGTTGAGGTTGCGACATGAGTTGCGCTTTCTGTAAACAACAAAATGTTAACCTTACGAATATCCGGTATCTGGATAAGTACTGGGATACTTTACCAGTTGTCGAATTTGATCTCTGTGTTCGGCTGGCAATGCATTGATTTGTTCTTCCGTCAAATGCATAACTTGCATTAACAAGGCTTTTTGTTGTTCCTGGACATTAGGAGGCACTGATAGATAAGAACATATTAGCGTCGTCCTCCATTGTCAGATAAAAGCACAGTCGGGATTAAAGTACCTGGACTGCCAGTTGCCATCGGCATATTAGCGGCTGCAGGTTGTGGAGGTACGGGTGAATTGACTGCTTGCGGCGGCGGTTGCATAGACGATGGAGCTGCTGCTGCTGCTGCTGCTGCAGGCTGCGGTGGTGTAGGCGTGTTTGCCGCCATAGGCGATCCCGCTGCAGCAGGTGATCCTCCTACTGGATTGCTAATAATTCTCTGCAGCAATATCTTAGCCAAAAAAACCATAACAATATGTTAAAAAATCAAAAACGTACTGTAATGATGTTGGGATCCACGATATTCATCATGACCATCGCCTGAAACAATGCATATGCTACTTGAGGGTTTGAAGTGAGGAAATCGCGTGTGAAAGCAGGTCTTTCAAAGGACATTTGCTACCACAGAACGTTAGTTTTTTTTTTCCAACGTCTTGCACGACGATCTTAAAATGGTTTACCTTCATCTGGGACATGAGGACAAATAGCTGTTCTGAGTTCATAGATGCTAGTACTCTAGAGATTTCATCTACTGAAGTTGCTGGTCCGGGCGGTTTTGGAGCGTTCATGGGAGGTACGTGCTGTTGATGCGGTGGAGGCATTGCTTGGGGCGGGGGCATAGCAGGTGGTGGCGGCTGGCTTCGTGGTGGTGGATGCTGATGTTGTCTTTGGTGCCTTTGGTTATCAGGATGCGGATCCATGGCCGCGTAATCTACTCGCAACTGTCTTCCACCAATGTCATATTCGTTCAAGTTTCGCACAGCACTCGCTGCAGTCTCGGCATCTATTACACATGATCCGTCAATTATCATGTCGTGTTGTTTCTTATCGTGCATACCGTAATATTCGCAAAAGCCGTATCCCTTGGGTCGACCGGTCTCACGATCGAAGAGCAATCTTTCAGTAAATTGTTTAGACAACAGAGCAATGGGTTGAAAAAACTTGGATTCGCTGGACTACCTGAATGACTGTACTGGACCGACTTCCTTGAAAATATCAATAAGCTGCTCCTCTGTCAATTCAAAAGGAATGTTTCCCACTATGATCCTCTGTAAGCTTCTGTAAAGAACCCAAATGTCTAGACCTGGATTGGATTTACCAAAAACGACGCGCGATCCTCTCGATGCTTGATTCATTTCAGTCGCGATCAAAGAAACACCCGATACTTTGAACTTTTCAAGCGCGGCTCATGAAATGCGACCTGAACTCCATTTTTTGAGGTAATCCAACCTCTCCATTTATTTTTAGATTGCAAAATTGAACAACATATATTCTAGGTTAAATCACTTATTCGCTCTGGCTTGTACGTTGCTTAGCACGTTCTGCTACGACACCCACGCCAGGAAAAGGCGCAACGTGAGGCGATAACCATTCCTTTTCTCCTTCCTTGTCTTTTGTATCATTCTCTGCTCTAGACTGCAAAATGTTCTGTTGGAGTTGTGGACCTTGTGTCAATCCAGCTGCTCCAACTAGTTCGTGCTTGCTAACATCGTGAGGGTGCTGAGTGCATTCTCCAGAAGGTGAATAACGTCTCAAAGCTGAGAGTTCTTCCATCAATGTCTCGTGACGGAAATGTACACGAATGTTTGGCACGTTGGTCTTTTGCATATCGTTGCCTGCCACACCAGGCTTGTACCAGTCTTTGCCGATCCAGTGCTTCTTGATGCGACTTTCCCAACCACTTTGAATGACAGAGTTTCTGGCTAGCTCACACATGTCTGTAGGCGACAATTTCCAGATCTGTATCATAGAAATGTTGTCCATAAGTTTGCTAGATAGGATTCCCAATGTGAAATTTCGCTTCCTACCTGAGCAGCAACGCTGTATTCTTCGATCAAAGGTTCTTTGGTAAAGTGGAATTGGAGCGGGTCATCGGTGGATAGCGAAATATTTAAACCACGCTGGAAGAACTGAGGCAGTGGATTACGCTCGTAGTTCAAAAACAATGCATTGTTGGACAGCGGAGACATGGCAATAGGTATCTGTGCAAGATAATACAGATACTGAAGAGCTGGCACCTTTCGCAAGGTGATACCGTGGCTAATACCAAATGACGTCAAAAATGCCGCCGTCAAATGGTCCGTATCGCCTGCCTCGCCACAGTGTGGACGAAGCACAAACGTATCTAATAGCTCACATTAGAGTCTCGATACTTTTCAATATAATTATGGCACTTACTGAAGCCTCGCTCCATACGCCAGTTATTCAAAGTTGCCATGTTTGTATACATGTAATACAAATAATAACTGTAAGGAGGGTTGGAAATTCCATCCCACTGTGAAGGCACAGGGAACTTTCGGAACATACGACGCTCCGGCTTGGATTCATCATCGACCGAATCGAATCCAACTACTCTTTGAAGGAACACATGCAACTCTGGGTGTGATTGAGGATTCTGCGTGACCTCAAACAAGGGCTCATAGATATCTAGGATGAAGAAGAAGGACATATAAATTTTTCGATTTTGGCAATCTCTTGACCTCATACTTACTTTTAACTATATCGTGGAAACTTTGCACGGAATTAGACGCCTTGTAAACATTGTACAGACGAGGTATCTGGATCAACCAGCGCACATTGGGGGAAAACAGTTTGTTGTTCACCACCCATTTGGCAAGCTTATCCCACTCGGCTTTGGATCTTTACATACATGTTTAGACATGGTTCTGAAGATAAAAGCAACCTGCTTCAGCTCACCTGCCATAAATGGATACGCGATACTCGACCATTTGGTATTTGGAAGACTCTAAATCGGACACGACCTCTGTACAGCGTTTTAATATGATTTGTCCATCGTAGAGGGCGCATGTCATTTCAAACTATACCTTTAGTGATTTCTGCCAGATACCGTCCTTGGATGTAGTTGTCCGTCTTCATAAATATTTCTCGCAATCTACTCTCGCCAATTGGATTATATTTCAAGTTGAACTTGTCAAAACGGTGGAAAGAATCCTTATGGGCCTGTAATAAGATTCGTTCAGCAAGTTTCATCTTCTATGATCGTTGGCGTTGTTCACTCACATGCATATCCAAAGTATCTATACTGAGATCATAGGCAGTCAAATTCAAACTTTTGAATACACCGGCCAAAGTCAGGTGCTGACCATCACGGTAAATGACCACATCCTAAGTTATAAATGTTTAGAAGACATACAGTCCCAATAGGAGTACTGCAGATGATACAACTTACATCCGGAGACTTCTTCATCTTTGACTTTATGAATCGAAGCAAATGCTTCTGATTCATGCAGCTCGAGTGATGAACGTGGGTATCAACTTTTCTCACGTTATAGAAATCACGATGCGGCACCGTCTATAGTTGCGATTAATATTTCATCATTGCGAGCATATTTTAACTTTCTAATATTTACCTTGGAGTCAGCTAGTTCCTGAAACTCGTTCAACAAAATGTACATCTGCCATTTGCTATCCAAATAGCGTAGTCTTCTAAATGCAAAACTCTTTGTAGGTCCGTCACTATGCAAAAGGGAGGAGCTCCTTGTTACTCAAACATAGTCTAAATAGTTAGCTAGTGTCCTCGCCTACCATACCTTATGACATTGAGAACATAATCCATATCCTTGTAGAACTCTTTACGACTGGGCACGTTGTACAAAGGCTTCGCGGCATTTTTATCTTATCAAAAATAGCTTAGTAACTTATCAGGATATACCTTTAAAGCAAAATATACCATTTTCATCCTTGTAAACTTCATAAAAACCTTCAGAGCCCATGCCAAAAGTGTACTACCGCAGAACTTTGTTAGATATTATAGATGTCAATTTATGGGATGGACGCACCTCGTGAGCACCAGGTATTTCGCAATCGTCCCAATGGAAATCGCTGCCGACTGCTGCGATGGGATCAGCTTCTCGTTCTTTCTCACGCTGCTTTCGACGCGCCAACTCATCCGGAGGAGGCAGCGGCCACGATGGAGGCGGTGGAGGTGGATATATTTTCCATTCATCAGAATTGCGTGGATCGTCCTGGAGACGTTGGCGTGACCGAAACATGTATCTCTCTCGTAGATCAAGGCACGTATGTAAACTCTTGTACAGTTCTCGCAGCTCAGCTGTAAGAGCATCATCTATAATTCCAATATTACATCATAATCAGCAAATTCTGCAATGGGCCGGATAATTGCAATTGGTACCTTGCATTTCAGATTTGGCGTGTGGGTCGACTTTGGAGGAACTGGCAGGCACAGGTTCGTGTCTCGGCTTGTTTGGATCGTGAACTACAGGAGCAACCAATTGCGCCGTGGGATTCCTGTCAAAGTCTTCGTTGTCCGAGCTGTTGGCGCTTGGTCCTTCGTTTTCACCTAGGTGGGCTGGAATAGTTTGGCCGTAGTATCTGCTGTCATGCTACGCTAGCGATTAGCGTCGACAACAGCAGATCACGAACAAAGTACCTTACGTTCTGGTACTTCATTTGGTGGTGGTATTCAAAGAAAGGGGTTTGCTCCGTGCGAGGCGTGTTGCCCTCAGAAGGGCTCGGATTCGAATGCGGCGAGTCCATTTTAAAGGACTAGAAGGGAGAAAAAGGCGTTCAAAAACGGGAAGATCTGGAACACGCGTTGATTCGCATGACGACCTGCCTGATTTCGGCTCATGTATTATTTGCGCAAAAATCTTGCGTTTTTTGACGTCGGCCAGAGCACACTAAGATACATATTTGGCTTCATTGTTGGCAGCAACTTTATCAGCTGCTTTGTTTGAGTGAAGCGTGGAAAAGCAAGTAGCGTAGATTCTTCCCTCGCATGAAGCGAATAAAATAAATTAAATAAAAGAAAGTAGAGTAAACGACAGGTAATTCCAAAGGTCAAGTTTACATAGCATATTCAATATAATCAATTGAGGTTAGCGGTTGTTCCCATCTCCAACACCCTAGTCCAGTGATGTAGTTAGACTCGGCCTTCTCGCGTTAGCGCGTCTTCTACGTACCGGATGATTGAATCCAAACCACCATACAAGAATTGCGATTACTACACATATAATAATAACAAGTACTAGACAGCACCATTTTTTCTACGCGGGTAGGTAAGCATCATTGTCTGCAAAGATACTTTTAAAAAGAAACGTACATGTCTAGTAGCTCTTGCACTTCTGATTGCTTTGGCGATCATAGTGTTCCCTTGCTCCAGATGACCCACTGCAGTCTGCATATGATCTTCTACCTGCTTCACGGTTTCTCCCTGCTGCTCCACTAGCATCTGCATATCCATAAAGAGCTGATGCAATTCCTAGAAACCGGCTACTTTAGATGGCACATTCGATTGGAGCCAGATAAAAGAATGCTCAAAACTTGCCACAATCGTTTTTTCAATATGCTTGATATCATGATGGCGTGTCTGCACTTCTGACAACACTGCTCGTCCCTGACCTGTCCTGCTGGCTTGCATAAGCTGTAGATATAGATCAGGTTACGAGATCACGGTTGAGTCTCACATTCCCTCTATAGACGACACTAACCGACTGTGCAAAGACTTGAGATGTGTCATCAGAGTCGATAAAGCGGTCCATTTCCTCTTGAGTTGCATCGGGTTTCACTAGACTCCAAACGATTAAAATAAACAAAAGATGGGCCACAAGGAAGTAACTGGAAAATTACCTATCCTAATTTGACGCTCCACCCTCTGTCGATACTTCTTTTCGTACAGACGCTCCATGTCCTGATAACGCTGCAATGTCTCCAAAAATCGCCTCCTGAGCGCTTCCGTCTAAACAACAATGTTAATATAAAAATTGCAGCGGAATGCAGGTACAATGATCTGTAACCTGTGATTGCCGAACGTTTAGATCGCCCTGCTCTTTGACTTTTGCGTTGGATGCTTGCATAGCTAAGAAAACATGGTGAGATTGCTGACAAGTTGTTTTACCGTGCTCCCTTGTAATTCACCCTTTAATCTATTCCGTATGTCATAGTTTCGTTTCTGTGTCTCGCTTTTCAGGCGGCTCAAGTCCCGAGATATCTGCCTTGACTGTTCTTCATTGAAGCACACGAGTGCTTGGGTGTGCATCCTCTCTATCCTTTCAATGTTGTCGCTGACGGTTTCCAGCTCTGCTTTCAAACCATCGACCTACAAGGTTAAGCATTAATACTTCCTTTCTTTTACCCGCTGTTGCAGGTTCCTGATTGACTAACTTCACGAAAGAATCCTTCCATTGTTTGCAGCTCCGCGGAGGATCGACGCTGTTGTTGTGGAAGGGACTCCATTTCATAAGACTCTTCTTCATCGTATGCGTCATTGTATCCAGCCCCGCCTGCGAAGGCTGGATTGGTTTGCTGTGACGGAGGCGCTCGTGTATAACTTCGCTGAGACCGATACCCAGTAGGGGTTCTTTGTGGCCCAAAGCCGTCGCTGTTTGTAGAGAAGAAACAAATGGTCTCTGTTGGTCAAGCTGCATAGCTAGCGATTATATCACTGTGCCTTTCCCCCACCTTTCATGGTCATACCCTCCGCGGTCGCGCGTATTATACCGATCGTCCTAACAATGTTTAAGTCGACTATGGTCTGCAAATACAAGTCCTTACACAGGAACTGACCCTAAGCTCGGCCGTGCGATCCCTGCTGAAGGAATAGGACATAACGGATGGCAAAATACGCAGTGGAAAGGGAAAGCTGAGAAAGAGAAAAGAAAAGGGCCAGCCAGAAATGCGATTCGGAAGCCAACCACACGCAGAAAAAAAGGCCCATGACATTTGGTCCCGCTTTATCCATGGGGTATGTTACGCATACAATTTGAGCATATCGTAATATCCTGTCAATGACTTGACTATGATCTGAGTGAACGTACTACGACGCTTGTGGGCGGACCGTCAAAGCAGCTCATTTTTTGAGATTCAACATGTGTCCTTTTGCTTTACCGCACGTCAAGCAGGAGTAATCCACAATGTCTGAAGGTGGACAACGCCGCAGTGCGCGTTTGAGTGAACGAGGCAATCGCCCAGTATACAATTCAAACGATGACGACGACGGTTTACTTGGTGTCAAGAGAAAAGCAAAAACTAGCGATCCTGTCGTACCTATGAAGATCGCAGATCTCGTTGCTCAACGCAAAAAGAGAATAAAACGGGAAGCAGTAAAAGATAAGATAAATGAGGTATTTATCGTTACTGTTTCTGCGTAAATACATTCCTGTTAAAAACACGCGCAAGCTTTTGGAAAGCCTAAGCTCGGATCCAATTTACAACGACGAGGAAGAACTAGAAAAGTTTCTCAAGCATGACGTGGAAAAGGAGCTGGCAAAGGCTAAGAAATCGTCAAGGACATCCCTCGACGGTGCGGATGTGCTCAGCAGCGAGGAATCTGATAACGGCGAAGTGGATTTAAGTCAACTTGATGATATAAAGACGAGTTTTATGCAAGATGATAGAGGCGAAAAATTAAAACAGGTCAGAACGACGCAACTTCGCACGTTTGATGGGTTACAAGATTCTGATACACCGCTGCGTAGCTCTTGACGACGTCAACGGCTTTGGATGAAAGCGGAAACAAAGAAAATTATACATTTTTCAAGAAAAGATGCAAGGTAAGACAAGTAAGCCTTAGCCTACAACCTGGATTGCTGACGATACATTGCTCTTAGCTCCCTGATCCGATATTGCTGGAGGATAATGGTCTACCACAGGATAATCTCACACGGGAAAAAGAAGAATTTATTTACCGTTTATCTCAAAGTGTGATGTCGTCATCATGAAGATCTGCCAATATGTATACTCACTCGTTAAATAATGTAGCTTCTGAAGGACGAAAATTCTTGTTAGCGAGTGGATCATTGCAGCATTGGTTTCGACGCGGCTGGGAATGCCCGCATTACATGTATCAATGGTTGTTTGAGTTAGGTGAGTCATTGATGATTTGATATGTAAGGATTCGTATTCACATGTCAAGCTCAGTGGCCTTCGAAAAGGATCTCGTAGTAGCAAAGAATGCTTATGAAACTATATGCTTTCTGTGGACGAATCTGGTGTGTATTGTAATTACTGAATATTTCTATATTGTGCTAACGTATGAATTCCTAGGGTGCTCAAAAGGCGCCATTTGTTCGCGAAGACGCCATTGCTGCAGATGACTCGAATATCCGGCCATACCAAAACAGGCACATCGAAGTAGACACATTTACCCATGTACTCATTTCGTACGGAGCAGTTGTATCTGAAATGACATGGGATACAAACGGCGAGCTTGGAGTAAAAACGTCAATGTCTGAAGAATGGTCACAAGAACTGGAGGAACAGAGCAGGATACCCCTCAGTCAGTTTGCTCTAATTTTGAAACTTTTTGAGTTTTCGCTCAGGACTTGGTACGTATATTCATCAATTTTACGAGGAAGAGATCTTTATGTGGTATTTCATAGGCCTGAAGCATACAATCGAGAAAACCTCCGGTTTTTGTGCAAGATATTTTTACAAATGTGCGTTGACAGGATTGGCATCGCGCTTATCCTTGATATTCAAAAAGCAGTCGAGAGCTGCCTCCTGGCGATGCATGAAGACCATTGGCAAGAAGATGTTTCCTCCATATCTGAGCATATCTGCAAAAAACTCGACGATACCAAAACACAAATACAGCTACTAAAGGCAGCAAAACCGACACACAGCAGATGTTTATATTTACGACGATTACTCGCCATGACTGCCCTGGAATTGGCGCAAAAGAAAGATATTAATACAGATCTGGAACATATTAACGAGGAAAGCTCGAGCAAAGAGAAAGATGCTGATGATGTGGATATGGAGAAAGGAGGTCAAGGAAGCGGGACCATGAATATTGAAAGCACACCAAGTTCTTCGTCATCGTTCGTCACAGCGTCTTCAGATATATCGGATGTAAACTCGGAGCAGAACCTTTCACAAAATGATAGCAACAGCGAACCGAAAACTGGAAACGGTGCCGCCGCTTTGGCCCAAACTTCTGAAACACCACCACCATCCACGCATCCACCCATGTCACGCGAGCCCTCTTTTATGTGTATATCGAGCGACCATCCTGCGAACCAGAGCAAAATTTTGTTACGACTGTTGGAAATTGTTAGCGACCGTGAAAGCATATTCCAGAAAAGAGATATTGATTATTTTGACCTGGCAAATCAAGTATTTCTTCTTGACGCTGCAGTGGGAAGCGATGAAGACGAATTGGCAGAGAATTCGGTATGTGATGCAACGGATAAATGGATGCAGCTAAAATATTCATCCCACTGATCGTGGCGCTGTTGTATGTTAGAAAACATTACATCAAATCGTCAGACAGCTTCAGTTCCTAAATAGACGTATCGGTATGTACTTTATAAAAAAGGCAAAAAACAATAATCGTGACATTGGTTTATAGGCGGCCAAGCAGGCATTTTGGACAGACAAAAGGTTAGATGAATGCAGTCAAGGATGAATGTGTTTCGGATATATATAAATATCTAACCCATTTTTGTACGTAGGCAAACGAAACGGTGCAAAGAACGTGGAACCGTTTAGCCTACACTGTCGATAGAGAAGGAGCTACGCTTGAAGATCATCAAATATAACCCGTGGATGACCCATTACGAATGGTTGTAATTAGCATATTTTTTACGTGGAAACCTAGCTTGACACATCAATTCCTTGTACAATATTACCACTATAGTACTCCAGTGGAGAAATAAGATCAACAATTAATGCAGATTTATTAGCAACTTGTAAACACAAAGGTTTCGCATGATGGCTCATGAAAATCGCCGCGTCGCGCCATGCTCAGCGGCGTCGGACTCACGGGTCCGGCAACATGGATCAACTGGGCGGAGTCGTATCATCCGAAACCCGCTCTGTTCTTCCTTTCAAGCATATCGTAACACACTTAACCCCCTTCTTTCATACCTTTATCGTCTTCCTGTAAATATATCAATGGTAAACTTATTTTACGAATATTTATGCAAATTTTGCTTTTGACCGAATCGAGTCTTTGCAGAGTGAAGTAAAGGAATACCTGTACAAGATCTTGGTAGTGGGTGATCTAGGGACGGGCAAGACATCAATCATACGAAGATATGTACACAATATCTTTTCAAGCAACTACAAGTCTACTGTGAGTCCACAGTTAAGCTCATGCGCAAGAGAAGCATACTAATGCTAACGACATTTTCCAGATTGGCGTTGACTTTGCACTCAAGGTCATTCAGTGGTCACCTGACATTATCGTGCGACTGCAATTATGGGATATTGCTGGACAAGAACGATTTGGAAATATGACGCGCGTATACTACAAAGAAGCGCTCGGTGCATTTGTCGTGTTCGACATGACGCGACCGCAAATGTTCGAAGGCGTAGCAAAGTGGAAAAACGATATCGATACCAAAGTAAGATTACCCGCAGCTTGGGGTGGGGGTCCCATCCCCGTAGTGTTGCTAGCAAACAAGGCAAGTTCGTTTCGTTTACTTTGCTTGTAAATAGTATGCAAATTTGCGCGGGCATGGCTGCTGACCGGATTTGTCGACATAGAGTGATCTAGTCAACGAAGGGCACGGACAGCATGTGAACTCATCAGAAATGGACCGTTTTTGCGAGGAAAATGGATTCATCAAATGGTTCGTTGCTAAAAGACTAGTTTTACATTGCTTGTTCTGACCAGTAACTGCCGTAGGTTTGAGACATCTGCGAAAAACAATACCAACATTGATGAAGCTGCAAGGCATTTGGTTGAAACTCTTCTCAAGATCGAAGAAGAGCATGGACCTGCAGATTCCGGTGACACTGAAGAGGAGAGAGTGCGTTTGGAAGAAGAAGAAGATAAACGCAACGGCGGCGGGTGCTGTTAGAAATGTAGTCTAAGGTGTAAAAGTTAGCATTCCAAGTCGGACTCTTCTTGCCTTCTTGCCTTCTTGCCTTTTCCGTCCTTATTTTTCTTCTCTCGTCGTTTGAGATGCCCTTTCCACCACCACCGGGAGCTCGATCCCAAGATTCTTCAATAAATGACTCTTCC
Organism: Rhizomucor pusillus; assembly: GCF_041956525.1. Taxonomy (NCBI): domain Eukaryota; kingdom Fungi; phylum Mucoromycota; class Mucoromycetes; order Mucorales; family Lichtheimiaceae; genus Rhizomucor; species Rhizomucor pusillus. The sequence continues at coordinate 1,634,073 of NW_027192146.1, read as the reverse complement.
TTTGTTGAGCGTTCTGCGGATCTCGAGCAAGCTAGTCCCGGGTTACTGAGCAGCATAACCTCAAACCCTTACTTTTCTGCTGGTTTCGGCTTGATCGGTGTAGGCGCGGGACTGACGCTTCTGCGACAGGGCCTCAACGCCGGTGCAACATATATGAGGCGACGCTTACTGGTCACCTTGGAGATACCCTCAAAAGACAAGTCATATCTGTGGTTTCTGCAGTGGATGTCGCAGCACGCACCGAAACGCAACGTCCAGCACCTTGCAGTTGAGACATCGTACAAACAGCACGATAACGGCAGTATCACAACGACGTTTGGATTGGTACCTGGACCTGGTATTCACTATTTCCGCTGGCGTGGAGCATGGATGAAAGTTGAGCGTCAACGTGATGGAAAAATGATGGATTTATCAACGGGCAGTCCATGGGAGACAATCACAGTGACAACATTGTCTCGAGACCGTCACGTTTTCACGCAATTGCTGCAAGAAGCACAGGAAATGGCGCTTAAAAAGCAGGAAGGAAAGACTGTTATCTACACCTCGTATGGACCAGAGTGGCGACCTTTCGGTATGCCTCGCAAACGTCGATCGCTTGACTCTGTTGTTCTCGACAATGGTGTCAAGGAACGCATTGTAGCAGACGTCAAGGCATTCATTGGCAACGGAAAATGGTACAATGATAGAGGTAAGTAATGGCCCCAATTTTGGCAGGACCTGTGTTGCATTATCTGATCCGATATCAGGTATACCTTACAGACGAGGATATCTGCTTTATGGACCGCCGGGATCAGGAAAGACTAGCTTTATCCAAGCATTGGCGGTATGTGAACATATGTGTGGAAGACAACTTGATACTGATATCATGATAGGGAGAACTTGAATATAATATTTGTGTCTTGAACCTGTCAGAACGTGGATTGACCGATGATCGATTAAATCATTTGCTGAGCAATGTTCCAGAACGAAGCATCATGCTTTTAGAGGATATTGACGCTGCATTCGCAAATAGAAAGCAGACGGAGAACCAGGGGTAAGAATAGCTATAGAATAACCCTAATTCATCGTTCCTTCGCATTCTGACATATGCTTTATAGATACCAGTCAATGATTACTTTTAGTGGTTTATTGAATGCACTGGATGGTGTAGCATCTGCAGAGGAACGTATCATCTTCTTGACTACGAACCATGTGGAGAGATTGGATCCGGCTTTGATTAGACCTGGAAGAGTTGATATGAAGGAGTTCTTCGGAAACGCTACCGAGGCTCAGATTCGTGCCATGTTTGGAAGATTCTATGGAACAGAAGCGAAGCATCTCGAGGATAGCTTTGTGGAGCGTGTGCAGGGCAGGCCTGTCAGCACAGCCGCGTTACAGGTAACAGAGAGATAACTGTAGAATCGAAACCAACTTTGCCGAGTTACTGAGATCACTTTGTGTAATCCTAGGGCCACTTTGTGTACTTTAAGGATCGACCAGAGGAGGCTGTGGAACACACAGAGCTGTTGTGGTCTAATTTGTGATGTGGATCATCACCGATACGACAGCTATAGATTTCATCGTATATCTCTGTGACAAAATCTAATTGTACAATTCTACTCCAATTCTCACGTCGAATCCTCTTGCCATCAATCTGCAGAATATTTTTATCTTTCTTGATCGTTCAGATGAATTTATTTTTACAACTTTGTCGCTACACAACGTTCAATGTTGATTTCTTTGAAATTATGACCATGTCATCTAGATATCCAAGAAAGTCCCAGATATACATCGTGAATGTGTGATCACTACGATTGGAGCAGAAATGGATGCATATATGATACGTTGTACTGATTCAGCGTAAAACTCCGGGCGGTTAGTGAGCAAAGCATATGCAAAGAAATTCGTACGTTCCATCGTCCAGCAAAAAGATAGTGTGGGCTCTTATCGGGAAAAGTCGCTTGCATGTTTCTTGGGATGACGGCTGACAAGCCGGTCAAAACTGCACATCAGTTAACACTCAGCTGTGCAGAGAGAAAGAGCACTTGCCTTTTACTGTCTTGGGATCCTCGCGTTCCCTGCAAGATGGACAGCAGCTATACCTGGATTCTCATTGTCGGCATTGTTGTATTTTTCGCCGTCATTGTCGTCCTGCTATGCTTTACCAAAGCAGCGGGAGAACGGTTATTCTTCTCCGGCATTGAAGACCCTGAGCTAGCCAACGAGATTGAAGAGACACCAGCACTTTTAGCCCTACTCTCGGAAGACGCACGAATCAGCTATGAGCAGGCAAAAGGTAAATGACAAAAACCTAGCCGACAACCTATCGAGTGCTACTAGAAATTGATCAAACGCACCGCACTGTATATGCAACTCTCTTTTTCCGCAGTCTTCCAGCAACGACACCCGCCTGATAGCATTCCTACCGATATCACACTGTCGCAATATGTGTCGATTCAAGAGAAAGGAGTATCGGCCTTTGAGTTTGAAGGAGATCTGGAGTGCAACGCATTCGTTTCCGCGCGCACAGAGATACAATTCTTCAGCGGCGAATGCTGCGTGCAGACGAATCTTCCGTTGCCAAGAAACCAGGAAGTATACTACTGGGAGGCACGTTTCGATGGTTCATTGTTGACCGTGGAATATATCGGTATATGTATACTCATTTGCGAGACACCTTTTCTTTTTCATGCAGGCGAAAATGTTTGAGAAACCACCGACGACAATGGTGGCGATAGGTGTGGCGACAAAACCCTATCCCCAATTTAGACTACCTGGTAAGAATATCATCATGCGACGTAATTTGCTTGCAGCAGCAGCAGCAGTTAGGATATTAACTGGAGAGTCCGTGCGTTCTAGGATGGAATCGGCACTCGCTTGCATATTTCAGCGACACTGGCGAAAAGCGCTTTAACAATCCTTTCTTTGGAAAAGAGTACGGACCGTCCTTTGAGGAAGGCGACGTTATTGGAGTCGGATATCGTCATCGAACAGGAACCATCTTCTTTACACGGAACGGCCGAAAACTCGAGGATGCATGCTCCGGACTTCGGTGGAATTTATTCCCTACCATTGGAGCCAACGGACCATGCCAAATTCATGTCAACCTTGGTCAAATGGGTAAGAAAGGGAAAAAAGGCAACTTCGCCCTCGACTGTGAGAACTGAAATCTCCTGTAGGATTTGTCTTTGTGGAGGCAAACGTTAAAAAGTGGGGTCTGGCACCGATGCAGGGAACTTTGGCTCCTCCTCCGGCCTATGGTCTCGAAGCTGGCTCACTGTTGCTCGAACGCGGCATGGCATGCTCTTCGCAGTCGAGCACACCTGTCCATCAACCAACGGCTGCAAACATCGACGACAACGACGACGAGCAACCACTTATCCAGATTGATACGCATATCCCGATACCAAATACCCGACTACGTTATCCCCAATATTCTCCACCAGCATATTCCACTTTTCCCCGGTCACCTGGAATGTTCCCAGATCGCAGCAGGTTGCGCAATGGACGGCCCGGTTGCAACCGCAGTGACAGCAACGCTACCAGCAGTTCTTCAAGCGATAGCAGCAGCAGCGATGTTAACGAACGCACCAGCTTACTGTGATCTAACGTGCATGCATATTCTCCTCCTTCCCTCTTTATAAGTTTGTATCAGCCTATCCCTGTCTAGTGTGTCATCCCTCTTATATCTCCTCACTCTCCTTCTTTTTCTTTCCTGTGAACGTTTACTCATTGTATATATTTTCTACGTGACAAAAATGCGAAAAACCTGAAGAAACACACACAAACGCATACACACAAAAGATTCCTCTCTCGCGTACGCGATGATTCAAGGCATGGTTTCATCAAAATCACACGATAAACAAGACAAAGGAAAAAGAAAGCAAGAAAAGAAGCTGCAAAGCGAATATTTTAATGAGTAAGTTATTACCCTATAACTAGCTAGCTAAACGAGAAAATGCTCCGAGAGGAGGGGAAAGAAAAGTAATTGTAAGCCATGGTATTGCTTTTTGGCGGGCGCACAAACAAACAAACAAACAGCCGGAAAGTAGTAAGATAACATTGTTGTTGTAGTAGTAGCAACCTTTTTAGCTGACATCCATTGTCTTTTCGCCGACCTTGACAAACTTGCCGGTCTGCATCTTGCTGGTTTTTGCCTTTTCTTTCATTTCCTTCTCCAGTTGCTTTGCACGTTCAGCAGGAGACATCTGTGCTTGCCACGAAGCGCGTCGAGAAGCGCCACCTTCTACCGTCATGAATGCATTTTGATCAGCTTGCGGGCGGCCGGTGGAACTGCGGGCGGAAGAACTGCCAGCACCGGTTGAACTTTCAGAAGTTGGCCAAGAGGACCGTACATTGGCTTGCAAATTATTGGACTCCATAGTGTGATAGAGATTGTATGAAAGAAGAGAAAATAAAGAAGATCAAAAAGAGATAGACAGACGGTCGTTGTAAATCAATTGCTGAAACAATGAGTAACATCACAGTGATGTAAGAACCAGAAAGAGCAATTTTGGGCATCGATGTGAAACAACAGGATCGCCTCAGACTCTGCTATGTATTAATGAGATCAGCATGGATCTTCGGCTCTGGGTGGATCATCGCAGAATGCTGTGTGTGCGTTACACACATACAGTACACAGCAGATGGTTATCCACCCTGATCTCTGGTCCAGCACATGCTTCTTGTGTATCTCTGCACGCGCCGATAAACTTTTTCTTCTTAAAACTGTCCCGTGCACGAGAGAGGCACGCCCTTTCTCTTTTCCTTTTCTTGCTTTTCCCTTTTTTCCCAGTACGTTTACATCATGGATACAGGCCGTATCTATCTCCCCTCTATAAGTAGGATGCTCGATGTAGACAGGTCCAAAGAAGAAGACACGCAGCTTGCACATGATGGTTTGCAGATAACGGTGGCTTCATGCAGCCTACCGCCAGGCGGTTATCTCTTGTTGACAATCTATCCTCATTCATCTTTCTTCGTCTTGCAGGCACCGAGCACCAGCGTCCTTCTAGCACCCGTACGATGACCACCACGGTCTTTGCAGCGACTACCAGCGCGACGGTGCCGCCGGGTTATCCCGTATCTGAGCTACAGATGTCAGCTGATGGGCTTGCGCAAGAAACGAATCCAGCGGCGCAAATATATGTCGATGACAATACATCGTCCTCGGCTGCGGACGAGAGCCCATCGCCGGTATCGCTGGAGACCATAATCAGTTTTAACGATCACGCCCACCAGCAACGGCAGCAGCAGCAGCAGAGATATCCCCCAAATACAATGACATTTCCAAATTATCTTCATCATGAGCATATGCAATCATCGATGCAGGACATCCGGTTGCCACCTTACTATCCTATGCATAACGGAATACAACGGCATGCATCAAATCTTCTTACGACACCTTGGCCGTATTACACATCAAACCCAAACCAGTCTATATCCGTACAACCCGAGGCCCGTGCAGCGCCCAAAAATGTCGCTGCTCCTATGATCGGCTCGGCGATTCAAAACGGCAAAGTTTCCCACCCTGCTTCTGCTGCTGCTGCTATGCCCACCACCATAAAGACTACTTCTGCTCAACAACGACACAAGCGCACCGCTTCTGCCCGAGAATACTCGCCATGCCCAAAATCATCACCGTCATTGATGCATAGTCGATCCCCGTCAACTTCTGCGGTAGCAGCTGTTACTAGCGCAACTTCATCGAATGTTACTGCTGATCCCGGTCAGCAGAAAAAGTTGGATCACAAGCAATCATCACCGTCGTCCACAAATCCACCGCAGCAGCAGCAGCAGCAACGGCAAATACATGAAAACCACAGATACCGCTGCGACGTTTGTTTAAAAGCGTTTTCACGGCCATCGTCGCTTCGTGTGCACATGCATTCACACACCGGCGAGAAACCGCATTTATGCCCACATCCAGGCTGCGGTAAACGGTTCAGCGTACAGAGTAACATGCGTCGACACCTGCGAGTGCATTACTGCAACTCGTTTCCTGACAAACCAGTTAACAGTAGTGACCCTAAAAATGCGTCGCTTCCAAAGGATCCTCCCATAGCCCCCATTGTCCCCTTGTCTCCCAACGATGATGATGACTCTCTTGTCTAATTTCCCCCCGCGCGCGCGCGCATGATGAACTCTCAAAAATTTTCTTTTTCATTTTCGGTTTCCTGCTGACTGCCGCTTGCTTTTTGCAAACTAAAAATGGCGACCGAGGAACAATTGGCGCAAGCCGTAAAAGATACTCATTTGGACTCTGCCAAGGCTGCCGCCGAGCCAAAGACAGAGGACAATGTTAATAAAAATGGTGAGCTTTACATAATGTCAACAATGTTCTTGAGAGATCTACATGTCGTAGTAACCAACCTGCGATCTAAATGTCAGACAATGAGGAAACGAGCGATGTAGAGGAAGACGAAACACAGCAGCACGCTGGTGCACAAAACGGTGAAGGTTAGTTTGCAATAAAATAAGGAGGTACCCTTTTACACTGAGCTGTCGGCAGCTAATGCATCCTGAAATGATATCTCTTCTAAAGCCAAGAAAAAGAAAAAGAAGAAAAACAAGAAGAAGAAAGACACCACTCCCAAAGTTCAGACGGAACCTCCAACTGTGCCAGTATCAAAGCTGTTCCCCGATAAGGTGTATCCTGTTGGAGAGACCCACGATTATCGGGACGAGTAAGCGAAAATAATGCCATGATATCTATATCATGTCGCCGGTCACTGACAGAGACCGTTGTGGATAGCAATACCTGGAGAACTACAAGCGAAGAGAAGCGCGCTGCTGAAAGAATGAAGGAAGAGGACTACAATGATGTGCGTCGAGCGGCAGAAGTTCATCGGCAGGTAACCCTTTTTTTTCCTTTTTGTCGATACACGAAAAACCGTCTTGCCAGTAAGCTAAAACGATGGATATATAGGTCCGTCAATACGCACAAAAAACAATCAAACCAGGCATGAGCATGATCGAAATTTGTGAACTGATTGAAAACGGCACTCGCGCACTTGTTGAAGAAAACGGAATGGAAGCCGGTATCGGTTTCCCTACCGGATGCTCTCTCAATCACTGCGCGGCTCACTACACCCCGAACGCTGGCGACAAGACAGTTTTGACCTACGACGATGTCATGAAGATAGATTTTGGTGTCCACGTTAAAGGTCGCATTATCGACTCTGCATTCACTATGCATTTTAACCCCAAATTCGATAAGCTTGTCGAAGCTGCAAAGGAAGCTACCTATGCTGGTATCAAGGAAGCAGGTATTGACGTACGACTTTGCGACATTGGTGCGGCCGTCAATGAAGTTTACGACTCGTACGAGATCGAGTTGGACGGAAAGACATATGACATTAAGCCTATTCGCAACTTGAATGGACATACCATCGAGCCATACCGTATCCACGCTGGCAAATCCGTGCCCATTGTTCGCGACACCGGCGATGAAACTAAACTTGAGGCAAGCATTGTTGCATTGAAACAAATATATCCATCCATGAATTCTAAAGTTTCCACTATTTTACGCAACAGGAAGGCGAACAAGTCGCTATTGAAACTTTCTGTTCTGTAAGTTACATACTTTGATAGTAATATTATCGCTGGTAACTAACTGCATTCTTTTTTCACAGACCGGCCGCGGTTTTGTCATTGAAGAGGGCGAATGCTCCCACTATGCAAAGACTTTTGACGCTGGTTTTGTTCCTTTGAGGTAAAAAAAGGATCCCTAAATATATAAGAAATAGCCAATGCAAGTGTATCTAACTTACTTGTAGACTGCCCAAGGCCAAATCATTGCTGGCCAATATCAACAGACATTTTGGCACCCTTCCTTTCTGCCGTCGATACCTCGACCGCGTAGGCGAGGAGAAATACCTCATTGCGCTCAAAAATTTGGTCTCTTCTGGTATCGTCACCGCCTATCCTCCTCTCTGCGACGTCAAGGGTAGCTACACTGCACAGCTGGAGCACACCATCTTACTCAGACCCACTTGCAAGGAGGTAAGCGGATATTCATGCATTTGCTAGTATCATACTTTGATAACTGAGCTCTTTCTCTTCTCTTCGTGTAGATTGTATCCAAGGGTGACGATTATTAAACCTTTCCAAAATGGTGGTAATAAAAAAACAGTTTGCCTCAAAATGCTGTGTGGATTGTTGGAAAAATGCATGGGGACATAGCAGGAGAAAATTAAAAAGATAAATGCTGGCTGGACAAGTCTGATATACGAGTATATAAATCTATTCTTCTCGATCTTTAGCTTTTTGCTTTGCTCGCTCCTTCCAGGTCTCACGTATCCGTGGGGCTATCTCGATAAGCTGCCACAATATACGTATCATTAGTTCCATGTACATTATCGTACACATGTTGCTTGAGTTACCTCTTCCTGGGAGACGGCCTCGCTGATACTTCGCAGTACGCGGTCGACAGTCGAGTGATGGTTGCCGTCTGGTTTGTCGTCACGAACGCGCATGAAACGCCAAGGAGATGACAAGTTGAGGCGGTCCTGAGCTTCTGGATCATAGTTACATTCTATAATACGACCTTCTAAGCTGCGTGGGCTGTTTCCAGCCAAAGCATGCCACTCTTCCTCTGTGATACCCAGTTCATTGAAATATGTATAATCGCTTCCTCCTTGCCAGACGAGCAAGTCTATCCGCGGCTTAGCTTTGTAGTCATACACTCCCGGCAAAGTCGTGCTAGGTGGAAAGTGCAGCCGAACTTTAAAGTCGATTGAATTTTCGTTTGCAGGTTTCCATTTTATCCTACAATTTTGCGTAAGCTTTCTTGTCTTCTCCAGTCTCGATATATATTTTGCCTGAACTTTACATTTTATCACATGTACCTAGAATGTAAGGTGCCTGCACCGACGTGAAAATAAGGCCATCGTTACCATGCTTGAGATGCGGTATAATGTCGTTAAATACAGTGGGAAGATTGTACGAAAAGTGCTGTTCTTTGAATTCAACGCTACCGAGACAAAAGCACATTAACTACAAATCCTCCTTTGCACTTGTCTACAACATAGCTAATGTACCTGAAAGGTTGATGTTTTACCATGTGAGGATTCTTGCGGAGCATTTCATTGTGTGGTCGAATGATATCGGTTTTAAGATACTACATGGTGGTTGACGACCGTTAGGTCCTTGAGCCTAAAGCATCTTTTTACAGGAAAACTCACGCCAAGTCGTTTCATCAAGTCTCTTGATATTAGCAGACGCTGTTCGACTCTCAAGCAATCAAATAATAAAAACCGCAGACGAGTCTGATGGCCATGTTAAGTAAAGTTGGGGACATGGTATCAAGCTATGTCCATACTAACCGATCCGTCCTTCTCCTTGTCCAATACAAACTCTCCATCAATGATTGTATCCACATGGGTTTTGCGAAATGTAGGGTCATTTGGAATAGGGAAACGGAAATTGTCGACAACGTGGAAGTTACTTTTACGATCAAACTGGGCATTTTTTTTCCTGTCAGCATTCTCAAGCATGGATTATTGTCGTCTTTTACAATGGTACCAAGTAAACTTTGGGACGTTTCTGCTCATCCACGGCCAAATATGCCAAACATCGCACACCGTCCGATTTTTCGGCAACAAAGTAACTATCACCATATTCACAGAATTAAATCCAAGGTTTATAAATGAAAGCAAGGCAGCAAAACGTACTCTTCCTGTTTAAGCTCTTCCAGCTGTGCTGTACCAAAACTCACTGGCTGTGCTCCTGGAAATCTAAAATCCCAGGATCAGATCGTGCGTTACTCATCAGTAGAGTGGATACCGATCAACCTGTATTTCTTCATGTTCAGTAGATCTGCAACCTTCTCCTTCAGCCACGTGTCATCTTTCACAGGAATTCCAGGAATGTTTGGTACAACGTTGTGTTGCTGTTGCATGGTGGAGTCAGTGTGTGTGTGTGTGTGGACGAGGAGGTGAGACACTTTCACTGCGGATTTCCAGCCAGCGGGGGCGCCGCCTATTTTTTTCTTCGCTGCTGCAAAAACGCGTGGAGTTTTTTAACCCACTTCTTCCCTGATACCACTCTTTGCTTATCCCGCCTTGTAATGTTTGGCAAAAGCGCATTTGGAAGTGGTGGTGGTTTCGGCCAGCAACCACAGCAGACTTCAGTCTTTGGCCAACAGCCGCAACAACAGCAATCTGCGTTCGGAGGTAGGGTGAATCAATCGTTGCTCTCGATGAATACATTGTGAGATCGTAACACGCTGCGCAGGATTCGGTGCAACTTCTACACCATCGACAGCATTTGGAAGCACAACTAACACTGGAACCAGCGCTTTCGGTCAGCCTGCACAAACGTCAGCTTTTGGCAGCACCGGTACTACAGGTAAAGGATCACGGGTATACACTGAATACAATGTAAGTAGCAGCACTCACAAACATTATCATTGGTTAGGAGGTTTTGGAACGGGAACTTCAGCATTTGGACAATCACGACCATCCGCTTTTGGTGGAACTTCTACATTCGGCTCAGGTACGATCATCAGCTTTGTTCCGTTCTGGATGTTTTGTTCATTTTGTTAAGGCACGCATTACTAACAATGCGTCGTTGACAGCTCAACCTTCCACTGGATTTGGCGGATTTGGTTCAAGTAAGTTTCTCCCTGGTACCAATTGATCATCCTTTGGAACTAACGAACATTCGTTGTTTCTTCCTTGCAGCTACCACTAGCGCACCATCTGCATTTGGTTCAACAACTACTCAAACCGGTGGAGGTCTCTTTGGCCAAAGCCGCCCGAGTGCGTTTGGAACTGCAACTACTAGCACACCGAGTGCTTTTGGATCTACAACTGGCACGAGCGCCTTCGGTCAAAGTCAACCGCAACAGAGCGCGTTCGGAATGGGTGCAACGACTTCAACGTTCGGTCAGCCTACCGCAGCTGGAGCCGGCCAAGGAACAGCTATTGCAGATTTCTCGCCTACTCAAGATCGCGACATCGCTTCCGGTGTAAACAACTTTTTCCAAACTATTACTGCTATGCCACAATACCGCAACTACTCGCTCGAAGAATTGCGTTTGCAGGACTACGCTCAAAATCGTAAAACATCTGGAGCAGCTGCTGCTCCCGGTGGATTTGGAACGGCAACAACAGGTGGATTTGGCAGCACTGCAACTACCACGCCTTTTGGTCAAACAGGTGGTTCAGCATTTGGACAGCAAGGAACATCTGCGTTCGGTCAACCCCAAACATCCTCCGCATTCGGATCAACCGGCACTGGAACTAGTCTTTTCGGTCAACAGCAGCAGCCATCTACCGGCACTTCAGCGTTCGGCCCCGGTACCACCGGCGGCTTTGGATCCACTGGGGGCGGTTTCGGATCGACCACAGGAACCGGCGGTTTTGGAAGCACTGGTACTGGTGCTTTCGGCTCTGCAGCTAGCACTGCTGCTAAACCGCTTTTTGGTAAGATTTAGAGATGGATTTTTTTACTGGAATGTGCTTTCGCAATAAGCTGGAATTCTTTATGTTTAGGATCAACCCAACCAAGCACCGGAGGCTTCGGTACATCGGCTACATCAGCCTTTGGACAGCAATCCGCTGGCACATCTGCATTTGGACAAACCAATCAACAACAACAAACTGGATTTGGATTTGGCCAAAAACCAGCAGGCACTACTACTGGAGGATTTGGAACTGGTACTACTGGTGGTTTTGGTACTGGATTTGGTTCAACAGCAACGAGCAAGCCTACAACTTCGTTCTCCTTTGGTGCAACTGGAGGACAACAGACCGGAACGACCGGATTCGGTGGTGGATTTGGATCTACCGGCACTGGCACCACCGGCTTTGGCCAGACTCAAACATCGCAACCGGGCAGTCTCTTTGGTGCCAATAAGCCTGCTGGTACAGGAACCTCGCTCTTTGGCAATACTACCCAGCAAACCACTGGTACTGGCTTCGGATTCGGCACTGGCCAGACGGGAACTGGATTTGGTGGAACTGGTGGCACCAGCCTATTTGGCGCTAAGCCTGCTGCAGGAACTGGAACTACTGGCAATCTGTTCGGCAACACGCAAACCGGAACCACCGGTTTCGGAGGCTTTGGCGCTCAACAGGGAGGAAGCACCTTCACTATTCCAGCCACTGGTGGTTTGACATCGTTTGGTACGAGCAGCCAGACTCAGCAGCCTTTGGTCGCCTCTGTGGATCAGAACCCGTATGGCAAAAACCCACTGTTCGAGGACGCAAAGCCTGGAGCTACCACGCTTGGAGGCAAGACCGAACCAAGCGCTGTGCCGATAGAAGGAGCCGACAAGAAGCCTCTTGCTCCTCACTATCCGATTTCACCACGCGTAGTATCCAAGATCAAACTGCGTGGATTCTCCTTCAGCCCATCTCCTAAGCCTGGATCTAAACGGATGAGTTCTTTGGAAGGTATCAGCGATGATGCAGTCCTCGGTGCCGGCGCATTTACGCTACGACCAAGTAACAAGAAACTCGTCTTTGACAAGGACATTAGCAGCAAGGAAGTGACATTTTTGGCAAACAAGAAGGAAAACCGATCCAAGATTCTCTTTGACCCGAAACTCGAACTTGTCACTCCAAACAAGGATGATGGCAAGCAACAACAACAGCAGCAACCAACTGTAGATGAAGCAACAAAGGCTATTAGCATTGGAGAAACCAGCGCACCTTCTGCTGCCTTCTCATCCGTCAGCAGCCAGAATGGCTACTACTCCTCTCCAACATTGGATGCCTTGTTAACCATGAGCAAGGATGAATTAAAGCACGTTGAAGGCTTTGTTGTAGGCAGAAAGGGCTACGGTGAAGTTCGATTCCAAGAACCTGTGGATTTGTCTCAAGTCAACCTGCATGAAATTATGGGCGAACTGATTGTAATTGAACGACGCACGGTGGTAGTCTACCCCAAGGAGGAACGCAAGGCACCCGAAGGTTCTGAAATGAACAAGCCCGCAATCATCACGATAAATGGATGCTTCCCAGAAGATAAGGACACCAACCAAGCCATCAAAGATCCGAACCACCCGCGCGTAAAATCGTACGAAGAAAGGCTCAAGAAGAAGCGAGATACCGAGTTCATCAGCTACGATGCCAAGACTGGCGAATGGAAATTTAGAGTCAAGCACTTTTAATCAATGCTCTGCTTTGTTACCCTGCTGCAATGCGCCGGGAGTTCATATTTGCAGGCAAAATTGTATAGCTTAGCGCAAGAAAACAATAGTAAACAAGAGAGAGACAAAAAATGGAACAAGAATAAAAGATTATAATAAAGATGCCCCCTCCCAATCGAACCCAATCTTGCAAACGATTTTGATGGATACATGGAGAAAATATAGTTGATGTTTAGTGTAATAGTATTTAGGATGCATCTACGAGAGCAAAACGAGAGGCGGTTCTGTCGAAAAGGCTGGACTTTAAATCCAGATCCTGCAAGAAGGGATGCTGTGGTGCCACTTCTCGCAATTGGCTAGGCAAAGAAGCATAGAGATTAGTATGCCTGAAAATTTGGTCAATCACAGGATTGATTGTCTTACCTCACATAGCGGTTGATGACATCGGCTGGTTTTGAGGTCAAATTGGCACATACGATCATGTTGACAAGTGTATCAGGATCATCGCTGTTTTTGTTCATAGCCTCCATGAGCAAGCTCTCTGCCTCGGGATATCGTCCAAGTGCAATGTTGGCGGCTGCTTGTCCATTCAAAACTTTGGTAGATGCATCGGCATTCGACTGTCCAAACTCTTCGTAAATGTAGAATGCTTCTTGGTACTTGTCTCCTCCCTACAGATTGATGTCAGTTCAAGCCTACATGTAGACTCGCAACAGCAGCACGAATGTAACGTACAATGCGTAAATCGACCCACGCTTCCATCAACTGCAGCAGCAACGCATCCTCGGCCCAGGATTTTGCGTGAGCGACTTCCTTGCGTGCCAGATCTACTCGATCCATTTGCAGGTAAATTTGGGTAGCCAGCGCGACGCTATAAAAAAACGGAAGATGCAACGTGTCTCAGCGAGAATGGTCGGCAAGATAATAGTATAACGTTTTACCATTCAAGCTTCTTTGCACGACTGTGCAGTATTCTCAAGGCATCTTCAAGCTTGCCATCGTTCACAAGGATCGTGGCAACAATGACTTGGACGGTCTGGTCGACGCGATTCGCTCCTTCTTCAATGAGCGCCAGTGCTTGCTGGACAACGTTTTCGCATTCTTCGCTTTCGTTCTTTTGCTTGGCTCTGAGGTAGGTGGCTAACAGGCGGATGGCTTTGTGAGGTGCTTCGGCGTCTGCTGCTTCGGGAATGTCATTGATGACAACGTTGTATTTTCCTTGAGCAATGTATGATCGGTACAAGTATGATTGCGCTTCGGTCTGCGCGGCTGGCGATTGCGCGACGCGTGAAGAGCTCACATCGTTGATGACGGTTTGGTAGTTGCCGAGAGCAAAGGCGTTTCTGATGCCGAATAGGAATGATTCTTCGTCCATGATGTTAGAGGGTAGGAAACCTTGTTGGCTCTCCTTCAAAAGGTACCGATGCCGAATCCCTATGCGAACATTTCAACCGCCGATGAACGTCTTGTCATTTCCCGCTTTCAACTTAACAGAAGCATCAAAAGCTCTATTCTAGCCTAACTCGTTTATAAAATATCTTATTTTATGATTCCTATCAGTTAATCAGGATACAATGAAAGAACCTATTCAGTAATCATGGTTCTTATATTTCTACTACCCGTGCATAAGAAAAACATGCACCTCTCATTTTCTCTACGTATCAATTGTCTGCTGCATGGATGCCACATAATCAGAACTGCGAATTGCTTCCATTGGACGCGTATTAAGGCAATGAACCATTTCCTATTGCCATCCAGGGTAGGTCAGAGTCTGTTAGGTGGAGGCGAAGGGTTTGGGTAAGTCATGCTCGATTTGGCAATTCGTGCCGCGAGCATTTTTCATTTTTTGCTCATTCATGCCAAAGTCCTCCAGAGCGACGACGACAAAGACAAGCACCGGCAAAAGATCACCATACTTCAAAAGCAGCAGCAACAATAAGGAATCACCATTGCCCAGCAATGTGCCTGAGGACAATGCAGTGCCAGACAACATTGACCATGATCTGCGTGTGCTCTTTGTCGGCATCAATCCTGGCGTTATGAGCGCAGCGAGAGGCCATCACTTTGCGGGACCCACCAACCATTTTTGGCCGTGTCTTTCTGAGAGTGGTATAACCAATATTTTCCTTTCTCTCTATCTCTCACTCAGTAGCTGCATCGGTAAAAAGAGTAGTAATATGTGCTGTTAGGCCTGGTGACGAAAAAGGTCACGTACAAGGATGATGCGGATTTGCCACGTTTGTACAGAGTGGGCATCACAAACCTGACTACGCGCACCAGCAGAAAAGCATCTGAACTGACACTGGATGAACAGAAAGCTGGTATACCCGTGCTCACTGCAAAGTTTAAAGAGTATCGTCCCAGAGTCGCATGCTTTGTTGGCAAAGGCATCTATGAAATTTACACTGGCGAAAAATGTAAATCCATGGGATTGCAGGATCGAACTGTGCAGTGGGAAAATAGAAAAGGATCAACGCGTCTGTTCGTCATGCCAAGTACGAGCGGCATTGTATCGGCTTACCAGAAGGCGGACAAGTTAAAGTATGAGACAACAAGCTGTGATTTTCTCCATCCTTGACTCACACCATGTTCCTCGTCATAGATTCTTTCAAGAATTGAATGAAGTTGCAAATAGATTGGATAAAGAATATCAAGATGTCGAGAAAGATAGGTAGCCGACCACCTATAAAAACGATTCTTAGATGATGTTTTTGCTATAAATGTCACTTTGGGCTGTTCCGAGCCTTAGTTTTCATAGACTTGATATCCTATATTATGTAATTTCTTTTGAACCGTATCGTGCTTATAATGGGAGTAGATTGGCTACCTTTAACTACAGTTTAGACGCGAGACTGGACAGAAATATTATCCGTCGGGGTCCTCTTTCCGGCAGAACGCGCTAGAATGATTTATCCGGCACACGTTTCCCTGGCAATCCCGCTTGACGCATTTCAGCTTTCTTGGAGGTCGTGTCGCCCCTGCTGCTGCTTGCAAGACTTTAGGACATGGCCACTCTGCGTAGAAAGACTGCGGCTGCCAAATCGGCAGGGTCTCTGGATTCTTCACACATTGCGGAAACAAAGCCTGTCGTGGGTCAGGACAGCGCAACGCTCTCCTGGTTGCGCCTGATTGTTTACTGGATCGCCGCTATTTGCATCGGCACCTATCTTCACTACAGTTTACCAGAACCAAAGACAGATAGTCGGAATGATCTCTCGAGTAGATCGACCGCTGCACAGTTCTCTGAGCAAAGAGCAATGGAAACGATAACGTATTTGAGCGACACTCTTAGTTATCGTAAGTGTCATTATTCCAGCAACAGCAGATAGATATCCATACTTACGTTATCGTTACCGCCACATTATCACGTAAAGGCATTGTTGGTACGATTGAGGAAGCACAGACTATTGAGTATTTGGAAAACGCATTGCAGGAAATCCAAAAGGAGACTCGCGGATTGACAGGTGCACCAAAATTCGAAACCTGGGTGCAGCATGCTTCAGGCACGCATCGCTTTGATATCATGGATAACAGTGAGTTAAGCACGCTGCTGGAGAATTAATGATTTCATTTTATTCAATTGCTGGTATTAGTGGTATTGAAAGCATACACGAACGTGACAAATATTATTGTACGACTGTCCTGCCCTGAAGACCAGCCACGCGCATGTGAAGAAAACGCTATCCTCATGAACTCACATTTTGACACGACGCTTGGTTCACCCGGTGCAACTGATGATGGTTCCGGCGTAGCAGTCATGCTCGAGATCATCCGAGTTTTGAGCAAGAGGAATTGGTCCGATTACCAGAACGCAGTTGTTTTCTGCAAGTAGCTTTTCATGATATTCATATTCTAATACCAGGATCTAACCAGCGCCTATCTCCGCAGTGTTCAACGGCGCTGAGGAAAGTTTGCAGGATGCTTCCCACGCGTTTATTACTATGCATGATATCAAGGACTCGTAAGCATGGCAACGGAAAATACAGAAGACTTCTAGTCAATACTCACTGGTAACTATGCTATTCTAGAATTCGAACAGTCGTCAACATTGATGCTTGCGGGACGAGCGGTCGAGAGATTTTGTTCCAGGCAAACTCTCGAGAAATGATTGACGCCTACAAACAAGCACCTTATCCGCATGGAACTGTCGTGGTACGGCGTGGGACTGTCTATACATCCAAAGTTGTATTATCCTCGTCTAAGCGTAATTGGATTTTCAATAGGCAAACGACGTTTTCCGTACAGGCTTGATCCTTTCCGATACTGATTTCCGGCAATTCGTACAGTATGCCAACTTGACGGGTATCGACATGGCGATCTACAAGAATTCGTACCTGTACCACACCCATCTGGATATTACCGAGAACCTTCAGCCTGGCTCCATACAGCATTTGGGTGAAAATGCGCTTGCTATCGTCGACTATTTGGCAAGAAATTCTACCCTAACAAATATTGAAAAGACCAGCGAAGTCGTGTTCTTCGATGTTCTCGGTTAGTCGTCGGGCGCAAGGACTATTCACCAGAAGACTTAAATGCTGTCTCAAATAGGTTTGGCATTCCTTGTCTATTCATGGGCCACTGCATACAAACTCCAGATGGGCACAGCTGCCTTGGGCATGTTCTTCTTTGCATACGTCGTATACAAGACGAACCGTTCTTCGCCTTACCGCTCTGTGGGCAATATCCTGGCATCCTACGCCAAATCCGTTACATCTATCTTTTTAAGCGCGGCAGCAGCTCTCGTGCTTCCTGTTTTCGTTGCTCTCTTTTTGACTTCACCCTATGTTAACCGACACATGGCATGGTTCGCAAGAGAGTGGTACGGTGCACTGATCTTTTGTCCTATCTCACTCATCGGTATCTACGGCGTGCAATATCTTTCATATTTGCTTCCCGGTCCTCAGCACCACGATATGGAATACGGCACGTTCATCTCACTGTCGCTCAGCTTTGTCATTTCCACCTTTTTGACAACGAAGGCGGGTGTGGCGAGCTCGTATATTTTCTGGATATACTGCTCCGTGATCCTGGTTTCAGCTGTGCTAAACGAGGTCATCGTGAGCTCGCAACCACGCCGCAAGACGCTTGCGCTGTTGCCCAAGGTGCATGCCGCCACCTACGCTGTTTCTGCTATTCCCCTTGCCCTCTTGTACACCGATTATACATACTCGATGATCGATATCTTTGTTCCTCTGACCGGCAGAATGGGTGTTGACACGCCTGTTGATATCATTATCAGCATTGTTTTCGGCATGATCTCGTTCATGATCTTCTTGCCTGGTATTGCACACGTCCATCGCTTTGGAAAGCAGTTTTTGCGTAGAATCATTGTTTTCCTTGCTCTGCTGCAAGTTGCTGTCCTCGCAGCTGTGTATGTCAGTGGAGGATCTCACGGAGGCTGGGCATTCCCTTACGACGAATATCACCCCAAGAGACTGTAAGCTCAAATCGACCTGCAAAAACACAGCAAAAGAGATACTGATATATACTATATATCTTTATTTATGCAGCTTTATCCAGCATCTGAAGAACTTGACATCCGGTGAATCCTACATTGGTTTGGCGCAAGCTGATCACGGTCCATACATCGAAACTGTTGTTGCCTCTGTCGAAGATGTTCTAGGTGTCAAGGGCGAGGTTCGCCACGGCAAGACGGATATGGCCGATTGGGATTCGATCTATCCTTTCAGCGCGTTTTTGGGAGGATACCGCTTCAACACAAAGGCGTATATCCAGTCACACACCGATTCATCGAACAGCGATGATGCTAGTAACTTTATGGACCAGCTGCCCGGCCCGTTCCCTAGCTTGTCTGTGCACAACGATACATTCGATCCTGAAACGGGTATCCGCTCCTTCTCCATTGCCTCTGTTTCGCCCTCTTACACTTGGACAGTGATTTCCTTTGACGCTCAAGTCGTCGATTGGAGTATCACCGATTCAGAACCTCTGGAAGGTCCATCCCACTATGTGGTTCGACACGTGGTAGGCTACGGAAACGATGCTTGGAAGCTGGATTTGGCCGTCAAGGTGCCAGAAGACAAATACGACGAGGCACGCGCCGGTCGGTGGAAGATACGTTTTGAGTTCACCGCGTTGGAGCAAGAGAACTTTGCAGGACGTGGCCAAGAACGTCTGGTTGGTGGTGTTGGTGTATTATCTGCGGTGCGCAATGTACTACCCATCTGGACAACTCCAACGTGGTTGAGCAGTGTTGTTCAGGTTTGGGAATTGTAAAAAGATTAACCGCTCGGTATCTTTCTCCATCATATAGAACGAAGCAGCACATGTAGTAGTATTTTACTTTTTGATCATCCCCAATTTTTTATTTTGGTTTTTGTAATAATGAATAGAGTACTTTACGTAAACGAGTGTTTGCAATGCTGTTGCTTGTTTTGATTACAAAGAAATCGAGCATGCTTTTATTATTATTTTTGGTTCCAAGAGTAGTAATGGAAGAAGATTCTTATGGCATGAATGGATGCTTGCCGACACCTCCACCATTCTCGTAGACGATGGAAGTGATCTTCTTGGCGAGAGCCTCGGTATCCGCCCGAGTTGCTGCTTCCGCATACACGCGGACGGCATCTTCGGTTCCAGAAGCTCTGTTCAAAAGGCGTGAGCACGGCGACGATGCATCGTGAAGGCACTTGTTATCTCGAGCATTTACCTGACAAATGATCGACCCTTATCGTATTTGCTGACTTCTTCGTCAATCTTGGCTTGCAAACCTTGTGGTTCAACCAGCTGGCGCTCAGCGTTGGTAGTCTTGAAGATATGCCGGTCGGCAACGGTGACCTTCACCAAGCGGTTAGGCAAGTCGGTGTAAGCCTGGTCCCATTCCTCGAGGGTGCACTGTCGGCTAGCCAAGATGGCTTCAACTAAGAGCATATCAGAGATAGCATCGCCGACGGTCTGGTTGATAAGGTCGGTCAATGCACCAAGTTGCTGAAGTGCTTGTTCTTGAGATGGGTTATTGCTAAACAGAGGCACATCTAGCAAGACGTAATAAAAAAACAAGTATGCATACCGTCACTTACGCTTGGGCGGATTTGATGACTTGAAGTGCTCTAGGGCTGAAAAGGACGGTACCGTGTCCGTTGGCTTCAAAGTAGACACCAACGTCGTACTTCTCAGCTTCGTGGTGAAGATGCTTTACACCGGTAGGTACGCAAGAAACTGGTACTTTCTGCAACAACATAGATCGTTCTTATCACGGATCAATTATCTGAATGAAGAGGAAGACTTACCAGAACATTTTCAAGATAGTTCGTCGAGCTACCGTTTGCATAGGCAGTCTGTACAACACCAACGTTGATCGAGTCGATACCAGCTGCTCTTACGAGCTCGATGATGAACATGGCTGCAAGACCGGCAATCTTGTCACCATCAAGCAGTTTGAAGACACCCTCTGAGTAAAAGGTATAAACTGTAAATAACATATTTCGATCATGCGAAAATTACATGCGCCGTACCTTCATTTACATAGTAGTAGACGATGCGATCAGCGTCGCCGTCGAAGGAGCAGCATCTGTCTCCGGGTTTAATACTAGATCCCAAAGGAGCACGTTGGTTGGTTTTTACAAAGTCGGCACCGCACTATTTTAAGACAATATTTAATGTCACATCGCGGATCACCGTGCTTTTTGACTTACATCCTTGTTCAGCTTGGCAGCAGCGTCGATTTCACCATTGATAATTTCAACAGTCAAGAGATCATCGGGAAGATATTTGGCGAATTCTGCGAGTTTAGGAGCGCCGACACCGTTGGCACAGTCAACGCGCAGAGGCGACAGGGCGGATTTTCCCTTCTTCAAAGCCAGTCATTATCCAACGCAAAAACGACATGAGTTAAAAATAGAAAACACGTTACCACAGCTGCCTTGAAGGCTTCCGCCAGTTTCTTGTAGTAACCTTCCTCGGTAGGCTCGCCGTATGACTCAGGGGTGCCTGCAGTGTTGATGCATCGAACGAGGTAATGCAACATCGGGGTAGTCTTGAGACCGTAGGCTGTGGTCTGAGCGCCTGAAGCGCGCAAACCGGATTCCAAACACTTTACAAGTTCTTCAGAGCTTGGTCTAAACAAAAAACAGGAATGAGGGAGCCGAATTCTGTGCACGTGCTACCGGTCCACCGTCTTTACCTCGTGTCGTGAGCATAAATCACGGCGGCGGGGCGTTCCAGATCAATCTCGTTTGCAGACACAATGTTGTTAATAACTGCTTCCAATGAATCGCTGTCGTTAGCGTTTGCGAGCTCAGTCGCATAGCTTTCCCAAGATTGTTCCAACATTTCTCCTTGAGGATCCACAAGCTTAACGCCATTGTCCTGGATATAATGTGTTAAACTTTGCAGCTGTCACTTGGTTGTCAAAAACGTTTCGTACCTCAGCAGGGTTGTGCGAAGCGGTTATCATGACACCAATGGTTGCACCGTTCAGCTTTTTTGAACGCAAGGCAGCCAAGATGCCGACCTTGTACATTACAGAGTCCAACACTTCAGCCCTTCAAGTCGTGTCAGTTTCAGGGCACAGTAACGCGTTGCTGGACAGAAAAACCTACTTTGCGCGGAAACCGGCGGTGCCGTAGGTATATTTGTATCCTTCAGTCTTGTGGTAGACGATGTTGGCCTTGATGGCATTCAAGTCAAAGGTCATGGTCATGGTGCAGTGAAAGAGAAAGAGAGAGATGGTGAACCCTGCACGGCACACAAGGGCACTGAATGTGGGTAGACGCAGCACCAGCTGTCTCCGCCGGAAAATCGTGATTCCCCCACACCGTGCACTCCCCCCATCGTTAGTCACATAGTGCAAAAGCAGCATGCCCATAGATAATATTTTAATGTCTCTATTCTGAAGTACGCTTGTAGCATGAAATAAGTGGCTATCTAGCTTTTTGGAAGTTTTCTTCCAAGTTGTTTTCATCTTCGGTCAAGACATGTATGCCGGATCGGTTAAGGTTGTCTAAACAAGCCAAAACATTGCACCGATGTTTTGCAGTACTGTCGTGGTCTTGAAATAATTACTCCATCTCCAACTGTTGAATATATGACCGCATGGAGCTCATAAGTGCTCAGGTAAACTGAAAACCGGTAAGGACGCACAATATTATTCTGCAATGAAAATGCTGAAGACGTGTCGGCTATAAGGATGAACGATGCAGTGTTGCGAGGGATGCTAAATTCGTAGGCACCCTCATAGCATAGAAAATCCCTTACAGCGCAGTCTCCGTTGCAAATGCCCGTGCCAATGACTTTTTTGCTATCGGTATGGCTATTCATCAAGGCTTCAACAAATCAATCGCAGGATTTGGTGACACTATGTCCCTCCAAAACGGTTGGTGGCACATTCACAATTGCGTCGTTGAGCTCCATTGTACAAGTTTCAGGGCGTGGTGTTATGTAACCCCAATGCTCAAATTTCTTGTGATGTGGATTGTATCTGCCCTTTCAAACTTCAAACAACTCCTCAGCTCTCAATGCTCTGGATATGAACATCTAAACCTTCGCCGTCTGTATCGTCTCGTAGAACTCCTCGGAAACATCACAGGCAAAACATTCAGAATATTGAATGCTCGGCTGTGAGCAGTACAAATACTATATCATGCTCAAGATATTCCTTAATAGATCCTTTCAAGGCGAGCAGTCGGTCGAAGGATGTCTCGGGAGAGGGAGTCGGGGCAGGTACGCTGCTCAAAAGGAAGCTCATGAGCCAGTCATTGGTTGGGTTGTAAGCTTGCAGCTGCTCCGTTATGTTCAAGAGATGCAGCGATTCTTGGGTCCACAACATCTATTTGGGCACTGACAGTGGGTGTATGATCTATAATACATGGACCTAGATGTGCTGAAACGCTCGCTCCGGCGCTCAGAGTGCTTGCCCTGGAAATACATTGCAGCTGCTAGTCGCAGATAGAAGGAACAGCGTCACTGAACGTGTTCCGCCAAAATTGTTGATGCAAACTATAGTCGCAATATATGAATACATGGGTAGGCATTTCCCTCGCAGAAGGTGGAGATGTAAAGTTTTCATATTATCTGTAGCTCCTTCGAATGGATAGGTTGGTGGCGTTCCTGGTTCGTACAGGTACCTTTCCAAACCCGCTTGCTGCTGACTATGCCTCAACCGTTGTTTGAAACAGGGCAACGTTGTCTTTGATTTTTCAGAGTCGTTTTGATTGTTTCGCGAAATCCCTCAAGTCCGAAAATGCATCCGTAAAATCTTCGGCTTGGGGTGGGCTGAAAGGAAGCTGTGCCCGTTCCATTTGCGTAGACTGTCATGCCCTCAATGCAGTTCCTCGATCGCCGTTTTGCGTTTGGAGGAAGAAAAGAAGGCGGGCCTTACTGCGACGTCTCGCGCCGTTTCTCTTTGTTGCGGAGTAATTTGCTATTTTCATCAACCCGCATTGACGGCTGGAGGAAACAACTCAGTCTTCTCGCTCCTGCAGGGTACGCGCTTCTTTCTTATGGCGACCTTTGTGAACGAGCACGTCAACACCTTAAATAAGGCGTTGTCAGACGCATTCCAACCACACATAGAAGCTCTTCCTGAGGAACGAAATGCTGCGTCCGAACCTGAATCTGCCCTGCAGCGCAATGACAAGCAACGCTTTCTGTCACTTGCAGCACAGCGCATCGATCTCGCGTCACATACTTCACTGCCTTCTTTGCAACAAGTCAAGATATCCCTGGAGCAATATATTCAGAACAACGAGTTTGACAGCCAGTCTTTGGAGTTCCTTCTGGTCGCCAAGTCAGCCGTTGCGATATATGGCAGTTTACTCGATACCATTTTGAATTCTACGTTACCAATATCTCAATCTCTAAATTATTGGAACAGCATTTATGGAAGTCGGTTGAACGAAGGATACTATGCACTCCAGAGTACGTGTGGAACGAATGGATAGAACAGGTTCTCGTGATGCTAAGAACGAATTAAAGCCGTCCCTGTCCGCATTGCATCGTTGGCAACTAAAACGATCGACGCTATGCGAACTACACAGCTCGGATTGAAACCGCTGTTGCAATCTTCCGATCATGTCCTCAATGGATTATTCCCTTTACATGCTCACTCGAAAAGCGCATCCACGCGCCAGATCAAGCGTGTCGGTTTGAAACTGTTTGCAGGAGATGGATTTTTAATCACCCATCTTGTCCACCAAGAAATTGGACACAAAAGAAAGATGTTGGACGAACTTCGAACACAGCAAGCGAAACGTTTGGGATTTCTCGTCAAATTATCGCCTACATTTTCGAACAATGGAGATGATGAAAGTTTATTCATGGTCGCCAAGGAAATAAGAAGACTTTGCCGACTCATGGAACAAGCTTTGAAAGATTCTGAAAAGACAAGCGATGGACAGGTCGCTACGTTTGATATTCGTTCCGCAATCGGTAGGTACCGCGACAAGGTATCAAATTGGATATTAGCTAACGATGATTCAGACGCTGTCGATTCAGAAACCATGGAAGAAGCCACGATGGATCCAAAGGAGACGGCCCGCAAGTTGTTAAAAATAATCGAGATGATGCAACTGCACTGCAATACCTTGGAATCGTTTCAGCAGATATTCAAGCAACCGTCTGCTGTCACACGTTACTGGATTCCAGTGTGCTTACTGCACTTTACCGGAAATGCAGTCTTGAAATATGCGCTTGAGCGGAAAGAGGAAATTTTGGCTTCGATTGGAGAATTGGGAGAAACTGCTAGAGATTTCGTCGTTAACTGGGTGTGGCAGCCTATGCTGCAAGTATGGGACACGATACGCCTCAGAGATCAGAGACTTGGTGTACTGAGCAAGGAAGGTCTGCGTAGTGACTTGGATGTATGTTGACTGCTGCTATGACTACACTTATCATTTGACTAACAATCATGGTGATATTAGTCTCTGGAGAGGATGGTTCTACAGTTTGCTCGCGATCACCATGCATTGTCATCCAGCGATGCACAGCAAATCATGCAAAACGTCAGAGATGGCGATCTATCTGTTGTGCTCAAGGAATACGAACAACAGATAAAGGTAACTTGAAAAAGAACAGGTCACCTGTACATGTAGCGCTAAAAACTTTACGTTGCAGCATCCTCTCAAAAATGCAGTGACAGGTGACTAAGAAAATAAATGTGAATGGAACACAGAGACTTACATCGCAAACTAGGTGATCTTATCCAGATGCTTCTCATTCAAGTGCAAAAGACAAAAGTAGATGTCGATCTTGCTATGGCGGCCCTAGACAAGCTCCTTAAGTCGAATGAACTCAACTTTGCATTCCTAGGTAATGGAAGGAAAATATGCATGCGATGTTTATACTGTTTCACTCATAGATGCACACAGCTGTGGCACCATCCATGCTCTTGACTTGGGCCGGACTTACATGGTTGAACAATCTGTTTAGAACCAGGACAGGTCGCGAAACCAAGCGGTTTGGTCAACCTATCCGTGAAATAATGAGGTAATTCTAAATATGCATATGTGCAGACATCCTCCTGACCTTTGCATCTCACTGTCTATTCAGGCGCATTGAGCGGCTGTTTGATTTAGCTGCTTGTGATGAGAATACAGACGAGGAGGCTATCACTAGCGCGAAAGAACTAGATAGCACTAGTCAAGGCGCGCTCCTTTGCGAAGTACACTTGTTACGGAATTATGCTCATCGGTTGCCGACAAGAAACTCCATTAGAGAACTGTTTTTGGAGGATCTACGCGATCTGGAAAATCCACATTTGACTATAGCGCAAAAACTGTATACTATCGAACGCATGAATCGATATTGGGACTTTCTTCAGGCTAGACGTTTGTCCAGACGAATTCTGTAATTTTAATTTCCATAAACGGAAGGTGCAACACTTTTGGTCCGCAGATTTCTCTTCTTTTTCTTCCTCCTTTCTGTCTTCTTTGTGCTTGATCTACCTGCGCGTTGCGGAATGTTGCGCCCACGCCAGGAAAACGTTAGCAGCCCGACAATACGTCGAAAGACAGAGGAGAACTATGCAACGGAACACGCGTCGCAATCTTCAAAGGAGAGCAGACTAGGCAAACCAGCCGAATCGACCAACAAGCTTCTTCAAACCAAGGACGTTAATCAAAAGCCTCAATCGACTCAACGATCAGTGTCAGGAAAAGGCTACGATAAGGTCGCTCTCTCTAGTCCAAAGCAGAGTAAGATATACGCCTAGCTAAAAGGTTCATGTTTACACATTTGCTGAGACTTGCTGCGCAGAATCGCAAGTGAGTGTCTATGTGGACAAGGAGAATGACGCGTTATCTGCACCAAACAGCCCATCGAGAACCAAGTCTCGTTCGGTACCTTTGAGACCACTGACACCTACTAAACGTCCAGGTAGAATTACATGTTGCAATATTGTTCAAAATGGATGGCGATGTCCTGATTATAGATAAAAGGAAACGAGTTATCTTTATTGACGGCAAAGAAAACCAGCAAACGCTCGAGCGAACGTCGACCTTTCGAGCATGCTTTTCAAAAGGAAGAAGAACTTCCATATGTTCCTGATCAAGAGGTGGATCTGGCTTTATTTGACAATCGTGTTGGTTGCGACGCATACGAACAGCACTCTGACGAGGATGATTCGATTCTTGTCAAACCCAGACTTTTCCAGCTTGATACTATCGAAGAAAGTATTGATCTTTCGCCGAATAACGAGGACGATGATATCGCTAACGATCACGACATTAAAGAAACTAAACAAACACCACCAAAGCAGTCTGCCAAAGATATCAAATTACTTACGTTGGATGCTATCTCGGATCCATCTGTGGATGAGATGTTGGCTAAAATGCCTTCCGAAGTCGAATTTGGTCCACCAAAAGAAGAAGGTATATTTCATCAACTTATTTGTATCGAGTATTCTTTTACAGACTCTGATGGTCTTCATTGCAGAGCTGCCTTATGTTCCTGATGTTGAAGTGGAAATGCCACACTTTACGGGTCTGATTGAACCCCTTGCTTTCGACAGCAAGGCCTTTGAGGATGATGATGATACTTTATCTTTCGATCCGAATGATGAGGATGATATAAATTCATTCTTCAATGGAGAACGTATGCCAGGTAATGCATCTAGCAGAGTGTCATACAGACGTATGATTAATGTAAACTCAATAACCTGTAGGATTCATCATGTCTGTTGCTGCGATCGAAGAGGAGCATGATTCCAGTGAAGAACAAGATGAATTCGACATACCCTACAGTGACTTCTACTTCGATATCAACGCTGCATTCGTCGCTGTCTAAAAGGATAGTACATGTCTCTTATGTTGTAAATAGCTGTTTGCCCTTTTTCATTCGATAAAAACTTTGATTGGGCGGGTTTGATTCAAGCATCGTGAAAATGCGAACTGCGACTGCGGTTGGCTGCATAGTTTTTCCTCACCTTCTCTCGATTCCCAGTGGAAAGTACATGTCCACAATTGAAGACGAACTTAACGCTCCATTCGGTACTGTCAGCTCGTAAATGCATTGTCTTGATAGCATTGCTTACTGTTCTGCTTGTAGATCCCTTCGCTGACGTTGAAGAAGACAGAGAAACAAAGACAAGCAATTATATACGTAAGTCCTCCTGACCCCTGCTTCTGGTTATGCTTAGTTGATCGTATCTTACCTCCATTTGCCAGATTTGCGCATTCAGCAACGCAATGGACGTAAAACTCTGACGACTCTGCAAGGTTTGCCGAAAGAGTACGATGCGAAAAAGATCCTGAAGGTCTTCAAGAAGGAGTTTGCGTGCAACGGCACGATTGTCGATGACGATGAGCTCGGAGAAGTTTTGCAGCTGACTGGCGACCAGCGCCTGAAGATTGCTGAATTTCTAGTCAAGGAGGATATTGCAAAGAAGTCGGATATCAAGGTGCATGGATTTTAGGAAGTGCATGCATTTTTTTCCTTTGCTTTCGTTTTTTGATGGTGAGGTTGCCATCCAACGAAAGTCGTCAATCGACAACCTGGTAGTGCTTAATATCCCCTGAATAAAATGAATCAACAGTGTGATTTCATAAGTCTCAACTTCTGGAGAGTGACAATGTATTTTGTACATCCAGAACCTAGTTTTCTGCGTAAAAGAAATTGACACCGACTAGCTCTAGTTGGTGCTCCTGAGCATAAGATTTGAAATCAAAGCGTTTTCTATCGTTATTGTCCAACACGCTGAATGTTTGGTTTGCGCCGCCGTTCTGCTTGTAGAGCAAGAAAATGTAGCGGTGAGGACCAGAACCAGGCGGGGGAGCGGCCTTGAAGTACGGTGTCACTTGCTGGTGCTGGGCAGTTGCCGAAACCTGGCCAGCGGAACCGGGGATGTTTGTAACCACCCAGTGACGCCATGGACCGTTCTTGCTGTCCTGTGCAGATGGTGCATCCGGATCGACCTAGTGCAAACACAAAGTGACGTGAGGATTTCACCTGCGTGTGTGTGTATCGAAGGTATAGAACATTACCAGCATCAAGGTATAGTATGCGTTTTCATCGCTCGGGACAAACATGATATCAGGGATTTCCTCGGTCTCCTCGGGTTTGAGCTTGTTGCCAGGTGCTATGTCTTGACCGCTCTTTTTGTACTGGATCTGAAGCATGGCAGAGGGCGAGAAGGACTCGTCCACGACTGAAGATAACACGTTATCATCTGCTACTCACGGCGTGGATCGTATCTTTTGTCTTACGTTGTGGTATAATGTTAGCCTTTTTCAAGGCATTTGCAATATTCATCTCAGAAGTGACGAGAGGCATGGCTGTACTCGATATGTAACAGAAAGCGGGAAGAAGAAGAGGCGCAGAAGTCGCGCTAGGATACACTGCATAAAGTCAAGCAGCTGTGTGAAACACACCACACCAGTGACGTCTGAAAGACGAGCGGAACCAAATTTGGTTGCTTGCCCCGCTTGCGTGCCAAGCAGAAGCTCTCCTTTCCCGGGCTCTCTTTTTCCTCTGGTTTCTAGACTTTAATACAACCATTTTGTAATGTCAGCTACCGAATTAAATGCACCTTCTGCCAATCTGAGTGGCAGTGCATCTGTTGCAGCAAACAACAACAACAAACCTGTGCCTGTAAAGACTGTACTTTTAGGCAAGTGGAACGGCGCAGTCTTGGCACTACGCACTCCGTTGTATGCAGACGATGCTGATGAAGGAATCCTATTATTTGCAATACAGGCGAGTCGGCCGTAGGTAAAACTAGTCTCGTAATGCGTCTCGTTAACCGTGACTTTCGAGAGAATCGTGAGCCGACAATTGGAGGTATTGTCTTTTTTTCGACTTGATTAGGTCCCTCTCGGTAGCTGACTGGAGTTACTTGTTTTTTTAGCTGCATTTTTGACGCATAAAAGCCAATTGGATGATCGCACGATCAAGTTTGAGATATGGGATACTGCTGGTCAAGAGCGATTCCATTCGCTTGCACCCATGTATTACCGAAACGCCCAGGCTGCAATTGTCGTTTACGACGTAACCAAGGCTGCAACTCTAGAGAGGGCAAAGAGTTGGATTAAGGAACTCCAACGTCAAGCTAACCCGCACATTGTGATCGCTTTGGTTGGCAATAAAATCGATTTGGCAGAAGAGAACCAAGCAGACAACGAAGAGCAGGAGGAAGACGATGCAGCTAGCGTGGGTCGACAGGTGCCCACCGAAGACGCTGCTGCGTATGCTTCAGAGGCGGGACTCTTGTTCATGGAGACGAGTGCAAAAACCGGCCACAACGTCGAAGAGATGTTTACTGAAATCGGTATGTACCTCGTGTATATCATTTATTACTGAATACAGATCTTGCTGATCAGAAAAAAAAACAACATCTACAGCTAAAAACGTCCCCATTGAATATATCATGTACACTCGCGGAGGCGCTCGAGGAGGAAATGGTCCTGCAAGCGGCAACCCAAGAATCGACCTTATGCGTGAAGGCCCTGCCAGCGGCTCCGGTTCAAGTGGCTGCGCTTGTTAAAGAAAGAAATTCCATCCTCCATGATAACCCCATCCTAGTTCAGAAACATTTATATACACACTCTCAGCACATATTTCATACTACAGAAACTCACAGATTTTCTTCCGTCCTTCTCTAGTCTTAACCTTTCCCCCCTTTTACTTTCTTTATCTTCTTTCATCCCACTATATCTCCCTTTGTCTAGCATACAATTCTTTTTTGTCTCCCACTTGTCACTGCTGATATCCCCCTCCGTCTTGCTCGTAACTCTCCATGCTATCCAAATAACTACATTGATATATGCAGAATGCAGGAAGAAAAATTACATTTGTTATTGCCATTGCTAAGAAAGACGACATGACGAGAGGAGAGCATGAAAGATAGATACGTCGCATAACACTCAAGGAGATATCAATGTATTGTGGCCTATGTTTCTTTTTCTTTTGATGTCGTACAGGCTTGTTTCCAAGGAGCAGGTAACACTCTTGATTTGATCAAAATTCATCTGACACATTTTCATTTTGACCAACAAAAACAAGAAACACACACTTCATGTTTCTTTTTTTTTGCCGTCCTTCGCGCCGGGATGAGACTTAATCCTAACCCGCATAATCGGCTAAATTAATCAGTATGCTTATGTTCTCTCCGTTCTCTCGTTTCGATCCAAGAGTTTATATTTACTATGTGATTTAGAAAAGATATCAATGTTGCAAAGGGGCCAGCTGTCAATAGCTGTAAACAAGCACATATATATTGTGACCGAGATGAATTTGGCATGATTCCAATTGAGACGGCGAGCAAGAGAGAAAAAAAAAAGAAAATAGGGATCGATGCATTGACAGCTTGAAAGTCATCCATTCTCTTCCCGCCCCCCTACCTTGATCTCTCTCTGGCTCCAAACAAATCCCCCAAGTTGTAAGAGAAGACCCTGGTTGCTGTGCATTGTTCTCCTGGATATCTTTTCCTTTGCGGTATATAAGCTTTTTTGGTCCTCTAAAACATTGGTTTCATCTCGTCTCTTCCTTCTTTAAGCCCCATTCCCTTCTTTCCTTTTGTTCAATGACGGCTGCAGAGTTTAATAGCAACAACAACAAGAACAAAGTTATAGATGCACCCAGTAACAATGGAAACAGTAACGACCGCAGCAGCAGCAGCAAGATCACCAACAACTCTAGCAACAACAATGCTGGAATAGCAGGAGCAGGAGGAGGCACAGGTACAATGACACGCATGCATCCCTCGATGAAAAGACCAAGGGCGCCTATAGCCTGCTTCCGTTGCCACCACAAAAAGGTACTAATGCAGGGCAAATATGTAACTGCTTGGAAAAAAGGCTGGATATTTCTTTTTGCAGCTTACATTTAGCTATCGTTACATAGGTGCGTTGCGACGGAGCTCATCCGAACTGCACTCGATGCCTTTCGACGGGTGTTCTGTGCGCCTATCCAACCTCCCGGCGAGCCCGCAACAACCATCCGCCCAACGTCGATCCGTTCATTGATAATCTATCACACCTGGAAGCAAGAATACGCCGCATTGAAACCGATCTCGAGTCACAGAGGAACATGATGCAATCTATCTGCAAACGCAACTCGACAGCCACAAGCAAAAAGTCGTCTGCTGCCACAGCTTCTGACCTTGCGTCTCAAATGCGGAAAACAGAGCAAGAAGTCCTAGAGTCTCGTGCCATCCTGGCACAGCTGAGACTGCGTGGAGAGCAACGGATTGCGCGCGGAAAACGGGCTGCTTCTGCTGCTAATAATGCTACTGCAACCAGCACTTCCGAGAATAGCAACAACAACAACAACAGCAGTAACTCTTCAAGCTTGTTTAACCATCAATTCCACAGTGCAAAGCGACCATGCAGTAGACGCACGTCAGAGCCGAATGTACGAACTTTCGAAGAACAACAGCAACAACATCAGCAGCATACGACACCTATCCCCACATCGGCCAACGGTTCCTCTCCTTTCTACTATCCAGGACCTGCTGCTACCGATGCAGCGACAGCAGCGGCGGCAGCAGCGGCGGCCTCCTTCATGTACCGTCCTTTTGACGCAGCAGACTGGTCTATTTTTAATAGCTTACCACACACTCCTGTGCCTGACGCATCCGCAGCCGCAACAGATGCAAACTGCACATTGATGGAATACGACAGTATGCTCGCACCGCACCCCATGGACCCTGTCGCAAAGCAAAGCATTATGCAACAGCAACAGCAAGGTACAAGCATCGTCCCTCCCTTGCTGACTGTCACTGCTGGCGACGTGCCTACGCCTATCCTTCGTCCGTCTTCATCGATCGATTCGTCCTCATCCTCTTCATCATCCACCCAAGTGCCACCCAACACTACGTCGGATACGTTTATGCCGCAGTTCATGTTGGATGACCTGGAAGCCAACTCTGCAGGTATGTAAATTAATAAAATAGTTTGTTCGATTTTTGGCTCTTTATTTTTTGCTAAACGTTCCTATAATAGATTTGCAAGCTGTCGCATTGAACAATGAACACCACTCAGCTGGCCTGACTGATATGACCACGGCAGCAGCAGCAGCTGCTGCTGCTGCTACCACCGGCGCTGCTACTACCACTACTACTACTGCTTCTAATGCAACTGCATCTACTACTTCTACAGTCACCGCGCCGGCAGTCTGGTACTGTTAGATTACCACTACGTGTTATATAAAATAGTACATTTTTATTTTGTCACTAAACAGCTATTCCTTGCTCAAGAGTAATAATAAAATAAACGAACAAAGAATGGGATATCAAAAGTATTGGGTATTCTTTTTGAGAGAATAAATGATGCAATTAATAATACGATTTTTACGTAGATAGACAAGTCTCTTTTTCTTTGATAATGTTTCATTACTACTATCTGCTGCATGCAGGCACTATCAAGAAAACAAAGGGAAACAAAGGGTAACAAAAACACTGTGGTTTTTGAACAATTTTGGGGTAACTCAGATATTCTCCATTCTACAGTAAATATGCCATAACATGTCCTTGTTCGTCCAGTATGAAAAATGTGCGCGCAAGCCGAGGATGTACTCGTTCGATATCATGCCCATGATACTATCGGGCACCAGCTCGTAATCGTAGCGACGGTTGCCTGGCAGCGACTCCTTGAAGATGGCTTGGAGTGGTGGCAAGGAGGAGGAGGAGGATGACTCATCGATGCTCGCAGTAGGAGTTGCAGGGATACTGGAACAGCATGAAGAATCTTGGGAAATAAACGAATCGAGTTCCGGTGTGCTGTGTTGTTGAGTGTGACAAGCAGCAACGGTCGTGATTCCCTCTCCTGATAAAGACGAACAGGTGTAAGGCATGGTATTTGCTCGCGGACGCATAGCAGGCCGTTTCTTTTTGTTGCGATCAACGTCGTGATCGCTATCGTTCTGTTGCTGCTCTTCTAGCTGCCGCTTGATGTTTGAAATATCGCCTTCGCTCGCTCGTCGATGCTGCTGCATGTCTGGGATATCGTCGTCGTGCTCATCTTGTCTGGAGAAGAATTGCCACACTGCATTGATGGAACTGGACAAGAACCCGCTGCTGCTGCCGTTGCCACTGTTAGATTTGCTATTTTTCTCCTGAGACGAGAAGAATGAGAATAGACTGGGAAGCGATGACAAAAAGGAGGCACTAGGGATCGCCCGATCGACGGAAACGGCGGGCATGTCTGTGTACTCTTGATTCAAAAGCGGTTCCATGCGAAAAGCCTGACGTTTTTGTCGTTAGATACCTCATCACGATCGTTAGGTAATATTAACACTTACCAATGGATCAAACGGATGGTAAATGTTTTCAAAAATAACATCGCTGTCAGGATGGTAGAGGCGAGGATCTTGGTTGCGGCTTACTAGCAACCCTGCCACGGGACATCCCATGCCAAACAGATAGTCAGGCTTAAAGTCGAGCTTTGGAACATCAACGTCAAACTTTTTGAACTGTTCACGCTCTTCATCCGTTAAGTCGGCTCGCTGATGTGCAAGAATATCCCAAGTTATCAGTCCACCGAGTCTATACGTTTGCGTTAGCTGAAATCCTTCTTTTTGGTGTGTGTGTGTGTGTGTGTGTGAGATCCCCTCCTCCCCTTCCATGACTCCTTTCTTCACTCCTTCTTGTCTCTTGCTTTTCCTCACTAGCCCCCTTTCCTTCCGTTCTTTACTTACGAGTATCCTAATATAGCAACTTTGCCGTTAAAATTGGGCCGAGTCTGGATGAACTTGTGATACGCCGCGTTGAATTCTTGAGTGACATGATCGATGATACTTTGCCCGCGGTCTCTGCTGAAGTAGTACAGCACATCTGCAAGATAGTCGCTCTCAATGAGACGCAGAGTGGGTATAGATTTGGGCAAGATACGATGCACAGCCGCGTCGGTCTGCTTGTGGATGTGTCGGTGCCACTCGATCGGTATCATTTCAATGCGCGCTTCCTCTTGGTGAGGCATACGCGCTTGAAGCACTTGCCGCATTGTGTCTCTCAACGATTGCACTTTTGGGAAAAGTTTAATTCGTTGAATTTAGCAATAAATTTCTATCGTTTGAAAACTTACTGTGTTGCTTGAACATGCCGTACTGTTCGGTCTGTTGGCCAATGCCCTGTAATAAAGAATAATTCTCGTTGAGTTACCAGATACACACGATGAGCATAACAAAATACTTGCATGAATAACAAAAATTACGTGATCGGCAGATCCATCGCTGCTAATGTAATCCAAGTCATTCGAGTCGTTGCGTGCAGTTGCCATGGGCGGCGTGGACCATTGCATTAAAAGCTCGCTTGTCTTTTCATTGTCGGCCACGCTGGCTGCTGTGAAATCCGAAGGAGACACTACACACGTTGTATCGAAGAACATGTGTGTAAATCAATGGGTTTGGTGGCAAACTAAGGAGGGTCTAGAAAGAAAAGAGACGCAGACAGAGAGAAAAAGAAGAGATGGAAAGAGAGAGTTAGGAAATTCTCTCATACACAAATATATAGCTTTTGTATTTGCTGCTGCTGCTGCTGCTGCTGCTGCCAAGGATGAGCGCAAGGAGCTTGACTGACGGACCCCTCAAGGTTCCATGTCCTTGCCCTGACGCTCCAGAGCTCCTAATATGTTGACGGGTGGCCAACAAGAAAGCATAATAGACAGGCGGGTCGATCGCTTGACTGCTGCTATCCCTTTGATGTAAATTGCATCTTATACTGCTCACTACACACGCCTCCGTCATTTTTCTTCCCCCCCTCGGCTCCCCTCAGAAGGAGTCGTGATTGAATCTTGTACAACAAGACTTGTTAAATTGCCACTCGCGCACTAGCTCTCTGAACGATATTTCTTTGAATGGTTAATCCTGAAGAAAGGGATGAATTTGCAGAGACAACGACAGCAGACATATCACGGACAACCTGTTTTTTCTTTTTCTTTTTGATTACTGTGTAGAAAATAGTAATAATTTATTTAGTTCTGGTGCTGCTTGTAGTAACTCTCCAACTCTTCAACATCTTCCTTTGATCCAAGCCATACGCCTGATCGGTCGTGGATATGCTCTGGTACAAGATCCAATGCGTTCTGTGTGCCTGTGGTTGCCTTGCCTCCAGCTTGCTCAATTAGGAAGGACATGGGGAAGACTTCGTACAGAATTCGGAGCTTGCCCTTCTTAGACTTTGCATCCGCAGGGTAGCCAAAGATACCGCCTAGAGTAAAGGGAATCGACAGAAAGAAAGTTTAATATCTACGTCCCCAATTGTCTGCAGCACGCCTGCTGCCATCCATCTCTCTGTGATGTCTCTGCTTCCCCTATGTATCGGGAGCTGCTTACTTACCGTAAAGCAGAGTTCGGTGGATATCGGAAACCATGGAACCAACGTAACGCGCGCTGTATTTCTGCTTGACTTGATCTACATATTTCTTGCTGGGCTCGTCAAAGTATTTGTAGTTGCCTTCGTTGATAGAGTAGATCTTGCCTCGAGGCGGTAACTTGATCTACATATAAAGAATGAGAGGTTAAAAATAAATGTAAGGCCGGGTAGAGAGAGGGCACTTACATTGGGGTGTGTCATGATAAATTCTCCGATGGCAGGATCGAGCGTGAATCCATTCACGCCATTGCCTACAGACTATCGGGAAAATACGTCACGTCTCTCGCACATGTGAAATTTCACAAGCGGGCGACAATGCCTTACCAGAATCATTTCACAGTAGGAACCTTAAAACATCATCAAAACACATGAGTAAACCTCCTCCTCCTCACATATTACAATCTATGCTACCACGTACCATACATGCAGTATCCAGCTGCAACGAGGTCTCTGCCAGAACGCAGCAAGTCTTTGATGTTAGGATTCTCGCTATCAGCCTACCATACAGATTAGCGACTGCTCCATACATATATCACGCTATCTATGTATTACTTACGACTTTGAAGATACCAAAGATGGTACCGATAGATACGCCACAATCGATGTTGGATGAACCATCCAAGGGGTCAAAAGTGACAATATATTTGCCGCGCTGTGAGTGATCTTTGATAACCATCGCATTTTCGTCTTCCTCGGAAACAAGCATGCATGCTTTTCCGGATGCAATCAGTGCATTGCGGAAGATATCGTTCGCCAAGACGTCCAGCTTCTTAACGTCCTCGCCCTGCACGTTTGCCTCGCCAGTCAAGCCCAATCTGGAAAGAAATGTACAATTAGTAGCTGCGCGCATCTTTTTCTTCTATTGCTTAACTTACAGGTTGATTAGACCGGCTTGTTTGACTTTGGAGGCGACAAACTTGCAGCCAAACTGGATCGAAGTGAGCAGGAGGGTCAAGTCACCAGTCGCCTCAGGAGCATCCTATGTCGTGTAATACGCGTCAGTAACGTGTCTCGCAAAGTTATACATCATTTTTCAGCGACTAGCTTGCCTGTTGCTGTGCAAGGACCCATCGTGTCAAAGTGACAAGGTCGGTACCGCGACCGACTTGGATTTCATCAAACTTGGCCTCTGCAGACATGGTATGTAATGTGATGTGATGTGATGTGCAATGCAAAAACGGAAGGGGCGGGAGGGAAGGAAAAGAACAAGAAGACAGATCTCTGTTACGTGGAGGTTTGTCTTATAAGCAGCAGTGCTAGAAATGCGGGGTGTCGGAGCGACCCGCGGAGCCAAACAAAAGCGGCATCACACACACACAACACAACCCTCGCCCGACCCCATCCGACGAGGCACGAGGGGACCGTGGGACAAATCTACCCGTTCCTGGTTATCAGGTCTACACAATCACCTGCTATTTTACCTCCTAATGGACTTGTTCAACAAGCATATAACCAGATACTATTTTGCAAGCTCGCTGCTGCCACGGTCATTATGGTGAAATATATACGCCCCCCCCCCCCGGTTTAGCGCGAATATTTTTCGTTGACCGCACGGGGTTCTGTTGGCCATGGCGTCCTCTGCCAACCATTATTGGTTCTTGCTTAATGCATGTCGATATTCGGCTTCCTTCTTCCTCGGTAAGACGGTTTCACTCTCAAATGCTAGGTAATAAGCGGATGTATACTACAACAGCGTGTTCATAAATATAAATCGCTATACGCATCCTATTGCATTTGTTTTATCAGTAATTTAGCTGTAGAAACACGCTCTATTGCAATGTACCGAACGAAGCCCCTCAACCCCTATTTCGTTTCTGGGAAACTTTTGACAGCAGCAGCGCAAGGTTAGACAAAATGTGATGACGGCAGGGATTGGTGTGTTTCTTTGTTGATAAATATACCGCGTTACTTTATCATGAACGTGCTCATCCGTCCTACGACGTTACCTACGAAGCACTCGTTTTCGCCTTTTTGCCCCCTTCCCCCCAAGGCGCTTGCGGTGGATGAAAATTCCCCCGCGGGATAGAACAAGTCACCTTGTGCGGTTTTGCTTACTCATATTGAAACCAGCACAATCGTCGGATTGGTAGAAATATATAATTAGTTTTTTCCAGTTTGGCAGAAATAACCCAGCTTTTTTGCCCCTCAGACAAACTGTAGACGCGATAGGGAAAATAATGTCAAAGTTATACTCTATGCTGAATAAAATTTACTGCCATGATCGAATTGTGCTAACTGCCGCTTGATAAATGCACGCTATGTAGGTCGTTACAATTCTTTGGACTATGTACGACAACACAATACAGGTATTTCGGCATATTGTTCAAGGACCAGGAAAGGAGCAACCTTAAATTTCTATCCAAAATTTCCCGGGCCGGCGCAAGACAAGGAGAGTTTTTACCCCTACCAGTCAAACGTTACGTTTACTACGTTATCGCGATTTCATATACGAACTTTCGAGCGTGACATGCTAGCGCGCACGCCCAATCTGCCAAGTTCCTGGCATCCTCCCCACGTGCTCCATGCAACCGATGAACCACAAAGCGAAGCATACATACATTCCAATGCTTCAATGCCGAGTGATACGCTCTTTCATGGAAGACGTGAAGCTAACACTGAGAGGAATAGAACCAGCAAAACAAAGTTGATGGAGGTATGGCGTTGCTTTATACTCTGCGTCTTAGCAAGGGTAGTGTGACTGAGTAACCAGTAAGCAACAGCTGGACCGCGCGTTAGTCTATGTTACTTTTGGATGAAACTTGATGTATCCTGGTTTGTCTATATTTCCATTGTCTTTTCTACAGTAGTTTTTTGACACTATAAACCTTGTAATAGGAAACGAAGATGGCATCCTTTAGATTTATTTTAATGTCAAGACAAAAACGAAGGCACTCCTAATGCCATGTAGCACGGAACTCTTGCCCCTGAGTTCCATCTATGAGAAATTTAGGCTTTGACAGCACAAGTTCCGTCCTTCTATGACATTATGTATGCAACTGAGGAGCACTTGTATCTGTTTTCAGTCACTGCGTGATCCGTCTCCTTCCTCCCAAAGATCCCTGAAACACAGCTAAAACTTATGTTGGTACATAGCGAGCGATCGTTGAAATGCTCATATACTATGGATACGTACGTTTGTGTCATTTCAGGTGTATCGCGAAAACAACCGCTAGTCCTAAAGGGATTGTTGCTAAAGACTGCTAGTATATTAGCAATGAATTCAACTATCTCTCCTAACCGAGACTAGAAGATTCTGCCGACGAGAAACGATAGAAAAGGCGCATGATACGAGTACTCCTTCACTTTCCGTAATTTTTCTTTACAATATCTACAAAGAATAACACTTGTGTTTGTCTAGCGTAATTGACGACATTTACTCGTGTACAGAGAGAAAGGGAGAAGATTTGTAGCAACGTAAGCGTGGTCAAGGGTCCAAGAACAAAGGATCGACATGGACCTACTGGTCAAAAGGGCATAGTTTCCTTGTATCTGGATAAGGTATCTTGTTCGTCTTCTTTTTCAGGAGACACAATGTTCCGTACACCAAAGTCTGCGGGCTTTCTGGTACCAGCAATCGTAACTATGTAGAGACTGGACGGAATATGATCCGTCGATGTGAGAAAGAATCCCTTGTTAGGAAGTAATAAACCCATACCGGTATATATTACTTTTACGAGTACAAGGGTTAAAATTGAACAAGAGAAGAGGAGCAGTAAGCAACCTTATTTGACCGGGTGGAGGAGACCAGCAGGAGGAGCCACGTAATTGTGATTTGTATATACACAGATTTATCGCTACCTGCTCCATCCAGTAAAGAATACGCGTGGCCCAAGGAGTACATGACATATACCTGTTGATCGTCAAGTTCTTGGCAAAGCTTACACGGTGTGCCACGATGGTGGGTGAGGCACGATGCGAAGCAATGTCTTCTCCAAGTACGGGTCTGCCCCGTCAATGCCAAGTGATGTGAAATATAGCAACACGGTCCTATCTCATGGACGGTACCGAGCAACAAGCTTGTAAATGATGTTGATCCGCGCAAAACATCTAAAAAGAAATGAGTGATTTAGCACCATATCTGTAACTACAATTTAGATCTAAATGATCTCTTCTCGTTTGAATCCTCTCCATTATCTAAATTAGTTATCTGTTTGCCTTATCTCGCTTTAGAGCACACTGATCCAGCTGCTAAGTGCTCAGTGCCGGTATGGAACATACCATTTCAGTGATCACTGGCAGCAACGTCGTTGTCGTCGTCGTTCGCAATCAAGCAAGAAACTTGTGTCTCGCTAATTTTTCTGAATTATTCTCACAAGCTGCTTTGTTTGTGACACCCCCTTGTGACGGGCGTGAGTAATTGGGGAAGTGGGGGTTTATTGATTTTTTGATTTTTGGGATGGGCTTCCTTGAAAGGGGAGTACATAGATTGCCGATAGGACGGTGCATCCGTCTGTGCCCCCAAGGAGCAGCCGGGGCGGGGGTGCAAAAGGAGCGGCTTTTTCTACAACCTTGTTAAACTCTATCTGATCAAATTGGACGATTTAGAACGGATCTTCTCGCGCGACGGATGCGAGAAGTAGTTCCATACTGCGCATAATCCTAATGAAACTGTTGCTTTTCCCTCCTCCGTGGTAGTTCATTTAAGAAGCATGAAGCTTTCCCTTGAATATGCTCTCTCTGCTTACTACGTAGTGCTTTGCGCTTAGTAGTAAGTAGGGAAAGGGATTTCCTTCTCACTACCAACTCCATCCCCGGCGGCGGCGCATCCTTGCGCAATTGTTTCTCTTTCTTAAAAAGGAACAAGTCCGGTTTTCTTTTCTTGAGCATGCAGCAGCAAATGTCGGTGACACGACCCACACCCGCAACAATGAAATGTATATGACGGCGCCCGGCCAAACCAATAGCGAATAAGATTGAATTCCGCGCATCCTCGCTCGCTCACTGATCTCAAGACCACGAGGGAAGGGGGTGGACACGTTACCTCTGTTACTGCTGCTGCTGCGTCTGCGTAGTACTAGATAGGATCATGTACGCTCGGTGTAAATGTAATGATATCCTGCTGCACGGATAACTTTTATGGGGTGGGGGCTTTATCGTCATGTTCAGGGAATAGTCCAGAACATTGAATGGGGATCAATGCCCTGTCGCTAGCGTGAAGAATGTAGGAGAAGCCCTTGGAAAAAACCTTTTCTTTTTTTTTCTTTTGCACGGGCATTGAATTCTGGGCGGGTTAGTCCCTGAATATGTAAGTTTGCAAGGTACAATGTATTCATGAAAAAAATTACCGTACAGATAGAGATTAGTTAGAGATCTCTCTTACATTAAGGAGCAGATAATCTTATTGCCATCTTTTCCACTGTCTCATGGTCAGCACACGAGTGCGTCTAATCTGCATGCAATTGATACACCTGCTGCTGGAGAAACGGAATGAACATTGAGGTTAACAAACAATGAAAGGGGCGCCCTGGCTGTTAAATCTATAATTGGGAAAGAAAAAGCATGCAGTTAAGAAGAAAAAAGATTTTACATGGAAGCGTTTCGAAGGGGAAGATATACCTTGTACAGTAAGAAGCGCACGTATGTAATGCTCATCATTGCATTCGGACTACCGAAAAAGAAATAAGGGCGGCATGGGATCATCTCACGTTTGTGATGGGCCAGTTCCTGACAAGCTCTCAAGCTACACAAAGAAAAAAGGATCAGCGTACCACTGAAAATTAGATGTGGGCATTGCTAAAGACTATAAAAAGAACCCCTGAAAAAAAAGAGCTTGTTACGAGTCATACAAGACTGTTGTCGTTATGCTCTGAGGATAAAAGCTCTGCCTCATCTTGCCCTTTTACCTATTTCTTCCACCTGCTTACCTTGCACCAGTCCTATAATCTCGCTTTTCTTCTTTTCTACTACTACCACAACGACAACGATGAATATAGCTGACTTGCTCATCGAGTCAACAGCAGCAGCGACTGACAACCACCACCACCACCAGGAGGTTAGCTGTCAACAACACGACTCCAACAAGTACGACAGTAATAGGATCAACAGCAGTAACAATAAACTACGGCAGCCTGTATACGATGAGCACTTGATGCGGCTGTGGGAACGGGTGCTCGAAGACTCTGGTTTCCACTACAAACCCAACACGGAACGCAGCAACCTCACGGATGGATACATATGGCCTTCTGCCCAGCTCTACTCGGCGCCCTTTCTGACTCACACACCAATCCACATCAAGGTTATTGGTCGACACATGAATGGCTCTTTCCGCTGCCACATTGGTACTGGAAAAGCATCGCGGCCGATGCAATCGATTGAAATATGCCAGCAGATGCGGCTTTTAGCTGTGTTCTTTAGGGCAGAGAAGAACAAGAGCCAGCTCGTCTCTCCCGAGTTTATCTTTTTCCCAACATGGCTTCTCCATCTATTTCGTTACACCGAGCACGGATCCACTCCCGGTCGCACTGATGTCCGTTTCCTGGAGAATGCGTCGCTGGCCAAAGAGGACCACATTTACAGGCTCAACAACATTCTCAACACGATGTTTCGCTTCAACTTGCATGATTTTGACAAACGACGTCTGCAGCAAGTCGTCGAGCTCGCGAATTTCCTGTTTGACGTTGCAGGATTCAGTCATCACGATCTGCCTCGGCCCGGGTCCACTGCGACGCAGCCACAGAGCTACACGGATCTAGTCGAGCTTCTCCAAGCGCCGCGTCCTACCAAGCTTAAACCAATGTGCAGCAACTGT
This sequence comes from Rhizomucor pusillus, assembly GCF_041956525.1. NCBI lineage: Eukaryota > Fungi > Mucoromycota > Mucoromycetes > Mucorales > Lichtheimiaceae > Rhizomucor > Rhizomucor pusillus. Next base: position 1,591,485 of record NW_027192146.1, on the reverse strand, counting down.
AATACAAAGACTGCGTCCCGCCGAAGGCTATGCGTCGCATGCTATCGCTACCAACTCAAACATAACCAGCCGCGACCGCTTCGACTGATTGTTGCTAACCGGCCAGGACCTCGGGTTGTCGACCAGCGGAATCTTCCCATGGTGTTTTACTCTCCTCCCCCGCGGCATCATCACCACCACCAGCAGCAGGCATCATCTACTAGTACTATCCAGCAACCCCCGCGCAAACGGTGTGCTAACTGCGGTGTCCACGAGACCCATCAGTGGTATAGGAACCTCTGCGGCGTGGGCCACTGGTGCGAGACCTGCAAGAGCTACTACCTGCGACACACTCGAGTGCGTCCTCCAGAGCTATTTGTCAAGGCTGCTAAGCGCAAAGTCGATATCCGCACACTCGTCAATTGGTTATCAACACCAACACCCATGTCCGATAGTCAGCAGAACCGACGGCCATCAAGTTCAGGAACAAGCAGCGAATGCAGCAGCCCGACCGCTGACAGCATCGCATCGTGCCCCACCACTCCTCCGCAAGTCTCATTCACCACCTACACTCCGTCCCTATGCTTCCCGTCGTCTTCGTTGCCAACGCCAACGCCGCCGCCGTCCGTCGCTTCTGCCTGGAGGAAACAGCCGGCGTACTACTCCTTGTAGTAGTACTAGTAGCAGAGAAAGCGCTCCCTTCCTTTTTGTTGTTCAACATAATCGCAGGCTCGAAACAAGACTGCTGCTGCTTTGTCTCTACCCTACAACTTACACATCATCACATGCACGCCACTACTTTCGTCTTGTCCTTGTTTCTAATTCGTATGCCTCTTTTTCTTTTTTTTTTCCTTTTCAACTCTGCCTCTTACTACCAGGTGCTCTGCTCTTCTCTGCTCTTCTTGTCCTCCTCCTCCTCTTCCTCTTCCTCCGTTTTTGATTTTTGTATACATTCCGTTTCTCTTCTTCTTTTTGCTTTTCTTTCTTTCTTTCTTTCTCCGGTGCCCAGTCGTGTATTTTGGAACCTTTTACTAGTATACACCCTATATGCATTCCCTATACAGATATCATCACTTTTTCTTTCTACCTTCTCGTTCAATGTTCATCAAAGCAAGAGTTTACAACACGATTTAAATAAACCCGCATATATACATATATGAGTTTTACAAACCAACACGTCAATGTGTCTATTGTTTCACGTTTTGTCCTTTGACGCTCTCTCATCTGTAACAATAAAAAGGAGCATGCAGCAGTGCCCCCTTACATTCATCCATTTATGCTCACGAGTGAGGGTTTAGGAGGACCGGCCATTTTGGGATATTCAGAACAACCACGTTTGTTTACTCCGTGATTTACGATGGAAAAAAGGTAAATGCATACAAAACACACAAATGAGAAGATAAGGGTACGAACGGGGAAGGAAGAGGGGGTTGATATTTAAAGTTTACATGCCGGCAATCGCAGAAGAAGCGTTGTTGGAGGTGGATACCAAGGGAAAGCCTCCGGCCGGGTAGTACGACGCCGCCACGTCGTTGTTGTTGTTATTGTATTTATTTGTGTTTGCTGCTGCTGCTGCCGCTGCTGCAGTGAGCGAATTACTTCGCTGAATGTATGCGCGCTTGCGATCATCGAGTTTGTTGAGCATGTGGCGTGCGCTCGCATAGAGCAACGCGCGCTGGGCCTCGTCGACGCAGCGTGGCGCTGTGTGGTTTGGCAGAATAAACCAGTACTTCTGCAAGAAAATGTCGGGAACATACCAGCAGTCAGGATCGCCAATCTGCCCGCCCTTGAATAGCGCTGTTTCCATCAGCAGCATAAATAAATCCTCGGCGTCGTAAAAGTCCTTGTAAATAATCAGCCAGTCGCGCATCATTGGGCCTGGGATCAGGTCGATGCGCGGGTCGTGAGGGATCAGACGCTGCAGTTCAGCTATACACGTAAGGTGTTAGCTCCTAGCAAGTATTTGCAATGTAAACAAGATATGTGATATATTTACTTGGCGCAAATAGTAGGAAGGATTCGTCGTCCACCTCTGTGATCTTCCGGATAACTTCGAGATATTCCATGGCCGTCATCGGTCCTCTAGTCCGAGAGTTCGGTGCAGAAGACGTATCTTGCTGATGGTCCTCGGAGGATGCTTGCTGCTGCAACGTCGATGATGGTGATGATGGTGCCGGTGCTGGTGATGGTGGTTGCTGCTGTTGTCGTTGTCGTTGTTGTTGTTGTTGTTGTTGTTGTTGTTGTTGTTGTTGTGGCGGTGGTAATAAATGATCGCCCTGTTCGATCTGCTGCTGCTGCTTCTCGACAAGGCTAGATTCGGCGGCGAGCACAGACTCACTTTCCAAGATTGAATCCAAAAAGCTCTGGGTGTCTGCGGTTGCTTCCGTTGGTAAATCGTGGAGAAATTCTGACATGTCCACGTTGGACAACTGAACTGGATTATTGCCAAGATTTTCTTTGGCGGCAGTCGGTGGTGGTTGCACAGCATTTAGGCAGCTGCTGCTGCCGCCGTTGGTTGACATGTACGATGGTGATGAGGAAGAGTACGGATCGAGTGATGGTGGTATATTCGGTTGCTGGATAGAAGATGCACTGATGCTGGCAGTGGAGGAGAAGGAAGGAGGAGGAGGAGGAGGAGGAAGAAGGATACTTTGCAGCATTGAAGAATCCATGTCGTTTGTAAAAGTCCATTCATCAACCATGTTTATAACCTGTCGCTTGCTATCGAGAAAGAAATCAAGTATTTGTGGAATGCCAGGAATATTCGAATGCATCGCAGTATCGCATCCAAACCCGTCTCGCTCGTTTTCGGCCCAGAGTTTTGGCAGATTTAGGCCATTTGCGACGCACGCTAGTTTGTATACCAAAAGATGGCCTTTCAAATAACTATTCTCAAACCGCAATTGCTCGACTTGTTGTTCAAGAATGCTGGCGTGGTGGATCGCTTGGTCGCGCATATGAATGCACTTGCGAATTGTCATTTCAGCTTCGCGCATTTCTTGACGCTTGCGTTCTCGAAATGCTCGCTGGGCCGCACGGTTCTGTGCCTTGCGCTGCGCAGGCGTAGGAGGATTCGGTTTTCGACCTGGTTTCTTGCGTGGCCGCACTGTGTTTCCATTCTCGTCTATTTTTCCAATCTCTATTTGTGGATCAAAGTGCTCAAACGCTACTCTTTGTGACATGAAAAGAAAAAAAAAGCAATAAATATATACGACGACGGGAAAAAAAAGATAATGGTTCAACCAATCTGTCAGAATAATTTCTGGGGCGGAGCGAATTCATTAAACAAAGCATTTTCACACTCTCTTGTTGCACAGTAACATGAGACAACTCCACGCACGCCTAATACTAACTATTATACTACAATAAATTGATTCTACTCTATGTGATTCGCACGGGTCTTGAATTATTAGCAGATCTGGTTAGAAAATTGTTACAGTACTTTGCATTGCTACTTTGCGAGGAGGAAACATGGAGAGATAAGATGATGCACTGCTGTTACCCCAACCGATCACAGCTCACGTGGTTGATAGTTTACACGTTGAACATTTTCGGGCCTAAGTATTGCCGCCTTTTGGAGGGGCAAGGGCCAATTCCAGATGCTTCTTTCAATATTCTCTCATTCTGTTTGTATAATAATAATAATAATAATATAATAATAATAAACGGTATACAAAAGACAGCGATTTGATTGACCTAGTTACAGGAAGTATATCGGAGGGAAAACGGGTGATGACATGTAAAATGTGCGAACGAGAAAAGGACAGGATGGGATGAGGATACGAGAAGAAGAGATAAATTACGGCGCTATCCACTGGGTGACGGTAGAGCTGGTTCCAAGGGTGGGATGCAAGACAATGTACTTGAAAAAGTATTCAAGGTCGCGACGGCGTTGCTCAACAAAGGCAGGTGTGAATTTACCGACGACCTTCTTTGGCGGTAGTTTGGGTATGCTGTTCTTGAGCCTTGGATACCTTCGAATCAACTCGTCCCGTAAGTCCACGAAATCTGAGTAGCGCTTGCGCACAGAAATGGCTGGCCCCTATATTTCCTATTCAGTTCACCACGATCACCACATGGCATGATCTCTCATTCAAATTTCGTGTTACCTTGTCGCTCAGCACAGTGCAGTTGTAGCAAATGTAGCTTCCGTATCCAACACCGATGCGCAGCGGCTGGTCCACGATGGCATCGGATGCGAATATCTCGCGACGATCTTTGGACTCTTCATCGTCCTTGTAAAAATTGATCTGTGCAGGTGCATTGCTTGGCAGAGGTGTGGACCTAGTAGGCTTGAGTCTACTGAATACGGGAAGCATACGCAATTTGCGGCTCGATCGTGGATCCTCATTCTCTACCTGTAAGAAAAAGAAAGTAAGATTATGGTCACCTTCTTTAGGTATATCTCAAGACTTACAGTGATCGATTTACGACCAAAAGGCCGCTCCACGGTAGATACCGTCTTGCGGGGTGATTCTGGTGGTGGTGGGAGCAAGGATAATGCGGCGCTGCTGGGTTTTGAAGGCTCATTCAAGGACATGTCGTACAACGCCTGGGCAAGCTTGTGGTCATGCACGGCTGGATTCCTCGGTCTGTTAAACAGACTGTTGCTGTCATCTTCTTCGGGTATCCTCGAGGACATGGATGATGTAGTGGAAGCAGTCTTTGTGGTTTCGGGAACAAGAAGAACAGAAGGAACAGAAGAAGAACTGGACGTGGATGTATGCGTGTAAAATGGCTGCGAGGATGTTGAGCAATTATCAGCAGAAATTGAGTCTTCGGATATTCTTGGCAGTGGTGATAGTTCACGTTGTTGCTCTTGGTGCTGCTCCTCTCGCTCATCGTGTGCGGCGGATATACACTTGATGGCTTCTTGGAGCTGTTTTCGCACCTGCTCGAGAACAATCTCGGTCTTTTGCCGCCACTGCTCATCGTTTACGATATCGGGGTTCTCATCGACCGCATCTTGCAACTGCACCAATCTCTTGATCCCATTATGCAACTCTTTGCCCGCATGTTGCAACGCCAGCGATGATACCCTCTTTCCGTCTAAAGAAGGAAGCTCTTTGCTCTGTGATTGTAACGTCACCCAGCTATTCTGGCACAAATCGAGCAGTTGACTGATTCGTTTTCCATAGTCCATGGATAATCTAATAAGAAAAGGAAAATGCGGTTTCGCCGGACTTCGTTGCAAAACCAAATTTGGCGACAATGCGCGCATTTCGTCAGCGACATTTTTCTGCAAAATCCCGCCGTTTCAAAGCAGAGAACAGGATAGATACTGTAAATACAGCATTGTAAGTATTTTAAAATTCCTTTTATTTTAAGCAAACAGCTGTTGAAATCTGGAGAATACAGCTAGCGAAATGTTGCTTAACCGCCGAAGCCATAAAGAGTGCGGCCTTGTCGCTTCAATGCATAGACAACGTCCAATGAAGTAACGGTCTTTCTTTTTGCGTGTTCTATTCGGTCATGTTTTAGTACACCCGTGATGCACGAAGAGACAAGAACATACCGGTGTAAGTAACAGCATCGCGAATAACATTCTCCAAAAAGACCTTCAAGACACTGCGGGTCTCTTCGTAGCTACAGGGAATCAGGTGAGCAAACTTGCCTTGAAACCTCACCACTACCACCCTGACCATTCTGGTTGGTCAGTAACTTACATCAATCCAGAGATACGCTTGACACCACCACGGCGAGCAAGACGACGAATGGCGGGTTTAGTAATTCCCTCTGTTGAAAAATCATTTTGGTGAGTACGCGTCCTACCTAACGTCGCGCGTGCATACACGCGTGGCAGACTTACGAATATTGTCACGAAGGATCTTGCGATGACGCTTGGCGCCTCCCTTTCCGAGTCCTTTTCCCTGTTGAAATAAAAGAAGAAAACAGACGTTTGAGTACCTTAAGTAGCCAAGATCTTTCAATCTTTACGTACACCTTTGCCTCTACCGGACATGATCTGGGGAAGATGAGCAGATTAGAGTTTCTGTTCAAACTCGCTGCGCCAGTCAGTCAGCAAACTTACAAGAATAAATCAACGAAAGAAGTAAAGAAATGCAGTGTGCCTCCGACGCTGCATTTTTCATCTGGCAGAGTGTTCCGTCTCATCGATACATGCAGCCATCTTACGCAAGAGACACATACTGCATTGGACAATAAGCAAAACATGCCTGCAGCGTGAGTATCCATACTCTATGAAAGTAATGTTCTTATCGAAATAAATATATTGCTGTCATCAAATCATTCCAGTGCATAATATTCTCTTCAGAATTTGCGCTGTCTGTCGCTGTGGGTGAGCAATGTATATCCAAGTGATAATGAGTCAATTTGTCATGATCATCATTTGCTCATTTTAAGTTGGTTACCAAGACCTTGGTAATAATGGAATCTGTAGCAAAAGAGGGCAGCAGCAGCAGCCGTAGTCGGCACTTGCAATAAGCAATTTCTCGAACGGTCTGAGCGGGCGGGCTAGCGGCATTGAAAACTTTCGAGAACATTTCTCCAGTAGTCCCTTACCTGCAGCACATACACTTCGAAAATACGATGCCCATTGATTATAGCAAGTGGGACAACCTCGAAATCTCTGATGACTCGGATATCGAGTGTCATCCGAACGTCGACAAGCGATCCATGATTCGATGGAGACAGCAAAAGATTCGACAGGATCGTGCGGAGCGCAAGGCCAACATTGAAAACTTGAAGCAATTTATACCCATGGAAGAGAGTGTGCTGGAGCAGCTGCGTCCGCTTGCTGCTGCCAGTTTGGACAATGATGAGGAAATGGTTAAAGTACTCGACAGCATAAAGAAACTGGCGCAGGATAAGGACAAGGGCCGCGTTGCAGTGGACGAGGCGCCCAAGCCCGGTGAGGCGCCCCTGGTACTCGAAAAGGCACTCAACTCGCTCGCCGAGCGTGTATCGTCCAAACTGGACAGTGACAAGGCAGCCGCCCGCACCGAGTTGAAGCAAGGCATCCAAAAGATCATTGACAGCGCTCAGAAATTGCTAGACACATCGCGTGAGCGGCTTGAGAAGCTGGAGAAGGAAGAATCGCGCAAGCTGACATCGGAAAACATGTTCCATGAAACCAGCAACCGGACAATTCTCAACAAGGGCAGCAAAGTAAATGCGTCACCAACAAAGAAGGAGAAGAAGAAGGAGACGGTTATTGAGACATTGAATCCTAATGCACAAATGAAGGATCTGGTATGTAGACGGATTATCCATATTGATGCGATGTATATATCGTAATTGACGTTTATGCACAGTCAATTTCTGACGACAAGAAAGGTCAAGAGGCGGACGATGAAGAAGATGATGAAGATAGCGGCGACATTGAAATGTCAAAGGAAGCCGAAGCATTTGCTAAGCTCAAGGGATTCGAAGCAAGTTACAAGCACCTGGAAAAGCATCCCGAGATTATTACCGAAAAGATCCACGACCAGATCCTCGCAGAAGCATTCACAGCACAGCTTAAAGGAGAAGAAGAGAAAGCCAAGAATTACGTGATCCAGTCCTTGACTCTGCAGTATTGCGGTCAGCTTGGAGGTAACGGCACAAAGGTGTTCTTTGAAAAGTGAGTGGAGTATATATATCTCAAAAAAAAAAAAAAGAATTACGTACAAGTGTCTAAACCATTGGTTTTAGAATGAATGGACCGAATCAACAGGCAAGAAAAATGTTCTTTGACGATGTAGAAAAGACATATGGACATATCCGGCAGCGATGCGAGGTTATCATGCAAGAGCGTCAGAGCGAAGGCGTTGAAACCATTCAGTTGCAGACAGCCAGCGAAGGTGGCCAGATTACAATCCGTATCCCAGATCCAAACAAGGAAGAGGAGAAGGATGCTTACAAGGTGTTTGAGCAACTGCCAGAGTCGTTCAGAAACGCACTCAAGACGGGCAAATTGGAAGAACTTAACAAGGTGCTCGAGAAGATGAAGGTTGACGACGCAGAGACGCTTATCCAAGTGTGCTCTCAGTATGGATTTCTTGACGTTGGCAGCGAAGTTATTGATCAAACCCAACAGCAACAACAACAACAACAATAAAGGACAACAACAAAAGAGGTTTACAACCCTAATAAACAGAAACAGAAAAATGTACAGCGGTTTGTCTATTGCTCCCATTCTTCTATCATTTACATTACGGTGAAAGGTTCAAGACAAAAAGGGCAACAATAAAAGGGAGGGAGAAAAGCGTCTAAAAGATGCAGACATGGTATCATCCATCCTTTCTGGCAAAATGAGAAAGATTTGAGTGAGCGAGAGAAGAATGTGTGATCGTGTGGTAGAGAGTGTGTATATGTGAGAGAGAGTGACTGTGTCTGCATTGTACGTATTATATAAAAATGTTGTTGTTGTTGTTGTGTCGTGTGTATGTGTGTACGGTAAGCGCTGGAGTGGTGGAGAGAAAGAGTTATATATATAGATGTTAAGAAAGTTAATCAGAATTTCTTTTTTACTGAGCACCGTGCATGGAAGGAGCACGGGAAGCGATGCGGGAAGAAGGACGTGAAGCGATACGGGACTCGTCAATTTCGAGGTTTGCGTTGCCGGTCTTACGAGCCAAGTCACGGACAATGTTCTCGATAGAACGGTTCTTGGTTTCGGGCAACATGATCCAAGTGAAGGCGAAGGAGACGATACCGACGCCGACGAAGATGCAGAAAGCGTAACCGGCGATTTCTTCAAAAATGATAGGGAAGACTTGACCAATGACAAAATTCATGGCCCAGTTCATGCACGTTGCAGCAGCACCGACGGAGGAGTTTGCGTAGGTGGGAGACAACTCGGAGGTAAGCATCTATCAGTGCGACGGTGATGTGTGAGCAAACATAAATATCTCTGATGTCATTCTAAATTTAATATACTACTAACCCATGGAATCGGACCAATACCGATGGCGAATGAGGCGACGTACAAGAAGACGGACGCGATAAGCAAACCAGAAACGTTGAATCGGTAGCCGATAACCAACAGCACGGAAAAGATGGTGCAGCCAGCCTCGGCGATGAGCAAAAGAGGACGACGACCCATGCGGTCAACGAGCAAGACAGAGGCAAGGGTGGCGACAAAGTTCATACCGGTGGTAGCGATAGCCAAGTACTGGGACATGCTGGAGTCAAAGGCAGAAGCGAATATGGTGGTCGAGTACAAGATGACAGCGTTCATACCAATCCATTGCTGGATAAAGTGGAGGGACAAGACGACAATGGTAACGCGTCGGACGAGGCTGTCCTTAAAGATACCGATCAAGGACAGGTTCTCGTGAATGTCTTCGCTTTCGGGGGTAGCGGTAGGTTCGAGAGCTTGGTCTTCGAGAGCAGGGGAAGGAGACTTTTTCATTTCAACGTCGCCGTCGTTCTTGCGGATGGTGGATGCAGCTGCAGCGGGACCGATTTGGTTCTCAACAATTTCGTACAACTCGCCGTCGATGCTAGCGTTCTTGCCGCGGAGCTTCTGAAGAGCGTAGCGAGCGTCTTCGATGCGGTTGACAGAAACGAGCCAGCGTGGAGAGTCGACGCAGGTGGTGATAAGGAAAGCCTGGAGGATGGCGGGGATACCGACAATGGCATAGTTGATACGCCAGAGAGGGACCTTGGAAGTTGGCAAACCAATGACGGATGCAAGCAAAATACCAATGACAATAAAGAACCTAAGTAAAAGGTGTTAAGTCAGGCAACAGAAATTGACGTTGTACAGGATTAAGTAAGGAAAGAGAAACTTACTGGTGGAAAGTGCCCATAGCACCACGTGCACGAATGGTAGAAATTTCACCAATGTAAGTTGGGATACAGAGGGAGCCAAGACCGCAAGAGAGACCAGCAATGAGACGGCCGACGATGAACATGCCTCCGTGGACGGAAGCGCCCATAAGGATAGCGCCAACGATCCAGCCAAAGGTGTTTACAAAAATGGATTTTTTACGGCCGAGCTTTGTTTGGACAACACCGCCGGTGATGCCACCGACAAGACCACCGACACAAAAGGCAGAGACAGCAAAGCCCCTATAGTAATTTTAAAAATCACTTAGTTTAAGCTTTTTCGCACAGCACCATCCCGTGATTTACCAGAGAGCAGTGTCCATGGGTAAGCAATCGGGAAAACTTGGGTTGGCAACGTGGGCACTCCCGTTGGGACAATTGTGTGTAATCTCGCCGGGAACGTTTGCAGATCCAATAACCCATCCATTACAGAATGAGCCTAGCGCCGCTATCAGGACGCAGTAGACCATGTAGCCTGGCATCTTCAACTCGCGAGAATCCATGGTGGGTAAGGAGTTGTTGTTTGGAAGGAATAGAGAGAAGAAGAAGTGAAAAGGGAGAATGGAACCCAGGAATTTTTTTCAACGGCTTCATTTTTATTTGCAGATGAAAGCGGTTGGCCAGAAATGTGCGGGACGGCGCGGGACGTGACCCTTGCCTCTACGTCGGTTCTCAGATAATTTTCGTGACCCCCATTACACCCCCCGTTCCAGCTACGTCCCAGATGAGCGTGGCGACGAACCAAGGGAAACTATTATAGTCAATATATAGCCATACAGGACGCCTACGCCGCAGTAGACACTCGTCAAAAGCAGCGGGAGGAACTCGAGTGTGCCCCCGCCCCAGATCCATTCGTGCAACACCCCAGTGTAAACCTGGAGCCCCGGCAATCCCGCCAAGTACACCATTTCAATGGGGTGCAAACCCATGAGCGGTCTATGAATTTTTCCACTTTTTCCTTGCGTGTCAGTGCGTTCCCGCCACCCGTCGTCTCCGATACAATTTTTTCCCAATTACCTATTCAGACATTGCGCTAATCCCGAAATGACAACCAGCCACCACAACAGGGACACGCCAATCTTGATGGGTGTTTCTGATCAATCAATCAATCATTCCATCATCAGTCTTAAGTCTTAACTCTCTGCAAACATACGCAATCAACGTTTACCTGCTGAGTCAAAAAGCAGAGGGAACAGCGAGTAGATGCCTGCACTGCTCAGAATGGTAAACGCCCGAAAATGAAGCTTACTGCGGGTTGCCATCAAGCTACAAACGCAGATAAATTTAAGGTTTTAAACCACATGACGGGTGCCTCGCATCTTTGCTTTACTTACCTGTAAGGGATCAACACGATCAGGATGGCCTTTTCATGCACATGCCATCCAAACATGAACGATGCGAACCCACATAGCGTCACCGACGATAGAAAATTTTCAAACGTCGGTTTCCGCCACAGTAATTGCAATACAGCCTAAAATAAAAAATTATCAGCTCACCGTTCCCTCCTCGCTTTGTTGCTCCTCGCCGCTTTCGATTGGTGCCGTGCCGCGGCGAGGGGGTAGCAGGAAATTCTCGCTGTTCCTTTTTACGTTTACTTTTTACTTACAAATTGGGCAACCACAGTGAGGATGAGCGTATGGATTGCACGCACCTCGGGCAGCACAGCAAAGACCGTGTCACCAACGAAGCCTCGAGTCATTGAGCCCAACGCTGCTTCGTTCATCGACCATCCGAATTTCTTGGCCGCTAATGGAAAATTGAGGAGTTTCGTTAACTTTTTTTTCTTTCGGAGCTACTTCCTCTGCTGGTAAAACTCTTACCGTGGATCAAAAAGCGGTCCGCGCCGGCGTACAGCGCCCAAAAGTTAGGTGCCCAGTAGGCATGACATAATCCCCGAGTGAAAGGAAACAGCCGACCTATCAGCGCCGGCAACTGATGCAAAAAGGGTCCTAGCGACACCACAAATACTCCTGCAACCGATCCTCCCAAGATTAGAAAATTTTTAGGCGAAAACGTCGGTGGCGCGCTCTCTTCCGAGACATTGATGAAACAGTGTGCCTTGAGCAGGTACACAAAATACGCAGGCGCCATGTATAGGAAAATATGCTTAAAGTTGAGCAGCGCTGCAAATAAAATCCCTGATATCAATCGGTTCCCCTGGAAATTGCTATTAGTTTTGGCATACATACACAGATATGAGTACATTGTCGTTTACCCTCTTTGCCTCCACAAGGGAAAGTACTAATATGCCGTACAAAAACCCATTGTACTGGAAATGCATGTGGTCCACGATCAACAGCCCCGGGTGCAACAGGATCGAGCCTGCCACAAGATAGCGTACGTAATCACCAACTTTGCTGGCACCGAAATACTTTACATATCTGGTTATCTCTGTAAGTCAACATCATCATCACCATCCTGTAAGGTATAGCCTTGTGCAACAACAACGACGTTCACCTAACGAGGGCCCACCACAGGACTAGATCGCTTGCAATCACTGTAAATCGCTGAAAAAGGATGGTTTCCGAACTTGCATATTCCAAATTATCCACCCGTAACATTTCTGCATCCGCGTACTGTCCAAACATGCTCCAGAATTTTTCGAACCATGCAAAGAACGGCGGATAATCAAGTGTCCATATGGATGTGTTCTATGCTTTCCATTGTTACTATCTTTTGTCTTTCCTAGCCATCTCTCCTTCTCAAACCTCTGTATACCACTTTCCAAGTGGCAGACTGTACGTGATTGCCAGCCAGTTGCGATGCACTTCAAAGTCAGTAGATCGGCTGGAACATTAATGTGGCAGATGCCCCTGCATGTAAGAACTCTGTTGCTGCTCACTCTACAAAAGGACGGGCTTACTAGGCTGGCACCAGGAGCACCTTGATGAGCGTGCTTGCAACGAGCAACTGCTCCATCATCTCCAGGAAGAACCACGCGTGCACTCTAAGTCCGAAGAAGCAGACGATTTGGCATCCTCTTAACAACACGGGTCGTGATATTCAATTGTTTATGTAACTTTATATCTTTTTCCAGAACAATCAAGAACAAATGAGGATGTTTACAGGATAATATGTATACAAACAATTTCATTCGGTTTTTTGTGTACACGTTGTGTGGGAGTGTTGTTTCCTTTTCTTCTTCAGAACTCTGCAAAGTATCTACGGTACGGATCAGCCTGCGCAATCCCGTACGGCATCTTTTCTTCTTGATACTGATCAAAATTGCTTGCATCACCTTCGCCGCTCAGTTGGGGAACGTACGGTGGCGTCACTTTGCGAAGCAGTAACTTTTCAAAGTTAATGCTGTGGAACCCTGTAAATCATCAAATTTAGTCTTCTTAATCAGATTGTCGATAAATAAAAGGCACCACCTTTTACTTACATGGATGCTCCATGACGTCGTGGAACCCGCGCTTCAAGTTGCCGTATCGGCTTGACAAGTCGGCAGTTAACAGATGTTGCAGGAGATCGACGACGGCGGGATCAAAGTGTGATGGATACGTGGGTTTGGATGTGAGGATCTTTTCGTACAGTCGAAATTGGCTGTCGTCGTAGAATGGTGGATAGCCCGCGAGCATTTCGTAAATCAAGATGCCTAGCGACCAATAATCGACCGCCTTGCCGTATCCCTTGGACTGGATCACTTCGGGGGCTACAATAATGCGTCAAGTGTCAACCATAAAATCCCGTTTGTTGTCAAGTAAAAAGTCTTGTCTTACCTAGATAGTCCGGAGTACCACACAAGGTCCAGGTCACATCCGGCACTTTCTTTGCAAACCCAAAGTCTGTCAGCTTAATATTCCCGTTTGCATCCAGCAGGATATTTTCTGGCTTGAGGTCTCGATACACGACATCGTGCCCGTGCAGATATCTGTCACAGTTGATTAATTCTTGCAAATTCAATAATTTTGTTGGCGGGAAACTCACATTAATGCAAGAAGCACTTCGGCCGCGTAGAACTTTGCAGTTTCATCGGGGAACCGCTTTGCTTTCCGCAGTACTGAAAATAGCTCGCCACCGGGTACGTAATCCATGACCATGTACAAGTTTGCATCGTCCTGGAACGTGCCCCACAGGTTTACAATAAATGGATGCGAGATATTCATCAGCACGTTGCGCTCGTTCTTTGTGTGATTGACTTGCTTGAGCCGCACAACTTCGGTCTTCTTTAAAACTTTGATAGCGTAGTAGCGGTTATTGTGTTTGGATTGCGCCAGATGCACTCGCCCAAACGAGCCGGTGCCAAGCGTGCGAAGCAGTCGAAAATCAATCAGTCGCATTTGCGGCTGCTCCTCACTCGATTGTCGCCGACGCTTAACTTGATTGTCCTTTGTGGTCGTCATCGTCGTCGTCGTCGTCGTCGCCGTTGATGGTGAGCTTGATAGCACGGGAGCATGCGTTGATGCTTCCACTTCTTCCGCTGCATCGGCCGGTTCGCCGCTAACGGTTATGAACGGAAACTCTTGTGGGTGGTTCTCTTTTTGTTCTTGGTTGTCTTTCTGTTGCCGCCGCCGCTGCTCTTTTGTTGCTGCTGCGTGCGGTGAGCGCGGCGGTGATGGTGACATCGGGAATACTTCTGGTGCCAGTTCCTCTAGAGAGTAAAATAAACAACGTTTGAATTCATTGTTTGTCAGCTGTTTCTTTCATTATCCTCTTTAACACTTACGGAACGTCGGATTGGTGAAAAAGGATGAATCTTCTCTCGTCTCTTGTGGAGTGTCTGTGTATATCGTGTCGGTCAATGCAAATATTCTCGCTGTTAGTCGATTGCTTACGTTGATTATCCACATCCGTCGAAGCTCTTGGCGTTGGCGGCATCTGCGAGTATACATCGAGACGGTTGTCATCCTGTTTACTACTGCTAGAGCCGCCGCTGGTGCTGTCGACGTCGGCATTGAGAGAAGCTTTTTGCGGTTTTGTACTACTAGTCTTGGCCTTGCTGATGATCTTGTTTAGCATAAGGTAAAAGAAGATAAAAAGGGAAAGCGGGAAAGACGACAATGGCTGTTGCTGCTGTCCATGTCATTCATACGCATTGACGAGCGGTTGTTTCAGATTTTGCTATTCTGAGGCTGGGCCATTCATAACCCCCACATATTTTTCCTCTCTCTCCTCCAATTGATTCATCACAGGACTCTCTTCCATGTTAGACCTAATGAACGGGCAAGATTCACCCATTTGTCTATAAGGGTCCTGTAAAAAGTTTAGGCTATGACTCAACTGTTTATCGGAAGACATGGAAACAAATTAATAATGATCATCCGTCTTTCAGGAAAGACGAATAAACAAAAAGATCATGAATTTCTGCTCGTAGTTTTATTACATGTCTTTTTCTTTCTTTAGTCCAATCTCCAGGGCTAATAATAGACGTAAAAGTAATCTTTACCGACAGTTTTCGAAAGAACAAAAGAGTTGTTGTCAGTTGCACACTCGCGTGCGCCGTATACGCGTGATTGGCAAGGTGCAGCCTGTCACCAACCATTTCAAGAAAGGATGCATGCGATGATTGACAACTCCGTCCGTAGATTTGGGTGCACCGTGCAACATATTAGGAGAAAAGAGAAAGAGAGTATACTCGGCGGATGTTGTGGAGTAACAGTTTGCCGTGCTGCTTCTGCTGCCTACTATCGGTTACAGGCTTTCTTTTCTCTCCCCCACTCCCCCTTTCTCATATACACACATTCTACACATACACACACCCACGCACGCACGCACGCAGAAAGTAGAACCTTGAGCTGCCTGTTGCAGCAGTTGCATACGAGCATATTTAATTTTTCCGTTTCGCATTCCACACATCATGACCACCAAAAGCAAACGATTCTCGCTACCCGTGTTCCGGAAACGCAAGGAGCCAGTGCAGGAAGAGAAACCAGTGTCGCCTACGGACCAGTTCAAGATTCGCAACACCATCCGGCGATCGCTCTCAGCCATCTTGTATGCGCCGCCTCAACGTAGCAGCAACGACGAGGACAAGTCGTCGTCGGGCGCGGCGGCGAGTCTGGTGCCTGTGCTGGTCACCGCCGACGTCTCCGACAAGATCATTGCGGATTCGGCAGAGCGCAAGCCCGAGCCAATAAATGCTAACAACAAACAGCGTAAAGCGCCGCCAGTCGAATACGACAATACGCTCGACGTCGTCGTTGCCAATAAGGACGACCAACAACAAGAGCAGTTGACGCTTATTTGGCAAGGATACGGCTTTATCTGCAGTCGGCAAGAATTAGTGCCTAGCATGGACAAGGCAACCCTCATGAATTCGTACGAAAGCCAGGTCTGGTCCGAATACAGAGGTCTCGTTCACCCGCTCCACTTGTTCGAGGACGCTGCTGACGAACGATGGTCGGCTCTCACCGTATCAGAGCTGCAAAAATATTTCAACAATTATGGATCGATGTTGCTCAAACTGCGCGATGCTAGCATGCGCCGGCAGCAACAACAGTACATCACTATGGGCCCAGCTGCGAGCGAATGGATTATACCCCAACAAACTACTGTATAGACCTTTTCCCCTTTCCTCTTTTCTATTCTTACTCATTTTTCACTTTTTACCTACCTACGTTATCTAAGGCTAAAGTAGTAGCTCCGATGTTTCTCCTTTTTTTCTAATTTTAAAATGATTATGGTACGATTTACATGGGTAAAAAAAAATAGCAAGAGTATGCGATCTGCAAAATGTCAAAAAGAAATTGTCATTATCGGGTTGACAATGTGCTTTTTCTTGGATAATGCTTGGTATACAATGCAGAAACTTATGCTACTTTGGCTGTATCATCCATGGATACGGATACAACGGGATGGTATTCTTCATGCAGATGGTGACTGTGATGGTGCGAATATTGTGAATGGTGAGGATTGTGTGCGTGATGAGCTGATGACGAAGAGGAGGAGGAGGAAGATGACGTGAGAGGAAGGGAGGAGGAGCGATCAAATAGCTTCCACAGCAATGGCGTCGACATCAATGTCAGGGAGGTGACAGCTAGGAGTAAATAATAGATTTCCCTGGATATAATGTTAAGATGCTTGGCACGGGATGCCAACACGAAAGCAAACTCGGAAATTTGCGCCAGAGCAATAGCCATGATGGATGATTTTCTGAGATCCAGTTTGAAGAATGTCAAAACCCCCAACGTCGTCGTGTACTTGAATCCCACGACAGCTGCTGCTAACGTCACAAGAAGCAACGCTTCCGAGGCCAAAAACGATGGATATATATGCAAGCCAATAGATGCAAAGAACAAGCATGCAAACAGATCCCGGACTGGCTCAATGACTGCAAGCGATGCTTCAAAAAGATTCTTGCGTGAGCGCACAATGACACCAGCAGCGAAACATCCAATTTCCATGCCAAGTCCAAGGTAGTCTGAAATCATCAGCATCACTAGACAAACTGCCATCGTTCCTAAAAGCATCAATTCGTGGCTGTACTGCACAGCCTTGTTCGGGAAGAAGCGTTTCAAGAGACGTCGAAGTGATGGCATTGTTCGCACTATACCGAAACAAACAGCACCGAAAATAGTGAACGATACGCTGATCTTGAGGATAGCAATCATGACTTGTACTCCGGATTTCGAAAGCGCGGGCATGATCGCCTGTTGTGAAACAAGCTTATCTGAGGACAAACTTTCTCTTTTTTTAGGCTTGGACGATGATCGCCCACTTACCAGCATGAAACCCAAAAGCACGTCTTGCATGACTAGCAATCCATATAGATGATCGAGATGATCCAGCCTGATGCATTTCACAACGACTGCTGTCGAGCTCAAGCTGATACACGCGCCGACGAATATAGCTTCCTTCATGGTTGCTCCCACGATAGCTCCCATAATCACGAACAATAGAACTGTGACGATAAGGATCATAACAGCACCTCCTAAAGCCAACCGCCACATTGCTCGCAATCGTTCCATCGAGAATTCCAACCCGAGCACAAACACGATAAAGACAACGCCAAGTTGCGCAAGCGTTTCTGTCTGGATAAGTTCCTGCATAGCCACCCGACGTGTGTAAGTCACTAAAATAAAACTTTCCACATGCCCATGATTTACCTTGATCAAATTATTTCCGGACGGTCCCATCGTGATACCAGCCAATATGTACCCAAAGAATGCTAAGAGCTATATAAGTCACAGAGATATCAATTCAAGATCCTTGCCAGCCTTACATGGTAACCCTATCAAGGAGAAGATCCATCCAAATATGAACGAAGTGACGATAATCAAAATGAAATCATGCAGCAATTGCATATCTATCTTGCATGTAAGCAAAACTTATACATTTTTGTTTTTTTCGAAATTTTCATATACCTTCGTAAATAACCGTGGTGTCTGAAGGTCTGGTCATGATATATTGATTGTTGTCCTGATCAATGAGGACAGCTCCTTCCTCTCCGTTATCTTGGGACCCATTCTCATCATCTTCGCTCAGTTTAAGAACAGTCTCTATGGTTGCGCCGCGTCCGTTTGAAGGGAAGGCAAGATTGTGTTGCTGCATACCCTTCTCCAGCTGATCTGCGTTCTCTCTTATCTCTTTAAGCATTCCGTGGAGCATTTCCTTGACAGCTTCGCGGCTATCAGGCGCATCGCCGTCGGTGTGCACATGGTGTGGCGTATACGTAGATGTAGGTTTTGCGTCATTCTGTGGATCCACAGCTTCTTTCTGCGCTGGTGCTAACTGTGTTAGTTTGCGTAGTTCATCAAAGGAATGCATCTGGAGGTGTTCGTGAGCCTCTTTGATAGCGAGTTGAAAGTCAAATGTGAGCTTGAGGGCCGGTGTTCTGAAATCATAGGCTGCGCCGTCCCCTCGCACCCGCTGATGAACTGTGCGGTCGTAGATATCAATCATGCCAAAAACAAGAGTCTCGAACGCCGCAAAGTCGTTGAGCTTTACGTCTGCGAGTCGATAGAGCGTTGCATCGTTTTCAGTATTCAGCGACTTTATACTTTGGTACAGCCGATCTCTTTCGAATTCGAGGGAATGTCGGTACTGCTGGCCCTGCTCCAAGATCTCATAGATCTCTGCTGCGTCGGGTTGCGTCTAAGGAAGCAAAAAGAAAGAATTCGAAAGTCGTCAGCGCAAGGGGGCTAAAAAGAAACTAAAGTTTTAGTTAGTTTTTTACCTGGGCCTGTGCAGTGATTCCACCTATGCCTAGAATGTAGAGTAGCAGCAAAGTACAACAAGTGAATAGGACCTGCAGCATGTGGGGAAGGGCCATGAACAAATCTCAGTCAGGGTCGGCAGATCGCCACCACTTTGCGCTGTTTCGGGATTGAATTTTCTGGCAAGGTGGGTCTGGAACATAAAAAAGTTGCTGATTTGCGGACGGGCTGGTCTAAAGTGGAAAAAAAGGGGGGAGGAGAGTGGAAGCGTGTGCGTGTGTGTGTCGTTCTCACCCCCCCCCATTGCTTCTGCTGCAGCACATGCAAAATGTACTTGCCTCCCCCTTTTTTGCTAGCTGTAATTGGTGCTCCACCGATTGTCATGACCCATAAATAGGTTCACAGGAAAAAGTATAAAAGGATCCACAGATGGGTTTCTGCCATCTTTTTCTTTGCGGAAAGCCTCCCTTATACCCGGGTGTTTGTAGTCATGGCGATCAAATGCACTGGAAACGGCTGCAGAAAAGCAGCAGCGTCAATGCACCTCCCTCCGGCACTCGCTGCTGGTACGGTAATCCACAATGAACTTGAAGTTCTTGACGTATTGGGAGTGGGTGCTTATGGCCGCGTGTATCTTGCAAAAGATATGCGCTCGAAAAAACTATATGCCATCAAGTCTCTGTACCAACGCGGTCTTGATCACCGTCAATGTATGCTACAAAGAAATGAATTGACACTTCATGCTCAACTGTCACACCCGCATATCGTCCGACTTGAACGCATTATCAGCGAAAAGCCCGACTATGTCCACATTGTTCTCGAATACTGTCCGGAAGGCGACCTCTTTTCAGCAATCACCGACCGAGATCTTTACTATGGCAACCACGACTTGATACGCAGCGTCTTTTTACAGTTACTCGATGCTGTCCGCTATTGTCACGCACACAACGTTTATCACCGCGACCTTAAACCGGAAAATATCTTGGTCTTCAACGGCGGCAAAACCGTAAAGCTCACCGACTTTGGGTTGGCAACAAGAGACTCGATCGCCAACGACTATGGATGCGGTAGCATATTTTATTTTTCTCCAGGTATGTCTTACAAGATCCCACCCCCTCCCGGCCCCGCCTATTGTTTATCGCTTGGTATTCACACACAGACCACCCTGGTCACGTTCCGTTGCACAGAATGCCAAGGTGATCTATCTCAACGGAGCGGATATGCGACGGTACCGAACGATATCTGGTCCCTGGGCATTGTGCTCGTAAATTTAGCGACCTCGCGCAATCCTTGGCGAGAAGCATGCATCGACGATGACATGTTCCGATCTTATCTCGCCGATCGCGACTATTTATTGAAGTTGCTGCCCATCTCGCGGGAACTTAACAGAATTCTGAAACGCATACTCTGCATTGACCCTATGCGACGCATCTCGCTTGACGAGCTTGCGGAAGAGATCCGGAACTGTAAATACTTTACACGGACCGAACAAGTAGAACAGTTGGAAATCCCTTCTCGGCAGAGACTGCAAAACATCTTCCCGCCATCACCACCCACAACGCCACGTGCCGATATCTCAGGGTTCTTTTCATCTACTACTTGTGTTGCATATGGGGACAACACCTCTTCTTCTTCACCGCCGCCATCACCTACTAGTCCTCTTGTCCCTAGTCTAAATAAACATTCTTCAGGTAGTAACGACCACCACCATCACTCTGCTGCTGCTGACGCGACCAAGATGCCGCCTAGTCCCAATCCAAGCCGCTAATTACTCCAACCACGAACTCACACACAAACATACCCAGCACAACCACCAATCCCTTTTTCCTTTCAAGACCCTTTTTTTTTCTTGTTTTTCTTTTCTCTTATGCACTTGTCACATTTTACACACGCTTCGCCCCCTTAAATTACCCTTTTTGCTACTACATGTTCTGGCCCTCTACACCCAAACTCCACCATTTGCGTATATCCACCTATGTCCTGCCGTGCTCTTCTTTTTTGTATGCTTTTCTTTTTTTGATTCATTTACGTTTTTTGTACCATACGTGTTATCATCGTCGTCATCACATCATCATCATCCACACATCTACCACGCTTTTTGTTTCTATTTTTTGCTCTTTTTTTTGTCCAATCTGTCCTATATTATGTATCTTTCTCCGTAAAGTAGCCCGCACTATGCATTAGTCCCTCGTGTACATACAGGCACACCGATCCGACGATTTTCCAACCCACCCCTGGCGCTAAACTGTTTTTGAAACAATGTAATAAAGCCACCTTTTCAACATTTTAAGAGATAGATTCTTCTCCATCACCACCTCGTGCGACGGCGACAATATATTAATGATGCTATTTTTATGCAAACTTGATTGACAGCCAAGGACGAAGAGGAGGAGAATGAAAAAAATAGAAATCACCATGTCAATAACTATCTGCTTTCCGGACGATCTCCTTTCTGAGTCTTTAGCTGCAGCAGTTCCCAAAAAAAATTCTATGAATAAATCATGAGCTGTGGAAAAAGAAAAACATTATGGCGTGCTTTTTTTTCCTGGACTGATTATCTTGAATAAACTACAGCCATGTGTCAGGAGAGACGTATTATTTGGTTCCAGTTCTCTGTAAGTACGTAATTGAAGAATCATGTAGGATAAGGACAGAATGGATTTCTTGGTCCATTCATAAACTTTACAGTTTGCATAGACAGCAGTGTTCACCTATCCCCGGAGATAGTATCGAGAACGAATGCTGAGCATCGCGACAGTCCAAACGACGTATCTCCGTTATTAGGCCAAGAACGTCCCTGAGCCCTCTCTCCGTATTAATAAAGAATCCCGATGCACAGCGGAGGGGGGGAGTAGATGATAAGACTGTGGAAAAGCAGGAAACGCTTTATACTGGGTCACATGCTCCACACCTTACTAATGCAATCCCTTAACAAATTGCATGCATTTGCAGCGGAACAACCCCGCAAAACGGACCAAGATTTACGAACCTTAACCTTGAGCCTCCTATATACACTGCGTCATATGCTAATTCAACGCTAGGAAAGCTTGCATGAATCCATGCTCAAAATGCTAGGAAGCTTATTAAATTTGTATTATTATCATTATTACTTCAATTGTTGATTTACTGCCACAACGGCTTGCATGAATCCATGCTCAAATTGCCAAATGTTTGCCTTTGCCGCATCTTTATCTTGCTGCGACTGTGCCAAATGCTGCATAGCATACTCATGAGCCAGCTGGCCCGCGAATCCAACGCGGCTTTGTAGCTGGAGGAAACGAAGTGCAACTTGGTAGCCTGTCTTGAATCCTTCCTCGAATCTCCATGCATTGTCGACCACAGCCTGACCGTTCTTTTGCTGCTGCCAGTAACTTAGGTGTTCTTGCTTTGCTGCCTCTGCAGCTCCATCTTGCTGTCCCGTTAGGCTCTGAGGATCGCCCTGGACGTACCCGCCCATGTTTTGCGGTAGAATACGGTTGTTGTGGCAGTATATGTAGCTCCAGTACCACTTGTCGTCGGCCGTCTTGTAGGTCCAATAGAATTGCCCAGCGCATGCCTGGTCGTACACAGCAAGCTGTGCTTGTCCAAACTCGCGCATCACATCACCGTCGTGCCGTCCTTGCGGTATAGACTTGTTGTTGAGGACAACGGCCCATTCACCTACGACTAGGCTGCCACGGATACGGCGGCTGGCGGATATCAGTTTGTCCTTGAGTCCTGTCTGCAAATGCTTTGTATGCTGCTCCGCGGTCTTTGCATGGTCTGCTGGCATGTGGCAGAAATACTGATGCGTGTCCAACACACAAAAGTCGAACTGATCTTGATGCTTGGCGATAAACTCGCTGTATTTTTCAACGTTCCAAGCATCACCGATGTAAATTGGCAAGCTGGCGTTTGAACTTGCTCCTCGAATGGTTTTGATAGCTTCTTGGTAAAAGCTACCTAGCGACGAGTCATCCTGGGGCTCGTTGAGTACTTCAAGTCCAATAACATTGTTAATTGGAGCAAGAGTGGTAGCAAGCTTCTTGAGTATCTTGAGGGTTAGAGATTGATTGTGGGAACCCAATTTGAACAGCTGCGGATTTTTTCCAGACGTGCCAGAATGAGAATCATAGTTTTGTCCGCCTAGAGAAGGAAATAAAAGCATTTAACAAGGCTGTTTCCCGCAGGCATTATTTCAATTACTCACCTGGTGCGCCGTGCAAATCAACCAAGACGCCAATGTTATGCTTGGCAGCGTTCTGGATAGTAATCAAAAAGTAGTTCCAGGCAGCATCGTACACGCCTCTGTATTTCTTGAAAGGTCCTGCCAGGTCATCGCGATCGGCTGCAACCCAGTAACCGATAGGCAAGCGCACTGCATTGATACCGGTGGACGCCAAAAATTCGAAATCTTTCTCGGTGATGTGGGTCTTCCAATGCTGTTCAAGCAAGTCTCTCGCACATTCGCGAGACTTGCACGACTCCAGATACTCGACTTCAGATTCCCAATTGCCCGTTGACTTTAAACTCTGAGGAGCAAGCCATCCTTCCAGACAAAAGACACATCCAAGGTTGACGCCAACTTGTTTGCGGTGTCGAAAGATTTCGGCCTTGACGTTATCGAATGGTTCGAATTGCGGAGCAGGTGGTACGTTTTGAGAAGGAGGTAAAGCTTCTGGTGTCCCTATATGCTCTATATGCTTGAAAAGGCTTTTGATTTTGCCGGCCATGGCTAATGCAGAGGCAGAGCCAAATGAAGAAAGAACAAGCGACTCTGCCGCACCAGTTGTCTGTCTTTCGAAATTACAAAGTTACAAACAAACAAATGCATCTAAAGTTTAAGACATTGTGACATACTACATCATTTTTGCTATGTTGTTATTATTTTTTACATCCCTCCACACTGTTTACCAGCATTGAAATGAACTTTGATATCTCGGAAAATTCTTCCAGGCAAGCAATCCATTACGATATACATGGATCTCCAGAATGCCATTACACCGTAGCAATGAAGATCGGATCGGTCAATGTAAGTAAATACCGTAAACTTCTTTTTTATTTGAGCCTATACGAGGAAAAAAATTATGACAATACAATCTTACTTAATTTTACTGGGCTTCTCATACATGTTATAGATGAATTTGATCATTGACACCGGATCATCTAACACTGCGGTGATCTCAGACCACTGCGTAGGGGAAAACTGCACCTTCGTTCAAAAGCCATACCTAGCTGTACCATCGAGAGCTCTGATAGACAAAGCTGTGGCCAGCTACGGTAACAACAAAACGCGAGCATCTTGGGAAGGCTACGCGGTCGGACAAACCTTTCAATTAAGCGACGGAATCGAGGTGTTTTCTCGAGTGGATGTGATAACCCGTAACTACGGTTTCTTCCACCCATCATGCCCGCAAAATCAAGGCTTGTGGGGACTAGCGTATCCAGGGCTTCAAACGAAGCCTAACAAGACTCATTTGAATCAAGACTGGCAGCACACATTGTCCTCTTACACATTACTTGATGCTGCGAGATATGCATACAATATACCCAATGGATTTGCATACCAGTTATGCCCAAAGAAAATGGTCGATGAGTCAGCCGCCCAAGGCTTCAAATTGATTACAAATAACTCTGATACCAAAGTCACTGATGATGGCTTACAACAGCAATACGATCTTCTTCCATTTCAACGGAATACATGCCGGAGGGCTGGTCACTTTTATATCGGTGGCTACGACAACCGCACGCTCGCTTCAGAAATTACCTATGTACCCATCAAATCTTCCAGGAAAAATCCACACTACTATGAAGTACAAATTGATCACTTTGTTGTAAACGGCCACGTCGTCCAGCATATGCAGCATCTCAACCGACCCCGCACCATCATTGATACAGGCACCAGAGACATCGTTTTGAGCAGCCACAATCTCGAGAAACTGTTGGAAGCTCTGTGGCGCGCCAAAGTAATTCGTTTCGGAAATGCTGTGTCTCCTGAACACGAGCGCTCGTTTTGGATGGATCACTATCAACTGACGATACCCGGCAACATTGCTATCCTCGATACGAATACCACGGTCGCGGTGTCCATCAGCGGCAAATCTATCGCCATACCTTTGGAAAATCTTTTGCGAGTCATACCTGTTGGCAATGGATGGGTCAATATCAGTTGGACAGGTCTATCAGCATCAAAAGGAACACAGGTCGCAGCTACAGTATTGGGGAATACGTTCCTTCGTGGCAAGACGACTTTGTGGGATCGCGCGCAAGGCCGGATAGGCTTCGCGGATATAGATTCAAACATGTGCTGCATGGATGCTACAGAAAAGAACGTGACGAATTACTTTGCAGTAACTCATGACGAGCCACCATTTGAGCCGATTCTTGCTGTGGACGCTTACAATGCAATGGCAGCGATATCAATCTTTCTCCTCGTCTTAGCCAGTACTTGTACAAGTCTAATATTTGGATACGTGCTTGTCACATATACCCTCCAAAAGAGAACTTCTGCAGCCGAAACATTAAGTAGTGCACAAAAAGTACAAAGTTAACAATAGGTCATTATTGCGTTGCAAGCGGTCGAATGAAAATCAGCACGAGCAATGCTTTATGCTTTACGCAACGTTTCCACGCAATTATTGCCTTCTACTTTTCTAAGTTAGCGCTGCAACATTGAATCAATAACTAACGCTTTACAGTGTTGTCATTGAATTACAAATGCGCTTTTGAATTGGTAAAGCGTTTTCACAGAGTAAGGAGATGCAAAAAGAATGTTATGTCAAAAAAAAGCAATGCAGGAAAGATGTTATGTCATGAGAGAAAAATGATTATTTAAGCTGCAAGGATTGAGTGCAAATATCTCTATTCTCACATCGTACAAGTACCTTGATCGTGTCACGCAGGACAGTGAGGCTCATCTATTCAGCCATTCACATGCGTTGTGAGATCTTTGTATGGCAACAGCTCGTGTTACGTGCCATAAGTTCATTATGAAAAGATAGGTACACTGAAACTGACCAATGCTCATTTCTGGCCACAAGGCTAGCATCCCGCTATAATGCTGACATCAAGTATGGAGAAACCTTATTTTATTAATCGGTTTCTAGGGCCTAGAGCACTGGATATTCGTAATACCATCGGTTGACTAGTCGATATAAGAAAAGATTTCCTACATGCTAATTAACATGAACATTTGATGAGCATTTTCTCCATTAAGCTGACAATTATCTTTACAAGCAATCCTTATGCTTTGAAGGAGTGGAATTTAGTTAGACATGAATTGCAAAAAGAGAGTCTGTAGCCAGATCAAAAGTCCAAAGGTTCCTCCCAGCATATCCGCTTGAATCCTACCTTTCGAATACAATAGCTATGAATAGGGATGTGATCTAACGTTGATCTCGGGTTACAAGCTCAATGACCTTGCTTCAATTGAACGTCCCCCATACTGTGGGGTAGGCATTAGCTATTTCTTATGCATTAATTTCACGCCGAGTTACCACGGAGAAGAAATTGGCGCGGATGTCACAAGTTGCAATAGTGTTTGCCTTGCTTAGAGTCTCAAATGTTCCTGAATTGGGAATTTAGACAATGTGATACACAATGATAAATGTCAAGATGAGATGAAGGCTCGGCATGTTAAGCTAACGCCTGTAGCACGATGGCCATTCTGCTAACTCCATTTACTCTAAAAGAACTTGAGAATTTTGCGTTGGGAAAGAGAAGATAAGCGTGGCTACACAGTTAGCCAATACAAATATAAAAGTCTGCGCGTTGATGGCGAATATACCAAAGCTTTGTAAGGTTCAAGAAGCAAATCAAGATTCAAGAGCAAGAAGGAAATGTTGTCTCCTTCTTTCATCAAGCGTCGTGGTCGAACTGCTGCTATCGCGTTTCTCCTCCTTTCGCTAATGGTGACAAGCTCGGTGCTGCAGGTCGGTGCCGTTCCTGTCAAGCCAGGGGATGGAAACACCAGTGCTGCTACTGCTACCAACAGCGATGATCTGCTTACCATCATCCCTACACGAACTTCTGTTTCGTCGTCGATGCCAAGCCTATCCGATCCCGAGAAACCGGCTATCAGTACCAACGGTCCCCTTCCTTCTGGCACGCCCGCAAAAGACGGCCGAGCGATCGAAGCGACTACTTACCCTGACTCTGTCACCAAAGCAATGGAAGGAGCTTTTTCCAAAGTTGCTGGTATCCGGCTTGCCAGTACGCAGGAAATTCAAGAATTGACTTACTATGCGACGCTGTCAGCAAACTCGTACTGCCGCACTGTCATTCCTGGTGGTAAATGGGATTGTCCGCACTGCAGCGCTACCGAGGGTCTCAAGATAATCGATACTTTCAGCACTTTCGTGTACGATACGAACGTGCTCGTCGCGCGTGGTGACAGTGAAAAGACTGTATACGTTGCTTTCCGCGGTTCGAATTCCTTTCGCAATGCTATCGCTGTAAGTCTAGTCGTCTTGTTCGAAATACCGCTTTCTCCAAGCTAATCAACACTACATATCTCTCTATGTAGGATATTGAGTTTAATCTGGTCTCTTATCCTCCTGTAAATGGCACTAAGGTGCACGATGGATTCCTGGATAGCTACAAGGAAATCCAGGACAAGCTTGTTGCTACCATATTCGATCAATTGGACAAATATCCACGGTACAAGGTCGCTGTTACAGGTCATTCTCTTGGTGGTGCTACTGCTTTGCTGTGTGCCTTGGATCTTTATCAAAGAAATAAGAACTTTACGCAGGAAAATCTGTTCTTGCATACTCAAGGTCAGTGGCTAGAGTATTTCGTTTCATTGACGCAGGATAATTTAACTTTTGCGAACTATTCATTGACCTATCCAGGTCAACCTCGTGTAGGCAATCCTGCATTTGCCAAGTATGTCGCTAATGCTGACTTTACATACAAACGCACTATTCATGAACGGGATCGTAAGTCCAATTTCCAGCTACTGAAACTATCGTGCATAATTTGTAAACTAAGACATATTTACCATACACACAAGTCGTTCCACACATTCCTCCCGCCAGTTTTGGATATCTCCATGCCGGTGAGGAGTTCTGGATTACTGATGACGATCCGGTGGCTATTCGTAAGTCAATTGCTGCAGCAGGCTGAAAGGAAGGTCACTTAATGATCGTCTGGATACCAGGTGTCTGCGAAAGCCACTTTGAGACGCCAATGTGTTCCAACAGCATCGTACCCTTCACAAGTATTATCGACCATCTCACGTATGTGGTCAATCTACTGATATCAAAAAAAGCCCTGCGCAGGTACTAACTTAATGTATCAGGTATTTTGGGATCAATATGGGACTTTGCCTCTAAAGCGGAGACTGCAGAGCAGTAAGCCGGTCTACAACTCGAGTCCCCCCTATCTTTAACGAGAAATAAATATGTGGAATAAAGCTTACTATATACTATTATTTGGATGTTACATAAGGATCAACAAGTCAGTTAGCTAACTTCATGCTCCATCAATGTTTGTCAAAATGTTTTGAGGCTACTGCATAACATAACACAGCAGCTTGTTCGGACTTGGCGTTCAATGCTGACTCAAAACTTAATCCATTGATACCCACGGGATAGGGTTCATGTTCTCCGGCCTTCTTCAGAGACAAGTACGCAACATGACCTCGTCCATTCTTGCACCTGCCTCGAAATTCAAGCTGGCACTGATCCAACTTGCTACCTCGAGCGACAAGCAAACAAATCTCCAACGCGCTCGCGATAAGGTTCTCGAGGCTGCAAAGAATGGTGCCAATGTCGTTGTGCTTCCTGTAAAGAATCGTGGGACAATTAACACCAGAAGAAAGAAAACGAAAGGACGATATATGCTCATTGAATATGATATATAACTTAATAATCAGGAATGCTTCAACTCGCCCTACGGTACCAATTTCTTTCCTCAATATGCCGAAACTCTGACAAAGAGTCCGTCTGTCGAAATGCTCTCCAGCGTCGCCAAGGAGACTGGCGTGTATCTGTTTGGAGGTTGGATATCGATCTACGACGCTGACGTGAGCCCTGAATATGCTAAAGGTTCTTTGGTTGTGATATATTTTTGCAGGATCTATACCAGAGCGCGACGAAAGCAGCGACAAACTCTACAATACGCTCACTGTGTACGATCCATCAGGTACGCTTTTAAAAAACGCTAGCAAATATATGGCAAAAACTCTTTACACTGCCGATAGGCAAAATGATTGCTACTCATCGTAAAGTTCACTTGTTTGACATTGATGTACCTGGAAAAATCCGATTCATTGCAAGTATTCGGAGCGCTCGTTGCATAATAATACGCTCACATTGCAGTCTGCGTAGGAAAGCGAAACTTTGTCTGCCGGAAGTCACCTTACACATGTCGATACCAGTAAGTCAGAAATTACCTTTATTGATGCCTGTTACGTTATATATTCTTAACATCGTTGGAACTTTGTGCATAGAGTACGGAAAGATCGGTGTTGGCATTTGCTATGACATTCGGTATGCGCGGGGAATATTATAGGATGGCTAAAGGACTATTCATGCTGAAGAGCTGCCCTGAAGGTTCCCAGAGATGGCCATGATCGCTGCCAGAAAAGGCTGCGTTGCCATGATATATCCTGGTGCCTTTAACTTGACTACCGGTCCTCTCCATTGGGAATTACTGCAACGAGCACGGTAAGACGGCGCGCTCCTGCAGAAATGGGTTGGTTGCATGCACTGTATCCACTGAAACGGCTCGTCCTTAGTGCAACTGATAATCAAATGTACGTCGCTGCATGCTCACCTGCCAGAGACATGAATGCAAGCTACCATGCATGGGGCCATTCTACTGTTGTGGATCCAAAGTAAGAAACTATAACATGTACGTGCGTTACGCTGAAATGTACTCATGTTTATCAAACAGAGGCACGGTTATTGCCACTTGTGAGGAAAAGGAGACCATTGTTTATGCCGATATTGGTTGGTATTTTTGCAACACCGTACACTCGAATGGACTAACTGAAAAGTGATTTTAGATCCTGAGGAGGTGAAATCGATCCGTACAAGCATTCCGCTCTACGACCAACGCCGTTTCGATATCTACGGAGACGTCAGCGAGACCGTGCAGTTTACGGAGGATGGCAAGGGCACCTTGAAGAAGAACTAGAAATGCATATGGAAATGTGTTATTGAGCGTGAATCCAAAAAAAAAAGGATGGAAGAATGAGTTGTGACCTGGTTCTCTGAAGAATCCATTGAATCGCTTCTAGTCCTGGTTTGGCTGACACTTGAACCAGTCTTAAGAATGTAACATTATTCGATCCAATAAATTTCTGCGAATTTTGTTGATGGAAGATGCCCTCAATGAACTAGTCTCCTGTCCAGACATACACGGTATCATCAGTTGTAATTCGTGCTGATGAAACGCATGCAAGCGAAAAATAAGGAAAAGGCGTGAAAAAGGAAAGCGGTGGTTGGCTGAAAAAATTTTCGAAGCCCATCGTACACATACAACACGTATTTTCACCAACAACAACAATAAAAAAGAAAAATAGCAAAAGGGTAGTTCCCACCTACAGTGGCAACTACTTGGTAAATCCTCTCTGACGTGCCATCTTACAGCCGAATCAGTGCTCCGAGTTTTCCCTGCTGTATTGCTACCCTGGGGCAGTTCCTCGGTATTGAACAACCTCTCAACTCAAGCCTACGCTCAGGTTGGGATGTTGACACCAATCTCTGCAAGACACTGTCTTCTACGAGGCAACCAAGCAGCCGTAGCTCCACTGCAAATGAGTTCATCCTCTTATAGACCGCCGCTCAGCTTACAGGGAGACGCTACACTCCCCGGTCCTTACTTTTTATACACCCCGAAAATCGCTTATAAACCTGTTTATTCTGTGATTTCGTCAACTTGTGGTAACTTTTTCGCAACCTGCCCTTATTTTACCATCATTGGATTCGTCTGGAGGAGAGGATTCGTTCTGTACATATAACATGGTGTTTTTAACGGCATTTCAGTGGAGTTTCTGCTCAACTTGCTTTTTTTCCATAAGGTGTATATGATAAAACTAGAGATATGAATTCATAGCTACCGTAAATGTATATATATACTTTTAAAAGCTTTAAAGTGGAGGTAATTGCTTATGGAATAATGTATAAAACAAGTGGCAATAACAAAAACATCAAGGCAGCGACGGGGGAGATTTCATGTGCCGCTCAACTGCCCCTCCTGGATTAAACGCATGCTCCGGGTAAACCATAAAGAACGATATCCAGGTGTTAGTCATGGTCAATGACATTGAACGATTACATATAATAGCCACTGCGGATGTTTCAAATCATCGGCTTTGAAGTTTTTTTCCAAATGAAACTAGGAATTATCAATGAGACAATAACGTAACTTTGTATTTTTCGCAGCATGAACAGAGAGCTTCCTGCACCTGGTACGGTAGGCTAAAGGAGAGACCACAGTAGGAAAAATCGTTGTAGGATCATGTTCAGTGAAGAGCATTTACGACGTGAAGTAGAGCGAATGCGCACTATCTATTAGTTTGGTAGCTCATGATGTAAAATCGTCGGAATGTGGTTTGCACTACCACGCTAAATTGCTCGAACTAGCAAATCTCTCAGTATTGCCACTATCTGGAAGATGTACACCTTTTCCAAAAATTAATGTCGCTGCAATTTGTCGTTTTGGTGTATAAATGTATTATAAAATTTCACAAAATGCGACATTACTTTTGGGAAGAAGTGCACTCATTTCTACTTCTTCCATATTGGTCGCTAGACCTGGACACGACAAAGAGTAAGGTATTGTACATGCATCTCTTTCTGAACACGAAAAGCTAATTCATATTCATAGGGCTTATTTCACTTTTTCCATTTTGTCATTCTTATTCACATCTCCTTGGTCAACTACCCCCGTCATTACCTTGCCAATATCTGTATATTTAGTATGCTCTCTGTCAATACATATGTATCTGCCTTGTCACCTGTGTATCTAGTATGCTGTAACGAACCTTAAAGTTTCATTTCATGTTTACAAAAAAGACAAATCTATATAGGTACGTAGTGTGCCTATGATCTGGCGATCAGTGACGAGGTGATACATTTGTGAGACCCAGTGAATGGCTTTATTATCGGATGTTATAAGAGAAAAGAGAATAATAAGGGAATAGAGCACTAATGACATGAGAGGTTCAATAGATAACCAGACACGTTCGAATAATAGAAAAGATGATTTCATGGGCACCACTGGCACAACCGTGGATCCTCGGCCAGTCTCCCAGCCTCTCCAAAGGCCCAGCCTCCCCATCTCCATGTCGGGTCCAAGCGGCTAATTGCCCAACCTCCCCGTCTCGCCTACCTGGTTCCTCGGACCCGCCCAAGTCGGCCTCGTACCGTGCTGAGACAGGCAGTATCAACCCGGCACTTATGGAGCTGGTGTCAACGGGATGGATCAGCATATTGTTTGAATGCAGATGTCATGTGTGTCACTTACCCTGAACTCTGCAAAGAACTGCACAGCAAAGGTGGATCGAACGGTTGAAAGCACATCCAACAGTGGACCTTGAGCTCACCAGTTCGTGAAATACAGAGAATGAACCGCCATTAGTATAGAGAGCATGAACGGTTGCCTATCGGAATCATCAGCGCATTGGACGAAAGCAACCGTCGTGCATAACGTGATGAAGTACCATGAAAACGACGCAGACAAAGCTCTCTCCAGCAGCAGAACGTGCATCAACAGACTCCTGACTGAGCCTTCCTCAAACATTCAGCAGTGGATCCAGGAGCCTGCTGCCAACGCAACTGAGACGGTCAGCTCGGTCGGGCAACATCCGTGGAAGTGCAGCAAATGCAAATGAGTACAGGAGTTTCGACCTTGATCCAAGCATTTAGGTTGCACGTCAGGCATAACTAGCTGACTTCGAAATTCCTTACAGGTGGCCCAGGTTCGCTTGGCTGGCTCAAGTGTAGGCGAGGTTATTCATTTTCGCGGGGATGGTCCAGCTAATTTTAAGTGGCCCATTTTCCACCGGTGTGCGTGCTTCATTGGGCAAGAATGCCAAGCCGAAAAGTTAGCATGTTTTTTCTTGCTGGCTGTTGTTCTGTCTGAACTTTGAAAATGATTTGGATCGACGCTCGTTACCAAACCCTATTTGGCAGCTGTATAACGCACATCTCGCTTTTTTTTATTTTTCCTTCTCTTGCTACTCTCTGACGACTGCGTGGAGTTCCCACTGGCGCACCCCTTAATCCTTCGCTCACTCACGACCTTTAGCCATGACAGAGAACAAAGCAGAGTACAGAGTCGCCATTGACGAGGAACAGCAACAACAACAGCAGCAACAGGCAAAGCCTTCAGGGCAGACCATCGTGGCGCCGTCCATCGTCACATTGTCTCCGGCCATGCGGGCTGCCCTCCCCATCGCAAGCTACTGCTTTGCAAGCATCCTGATGACCGTGACGAACAAATATGTCGTCAGCGGATATGGTTTCAACATGAACTTTTTGCTTTTAACTGTGCAGGCAAGTTTGGGTGCTGTGTCGATATCACACGAATAACTCATCTTACAATGTTGACAGAATGTTGTTACAGTCTTGCTGCTACAAACGTTCAAGTTCTTAAACTTGATCAAGTACCGAGATTTCGATAAAGACGAAGCGAGGAAATGGTTTCCTATCGCTGGCGCGCTCGTTACCATGATCTATACTGGCTCAAAGTCACTGCAGTATCTCAGAATCCCCGTATATACGATCTTTAAAAACTTGACTATTATTTTAATTGCATACGGTGAAGTGATCTGGTTTGGCGGAAGCGTCACACGAATGATGCTGATCTCGTTCGGCTTGATGGCAAGTATCCATTCGGAGCAGACACTAGCAAGGCAAGCTGACCATAAGTACCAAAATAGGTCCTTTCTTCATTGATTGCTGGCTGGTCAGATGTATCGGAAACCGTTTCAGAGATCGTGCAATTGGATACGACGTTTATCGGATACTTTTGGATGGCTACCAACTGCATTTCATCCGCAGCATTTGTCTTATACATGCGCAAGCGTATCAAACTCACCAACTTTAAAGACTTTGACACTGTATTTTACAACAATCTGCTGTCCATTCCACTGCTTATCATCCCATCGTTCATTTTTGAAGATTGGAGCGCAGAAAACTTGGCTAGAACTTTGTAAGTGTGTGGAAAAAATGGGAGAGAAAATGCAAACTAATAACCTTTCATTTTGTCAGCCCAGAGGAGATTAGAAGCCAAATGATCTATGCCATGATTTTCTCTGGCGCTTCCGCTTTCGCCATGTCTTACGCATCCGCCTGGTGCGTGCGCACTACCTCTTCCACTACTTACTCGATGGTAGGCGCTCTTAACAAGCTTCCCATCGCAGCATCTGGTATCCTATTCTTTGGCGATCCAGCTACATTCGCAAACGTCACAGCCATTATCATCGGTAGGAATCTAACAAATATGTGCCTTGTGAGACTATAGTTATTGACCAGGTGCTGTGCTTTTTAGGTTTTATTGCTGGTCTTGTATACTCTTATGCAAAGACGATCGGAAGCAAGCCCGCAAACAACCAGCCGCAGAGTATCCCAATGTCTGCGTCAAGCCAAAGTGCCGCCGATGCAGCCAAGGCGAACGGAAAAATGTAAATTGAATACCTTTAGAAGTACTTGTCTGTTCTTTTTTTCTTTCCTTATTGCCCCTGTCGATGAACATACCATTCTATTTCTTCTGTTATATTCCTTTTTCTGCCAGATAGACGCTCTATAATTGAAAGAGGATGATAAATAGTAAACTCGCTTTGATTATTTACTATTGTTGCTGTGATGAGGATCATATGACGAGAAATGTTGCTGGAATGATGAGATTCATGGCACGACACATCGACTAGATCAATGAATGCATGCAGAGAGGATCGACTTGGGTTGAATAGGAGGGAAGGATGATCTGCTCCCGGCATATTAATCACCCAAATATTCGATGGTCATGCTTCTGCTGGTAATATTCTGCAAATTCCAACAGTTGTCAAGGTGAGTTGGTCGATGGGGAAAAAAGGAAAAAAGAACTTACAACGGTGACTTTGAAGAGATGATCAGTAGCGGGTATCAATGATCGTGCGTATGCTTCATAGTTTTTTCTGGGTCTCCCTCGATAACGACCGCCGTACAAGTTTCAGTACAAGCGTACAAAATCAGTGAGGTTAGGATCCGCGACGGTGGCTAGAATCTAAAAGGCTCTCATTGAGATCTGCTCGTTCGTTATTTGTTACCTTTCTAATGCCCTTACCTGTTTTACGGTGGTTGAAACGAGCAAGTCAAAGTTGATTAGATTAGATGCTTCTCCGAGGAACAAGAACCGGATGCATTCCTCTAACGAGTTTTGGTCATGGAGACCAATGAAATAGCTATACAAAATGTGCATAAATTCGCGGTAATGCCCTTCTGAGATATCGATATCTGTACTCGTCGAATGAGTATATTGCAATAAATATTCAATTGAATGAATATATTTACCCGGATATCGTTCCGAAAACAGCGCTGAATTGCCAGCTAGTGCATGGTTGCATGAACGACCGCTGAGATTATTCAGATCTTTGCTGTATTCTTTCAAGCGTGACAAGGTTTCATAGATTTTCTAAAAGAGAGGAGAGAGAGAGATATTGAGATTAGGAGATGGCTGATATATCATTTATGAAAGTGTTTACCTGGTACAGTCGCAACAGTCGCAACAGTCGCAAGAAATATTAAAGCGATCCATTGCAGAACAATGTATACTCGGAACGACTGGAGAGTATAGCTTCCTTTGCCATTTGGCAGAGCTCAGTGAAATACTGTTGGTCAGTTCCAGTTGCATCCGGAGTTTTACGCTCATCCTTACTGTCATCATTTGTGGATAAAGTTGGCGAGGCTGACGATTCCACCTCCTCCTGTTTCACAATTGTCACAGATTCTTCAGAGAATATTGAGCGCGTTTCATCCTCTCCTTCTTCCAAATCATCAGATAAAACGCTGATCTCTTCGATGCGGAACAATAACGGTACGAACGCTTGTATAAACTCGCGGATCTTTCGACGTTCCGGATTTAGGTATCCTCTTTGGGTGCGATAATGCAGTGAGATAATCCGAGCAATATCAGTGAAAATCTCTGGATGGTATAAATTCAAGACTATTGTACGTCCAGGTGCTTGCTTGATCTCATCCACCAAAGCAGAGGGCTCTAGCGCATTTATCACTGTAGTTCTTAC
Organism: Rhizomucor pusillus; assembly: GCF_041956525.1. NCBI lineage: Eukaryota > Fungi > Mucoromycota > Mucoromycetes > Mucorales > Lichtheimiaceae > Rhizomucor > Rhizomucor pusillus. The sequence goes on along the minus strand of NW_027192146.1, from coordinate 1,555,419 downwards.
GGGAACTGATTGAAATCGAGCGCTCTGTAGTAACACTTGGCTTCCCATTCTCGCCAGGCTGTGTTCATGTCTCGCTATGTGTAAAAGATTAGTTCTTCACAACATTAAAGTTATATAGTACCTCAGTTATTGACGTTTTACCTGTGCCTTCTTCCACTCTGTGTACTTGGCTTCAAGCGACGAATGATAACGGGTAACGTTTGCAGTGGATGCTCAGTCATCAATTGAATAATTCTGGCGCCGTGTTTGCGACCATAGTCTTGCTTGATCGTACGTTGGTATATGGTAACTGTTTCGCCTCCGAATTTCTCGTCTACCGGGACATTCTCCCCTGCTGCCTTTAACCGATGATTCAGGAATGTTTCTAAAAGCGTAATCGAGCTTTCGAGAGAATCAATCATCAAGTCGTAGTTGTATCTTTTGATAAGCAATACACACATGACTTACGTTCTGCAAATGTACAAAAAATATCACTTCTTTCTTTACCTATCCTCTTCGTAGCGGTGCAATGCGTCTGTGAACGTATTTTTTCTTACAGACATAGATCTTGAATCCTCCTCACTCGCCATCGTCGGATACGATGTATACTCATCGTTTAAGACCTCTTTGCACAAGCTTTCCCGTCCGGAACAAGGTTGATCTCGCCGCTAGTAGGTAAAATCTTGGTAAGCAAGCATAGTTTTGCGATGTCCATCCCAAATCATATTCACACCTCCGCCGGTACTTTGCGATAACTAGGACTATCTAGAACCGCAGGACACTCATCAAGGTTAGGTTTGCGAATAGGAGGGATGCGACAATAGTTGTTGGGGGTTCGCTGTATCCGGTCTTTTTCTTGAGCCATTCCATCAGCGTCGGGTTGTCTCCAATGTGATCCTTTAGTAGATTCACTAAAACTTGTTGGTCGATGATTCCACAGGTATACAAGTTCATGATTTTTAAAACTTGGTTGTATGCTGGCTTGTTTCCTAAATGATCGCCTATGCGTCTGAATATTTCAGCATCTTCAAAGCTGACGATAGGGCCGATATCGTGATTCTCGTTCAGGGCGACGGCGTGTTGGTGTTCCGTTACAAAGCGTTCACTCAGTCTGTCCAATACCTGTCGTGTTTCAACATCGTCTTCTTCAAAGACACTGCGCCGTTTGTTGCTAAAATCATCCTCATCCACGTCCGATCTGCTGCGTGCTCTTTTCCATGTCAGAGGTTCCAAGTCGAGTGTTTCTTGATCACCAAAATCCAGTACAGAATTGGTGGCCGATAATCCAGGGCTAATTTCAAGAGCTGTTACGTAGCTGGATGATGCTTCTGACAACTGTGTGGGTGAAGGTACAGACTGCAGTGGAATATCTGAAGCCCATGTAGTAGGTGACGTATCCTCCTGACTCTTGGGTGGCTGGTCTTCTCTTTGCATACATTGCTGTGTCTCGTCAGGTTGTTGTTGATGCATTGAAGACGACGCCAATCTGACCAGTGATTGTAAATCGATATCCAGCAATTCATCCAATATGTTTACAAGCTGGAAAGACAAAAATATGAGTCTACTTGTAACCAAAGCAGATGTCATTATCACTGTGCATGCCTGGTAAATAGTGATTTCGTTCTTTAGATAGCTTTTCATCACTTTTAGCACATCGCCGCGCTTCTCCTGGTTACTCATCAACGTTTCCTATTCACAAGGGGGGGGCATATGTATGTATATATATCACGCATTCTCGCATAATAATCCCTCCGTTGTACTACCTTTAGAAATATCAAACTTTCTTTGTAATCTGGATGTAGAGGCTGTTGGTGGAAATGCTGCTGCTGTGCTGTTGTCATTAATTCTGGTGAGCGACCGGTTATTGCGGCTATATCCGGATCACTGATGGTCGAGGAGGAGGAGGAAGATCAGGGAGAAGAGTGCGAGTTGTGGTGATTGTCATCACTGCTGTTGATAACCATCTCGTCACCCGAGGGTGTAAACACAAAGACGATGCCTGGATATCCAGAGGGGCGGAACCGATAACCATCTGGTAAAAACGCATTGATCTGCTCGATCGTGGAACAGTAGACTCAGGCGCCATACAATCCTTGTAATTTCGCACCTAAATAGCAGGTTAATAACCATTTGGAAGCACTTGTCGCCCAAAGGAAAAAGACTTACTCGCAATTTCCTTGAGCGTTGACGGAAGATAATATTTCTTTGAAGCGTCGGTAGACTTCAGGCCGGGCACTTGCGGATTCTCGCTTGACCTGGTTGAGGTAGTCCACGGTGTGCTTCATTCTGAGCATTTCTGTGGTTACCGGCATCGTTGGCATCCTCGATCCTAAGCTTGCCATTGTATAGCAAACGGAAAGAGAGGAACAGGAGAAAAAAAGACCGTGACACCAGATCGCGCGCGCCTTAAAATTGCTACCTACGTCTGTTTTGCATTGAGGATTTTAATTCAACGAAGAGAGAAGACACAAAGTAACAACAAAAGAAAGCTATCTAGACAAATATTAAGTAAGTGCGTAAGATACTAAGAGTGAGGGGTGGCTGCGATGTTGATGACAGGAAGGAAAAATGAGGGGGTAAAGGGCACTTAATCTTTCTTGCTGACATTCTTGTCGGTTTTCGTGTACATGGTGTTCAATAGTCTGTCCCAGAAGGTAAAGTAAGGCTGGGAGAAGTTTGTCTTGATGCCATACGGTTGATGATGGATATCGTGGCTGCGAAAAAAAGGTTAATATAAATCCGCGTACAGCAAAGAAAAAAATCATGTTTGCTACTCACTAGATGACATTGTTGCCAAAGAAGGCTTGAAGTGGATCCCAGGGAAAAGCGTAGCCGCAGTGGTCATCGACTACGTATGTTTTAGTCTTAGTTATATCTGTAAAGGGGGAGGACTTGGGTCGCTGTACCAACCTGTCTTCATGTTTGAGAATGTGAAAAAGATCATGCCGAGACGGGAGGACATGCCAGTCAACTCGAATGCGATGGCGGCGCCAAGCGTGTCCAACAAAAAGCCTTCAATGGGATGGTTGTAGAGAGCACCGAATGCATAGGGCACGTACAATCGATGATGATGCGAGTGAATATGCTTGTACAAAAACTTGTTGAGATGGAAAAGACGGTGCAAAAAGTACTGGTGCGTATCCATGATAACCCTGTTAATTAAAATTAAAAAAAGTGGGTCGATTAGCCAAGCTTGTATAATTCGGAGCCCTTGGCAGCCTCGATACTTGCATTGCACAGAAAAATTGAAGGAATGGAATACCGATCCAGTATGCAGCTTTTGCCACCATTTCCGAGACAACGCCCACTTGAGTCGAAGAAGTAAAGTGCAGTGCTACGTTGTAAATATATGCTGACCAGCGTGCAACTACTTCCTTGTCTTTGAGGGCAGCTGCAGCAGGGTCGGTGGGTTTAATGAGGATGAGGCCGAGAATAGCTTGTATCGATTGCTGAATGGTGACCATCGTGAGCACCTTTGCAGCTGAAACTCGGTTCCGTTTCTTCATGTCGTCCGATGTGTGAATCCGGTACTTTTCAAAGAATGGAATCTCGGCTTTCATCAGAAAGTGAAAGATAATACTGTACACCCAGTAGGCAGCAATGGGCACCCACACAGACATGGTCTCGTCCGACCATGGGTCCATCGCCGTCTCTGAGAGCGTCAAAGATAATGAGAGTGGCATTGGGGAGAAGAAGACGAAGAAGATCGTATTACTGTCCTCCACTTTTTTTTCTTCGAAAGCTTTACTGAGCGCCTGCTCTGGGTTTCAAAAGCTCTTGCTTGTTGGGCAGTAGCCCACCTTTTCCCGATTTCCTCTTTTGCCTTTTCTCAACCTGCTGCTCGTTCTGCTCCACCGCTTAGCCCAGCAGTTTCTTTCCCCAATTTCTTGCTCTTCGTTCAGCTCATCATCTCATGGACGAAGACGCAATCGACTATATTTTCGATGACGTTTCCAGCTTCTATGCCGGTAAGATCTTGCAGCGCACCCGGTTGAGTGCTCACTTTTTGATCTGAAACAACACCAACGGAATAGAACTGGACGATATTCTTCGATATCCATGCAGTGGAAAGGAAGATGTTGAGCGAATTACCACACGATATATTCGATTTTTGACTCGGTTTCAAGGTGAATAATGATAGTAAATAGTGTTGGATCGACAACTCTAGTCTCACACACAGTCTCTGCAGACGAGTTTTGCCAGACGTCGAGCGAGCAGGCACAGGCAGCTTACAAGCTCATAGACTCGAACTTCTTCCTCGAACACAGTACGCTTATTCTCAGTCATATAATACAAAACCATGCGCTCCGTGCAACATCGGCGGATGATTTGCTGATGGTATATTCCCTGCTGATCTATGCCGGAAAGGAAGATCCGCGATGGATGAAGTATATTGTATCCGACGCTCGCCGGGACAAACAAAACCTGTTGTTTCGTAAAATAATTCGAGAAATCGAGAGTGGATTCGGAAGCATTAAATGGATGGCGGCTGCCGTCGTCCTCGTGTTTGAAATGTCCAAGGTATCTCGGGTGCGCGCGGCCGATCTAGGTGAAAATCTCCTTTTTGACAACAACGGGTACAGCAGGCAACTGATCTCGCCTTCCCTTTTTTTCCCTTAGAAATCATTACTCCATCCTTGATCAACTGTCTCCTGGATATTGTAGAGTCGACGCTAGGAGATGCCGACGAAACTTTCAACTACGACGTCATTCGACTGATCCTGGTACTCAACGAACAGTTTGTAATGGCACCTAATCACTTAATATCGAACGTCGTACTGGATGTGCTTTCGACGCGGCTGGGCACAGCAAACACGTTCGGCTCTAATCTGATATTCATGCTGAATCGCTCAGGTGAGTGTGATAGATAGAATATATGGCCATATAGTATTATTTTTAGCTCACGCAAGAGATTTCTTTCCTTTCTTTTCCTTCCTTCCCCCTGCCCCACCCCTGGAAAAAATTATAGACGATGCGTGCGTAAAACTACTCATCCTCAAACTCCTTTACTGCATATTTACCCGATCAAGTCTCTACGAATACTTTTACACCAACGATTTATATGTCCTCGTGGATGTGATACTCAGAGAAGTATGCAATCTCGGGGAAGAGCGCGACGCCGAAGCGGTAAGTGAAAAAATGAAAACGAATCCTTGATTTTTATTCATTAAAACGGGCAAAAAAAATACCAGCTTCGAGACGCATACCTGAGGGTTCTACGGCCTTGCCTGACAAACACTCAACTGAAATATACACCATATAAACAGAACGAAATCCACCGAACACTTTGCTCGATGATAACACCTTGCAGCTACAGAACCGCCGATCCGACGTTGCAGCGACTTGTACAACGCATATTGGAAGAATGGTGGGAAAAGATTTGCAACCACCCTGTGGCTCCATTGCTGGGTGTTGACGTCAAAGCAGGTGCCATGCTGGCAAGTTCCCAAAACAACGCTGTGCTTGCAAGCAGTCGATCACCCAGTCCATATCCCTTCATCCGAACATCCTCCTCCTCATCTTCAACTTCATCCACCACCTCATTTTCTCCAACCCTACCATCCTCCTCCTCACCTTCACCATCTACTCCGCCAGCCAAGGAACAACAACGACAAAGTACTAGCAAACACAACGACAACAACGCTTCAGACGTCATTGTATGCGCTGGAGCTTACTAACTAGTTTTTCTTCTCTTACGCAAATCGCTCATCGTTCTTGATTTTTCTGCTTGTTTTTATTCTACTTAAACAAGACCAAATCCTTTTGCATTTTCTATGGCCGTTATCAATCGCTCTTTCAGTTTTTCCCGGCTGCTATATTCAGGCAGCAGTAATCGGCTGAAACACGTGAGTGCCGTGGGTAAACGGTCGCTGTCTGGCCCATTCCTCTGCAACACAAACGAGAGTTCCCTGAGTCCTCCAACAGGAACGCGATCGCTTGCGGTCACAAACAGCAAGAGCTTGCGCTTCTGCTCTGGTGTTAGATCGTCGTGTACAATGGACCAAAAGTTTCTAAAATAAGCATTACGTTGAGTTAGAACAAAACAATTTGTTGCCTACTGCATCCGATCTTTCTTTTCTTTCATTACCTGATGACAGGATGGCTTGCGCTGTATCCATCATCGTAGTCTGTAACAGCTTCCAGTTCTGACATGTCCAGATCCAAAATATCGGGTCCTTCTTGCTGTCCACACGCAATGACCTGCAGAACATCCGCCGTGCATAAATCCATAGCTTGGCCGCCAATGACGCTCCACACGCCTCTTCTGATAGCCAACAACTGATCGCGCTGTGCCTTGTACAAGAAGTACGTGCAGTAATCCCTCACAAAGGATACCCGGTTTGCATTGGTCACCGGTATATTTTCACCACCCTCGATTAACGGTATAGTCTTGATGCCTTTGCCGAAAATATCCAGCGTTATTTCATAGTTGCGGCAAAACACATCTTGTACTTCATCCGGCCAATCTAACAATTGCTGCAGACCGCTTGCTAGAGAAGGCCAACCTTCTTGCAGGTCTTGCAGCGTGAAGAGTTCGTGCTTGTCTGCTTTCTCATCGATTGCGGATTCAGTGGGTAGTACGAGAACTTTCCAGAGAAGGTAGGGAAATTGGATGTTCATAATGACGCCGTTGTAGATAGCAAGTCCCATCATGACGCCCGCCATTTCGTACGAACGTAAGTCTGGTGCGACGACACGCCGGATCCACGATAGTCTTGTTTCTGGATCAAAATCGAACAGGCCGGTTTCCTTGGATAACAGCTTCTCAAACAGCACGCCAAAAAATTCTTTTTGCACGCCTCCTTGATCCATGCCTTCTTCGCCGCCTTCGATAAACTTGACCTTGAGCGGCTTTTTGATATTTGTCCATTGCTGAGAAACTTGATGGAATGCATCGTTGACAAAGTTCTCGCGGCGTATTTCGAGCAGAAGATATGGACAGGTGGCACTCTTGAGATTCATTTCAAGGTTGCGCACCATGCTCGGTGCATCAGATAACAGCCGCTGGGCATGTACCACCAACGTATGGTTGACGCACGCATCTTCGTACTCGGCAGACATTTGTGACATGGCATCCATGTGCAAAATCTTTCGCTTGACAACGGCCGGCAACAAAAAAGGATAGCTGAACCAGGAAAATTGATACTCGTTTGCGAATGGATAGGGTAGCAGGATAGACGTTGATGTTGTTGTCAAAAATAATCGAGTGCGACTTTGCTGTTCGCTCAAGCCGCCGTATCTATTGATCGCCGCCGGTTGGGAAGCTGCTATGGCCGATACTGAATGTCGACCTTCGCCGTGCTCTAGCACTCGTTTCCATATCCGATACTCGTTGCGTATGTTAAGCTTCTTGCAAATATTGTGGTTACAAAATTCATTGAGGGGTATAATGGGACCGTTTGGCGTCCTTCCAAGGTTTGCTTGATCTAGAAATATGGGTTAGCAATCGAAATTTAAACAAATACATCCACGCGTGAACGTACATAGAAGCTCCAGTGACTTGACAGCCATAACAACGGGATCATTCTCACCGTGCTTGTAAGGCCCAGTGTGAAAATGGTCCGAGAGATACTGTTGCAAAAATGAGACACGTTGGCGCATATGGGACGCATCCAAACTACCATTACGCGTTAGCAACTGCTAATGTAATTGCCAGAAAAATATTGGGTTTTTACCTGGAAAGCATATCAATCAAAATCTGACGCACCAGACTTTGCTTCCTTGATGACAATTTGCTCAAAACTTGTATGTACTTGTGTGATAAGACTGGAAGCCAAGTAATCGTAGCATTGCCATCCAACTTGTTGCAAAACTCATCCGTTCCTTTTTCGCTAAAATCGTCAGCGGAGAAACTTTGCCGTTGTTGGATCCATTCGAATGCGCATATCAACGATCTTGCCCACTCTACAGCCGATTTTACGTGGAAGCTGTCGATTTCGTGTGCATCCACATCGACCGTCGCAACAGACTCTGCGTTTAGATTCATCCGGTCCAGCAGGGTCTCGATACTCTCTGTCAAGATGTCAGTGATGGAGATCGTTGAAAAATGCCGATGTAGGACAGACAAGAAGAATGATTCCACATCCTTTAAGTCCACCAACTGTGCGGTGTAGCCGGAATACTTGTACTTTTTCGCCGTCTTCTCTTCGTTCATCGTTAAGAAACTGTTGCCGATTCCATCCCAGTTCTGGAAAACAGATCGGATCCAGCGCTTTACTTGGTCTTCTTGATCAAAGTTGAGCTTATCGAGTGCCGTTTTCAGATCGATCGCTGTAGCTTTAATAGCCAGTGACAAACCCTCGTCGCTCGTATCAGAGGAGCGCGATCCATATGAACTCAGCGACGATGTATCACTGTTATCAATTTGGTAGTAGAAATCACTGTCGTCAGTTTCGTCTTGCTCTGCACCCAGAGAAGATTCTGGGCACATGTGAAGACCGAGCGCTTTGGATGATCCGCAAAAGGGAGCGTATGTAGATTTACTGTTATTACTGACGTGGTGATGCCGGGCATGGCGGGTTAGCTTTGCCGCACGCTGCTGCTGTTGATGATTCGATGCAGATTTCCTAGGGATAGTGCTAACCGATTTCGTCTTGTTTTCCGATTTGCTAGAGCTGTGATGACCTGCCCAGGATTGTTGTTGTGCTTCAGAGCCAAATAAATAGATAAACGACGAAGATGAGAATAGTGACTGTAAAAATGGTTTGGGTGTATGCGCGGATTTCCCTTTTTGGGCATTATCATGTGGTTGGTGTTGCTTCTTCGGTGTCGCTACAGTATCAGATGGCGGTAAGGCAGAATTGTGATGGTGGAGGTGGTGATTATGATGATGGTGATGATTATGATGATCATGATGACGCTGATATATATGATGGCATAGACGATCTTCTGGTTTGGAAGCTAGCTGGATAGCCATGACAAGAGCTGCCTGCGGATGCAAGTTTCGAATACCACCTGAGATTATTATACACAAAGATGAGCGGTGCAGGCATTTACAATAGGGATTATTCCAAAAAAGACTTGTTACCTTTACTAGATGCACAAAACCGATTTTGGCAACTGACGTGGCCACATCCTACAGTCAGTTGCTGATAATACATCTCCACACGTTCCTCGTATTCGCTCTTTGCCTCTTTGATGAGCCGTTTTCTTTGCGAACGCAGCGATCTGCTCCTTCTCTCAGTAGCTGTGCTCGTTGCATTACCAGGTACTGATCCCAAGGGACCAATTCCAGGGTTATTTGCAGAGACCGCATTCGATTTCTTGCTGTTGTTGTGGTACGGCGATGCATTAGACGATGAAGACGAATGTTTTGTAGTGGCAGTGGATTGTTTCATGTGGCACGGGAAATGCTGACAGATAGAATTGCTCGATACTGATGAAGGGTTTATACTGCACTGCTCCTTGTTCAGCAACGGATCTGCTGGTTTGGACGGCAGCTTCACTGTTGCGCCGTTTTTTAGGGTGACTGATGCTGAGCGACGTTTCGATGCTGCTGGTGGTGGTGGTTGCGCTGTTGCTGCTGTTGCTGCGACCGCAGCAGTACTCGAAGGACTGCAGCTCGTTGGCGAACACTCTGCATTAGCCAAACTTGCCGTCTCTCCACTTCGGTGCACACGGCTGGAAGCTGGCGACTTGCTGGCAGCAGGAGAAAAGTCTACATTCGTAAAGCGGCTCTCAGGCCCATGCTCGGGATCGGCTTGGTCATCGTCCCAAAAGCGGTTTTGTTGTTGCTGCAGCGATTGTTGGTTCTGGGGAGTGAGCGAAGGGGATGACAAAGGAGACGTTTGCTGCTGCTGCGACTGGTACGAAGCTCTACGGTCGAGAATGGTCGGCATCAGCTTAAAGGCACACGGGAAACCTGACCTTCTCTCTCTCTCTCTCTGTGCTCTTAATTCGCCGTCATGGAAATATGAAGCGGAGCATGGAATTCCATGTTTCACCCCACTGAGTTTCGGCCCAAGCGAGAAAAATGCATCATTGCCGCACGCGGCATTTCATCTATGAAAACCAGCAACGAGTTTGGAGTGCATTGCCAATTGATTGATGATACTGTGTTAATCTCGTAGATTGCTACGGTGTTCGGAGAACTCATATCGTTGGAGAAGAGGATCAAGAGAGCAGATATCGTGTTGATCTCCTTGATGCTACGTTTTTTTTTGGGGGCTTTTTTCTTATGGAATATCCAAGCAAACGCATAAGGACATGATAAAGACAGATACATACATATTTTCATTGAACTTCTGATGTCATTTAAGAAAAAACATTGTTCAGATTTTACGGCAGAGATGACATTGTTAATACTTCAAAAATCTCTTACATGTTAACTTGGTAACATAGTACGCCATAGTCATGCATAAATGGTTATCACCTAGCAAATATTGTCAAAAGCTTTTTGGTTTGCTTATAGTCAAAAGCAGACAGCTATATCATATAGTCACGCTGATGCATCTCCGTCTTTGCTGGGTTTCTCCTTTTGACACTCGACAATGACAAGCGTGCAGAGGCGTAAGGTCCAAGCGTCCAAAAAGAAGGAAGCAGACACGGCAGATGCAGCGCTCAAAAAGGAACCAGCAAAGGAATCAAAGAGCATAGTCAGCACTGTATTGTCGTTGCTATTCTGGGCAATAATCTTGTTTTTTGGTGCATCGTACCTGATCACGGAATCCTGGACTTGGGGTTACAGAGGCAAATGGACGAACATCAACAATTACATTCCAGTAAGAAACCAAAAATCAAGAATGTGACGCTGACATTCGATCTATCTAACGTCGCTATCATGTATAGAGGAAGCAGCTGGTCTTCTCAGAGGAGCAATTGCTCAAATATGACGGCAGCAACCCGAACCTTCCTATTTACTTAGCCATCGAGTAAGTAGTGCTTTATTACTTGCGACCATTCTTTGATCTTATATATCTGGTATACGCATAGCGGCGACGTATACGACGTTACTGAGGGTGCAGGATGGTATGGTTTGGTATGTATAAAAAGACCTCGTCTAAATGTCTTTAATGGAATGTATTGACAGTTAGTGGCATAGGGTGCTTCGTACAACCACTTTGCTGGCAGAGACGCTGCTAGGGCGTACGTTACTGGATGCTTCAAGGAACATCTTACACATGATCTCCGTGGACTCACGGATGCACAGCTGAAGGTTAGGAATCATACGGATTTTTACATCGTCCCGTGGTCATTAACAATGTATCTTGTTCATCAGGGCATCGAGCAATGGAAACACTTTTACGCGAATCATCACAAATACTTTAAAGTAGGCCGCGTTCTTCATCCGCCAATTGACCCAGATTCGCCTATACCCCCTCCTTGCAAAGAACAGACGCCTCAGAAACCTGGAAAATAAAGCAACTTCGCTACTATTTCGCCCGTGAGGAACCAAATATAACGAAAATATGATAAATGTATTGCAGGAGAATGTGTTGGAAAGAGGATGAAGCAAGTTAGATACTGCAAGCGAATCTGTCAGGGTGATTATTATCGCCCGCAGCTGAGTGCGGTTTTTATTTTTTTGCATTGTGCAGAAGCACACAGACACGACTTCCCGTCACTTTGTCACGCGCCTTTTTTTAACATAACTCATGAGCCAAGCAGACAATCAAAATCATCTTGACGAAAATGAAAACTCGGCAAAGTTCTCGAACGATGTAGAGGTCGACGAAGATCACAGCAGCGTCGACGACAATGAGAATGATCTTGAAGACGTTGAAGGTACAGCCTATACCTTCGGTTAGAGTATTGCGCAGATAAAGACTCACTCACCACTTGAACAGTTGGTTTATTGGACGAATACCCTGATGATACAGATGTTAGTACCGCTACGGACGATCCACAGTACAGTCATCACTGACATGTATATCCGGATAGGAAATCGATGCGGTACATCGCCGTATCACCAATATCCCTAAACTTGGTCTGGAGCGATTCAAGCAATTAGAAGTGAGTTCATTGGAAGTCTGTATTCATTGCCGGGTTGTGGCATTAACCACTCTATTTACTAGCGTTTATGCCTTCGCCAAAACTTGATCATCGAAATTGAAGGACTCGAACCTCTTGCAGAATGTCTGAAAGAATTAGATCTTTATGATAACAAGATATCGCATGTTCGTGGCCTTTCTGAACTGCGTGCCTTAACGTAGGACGACATTAACATTGTTGGCAAAGAGAGAAAGCTGATGATTCTAAACCCAATGCGCAGGTATCTCGACTTATCATTTAACAAGATAAAGCATATCAAGAACATTGATGCTCTCGTCAATCTTGTGGAGTTGTACTTTGTACAGAACCGTATATCCAAAATCGAGAACCTAGACAAGCTCGTCAATCTAGATAATCTTGAACTCGGTGCAAACAAGATCAGGGTCATTGAGAATCTAGATACTTTGACAAAATTACAGAAGCTATGGCTCGGCAAAAACAAGATTACTCGATTGGAGGTAAGAGCATATTCAGTACCATGTTCTAGATCTGGATTGCTGACACTTTGTTCCGTTTAGAACCTGAATGCGCTCACGAACTTGCGAATTCTGAGTATGCCGAGCAACCGTCTTACAAAGATCGAGGGTCTGGAAGAACTGCGCAATCTTGAAGAATTATACTTATCCCACAACGCCATTGAAAAATTGGAAGGGCTTGAAAACAATGTACGTGTTTGCTTGAAAAAGGAGGCATTATACAAATCCTAACAATCGGACAATCTAGTTAAACTTGACGACCTTGGATGTGGCAAGCAACCGTTTAAAACACATTGAAAATTTATCGCACCTCAAGAAGCTGGAGGAGTTCTGGGTATGTTTATCTAGCTCTACAACGTATTGACGGCAAACCCGAATCCTCACCATTCATGCTTTTTGATATAGGCAAATGGAAATCTGTTTGAAAATGGTTGCTTTGAGGAACTCGAGAGAGAACTTGGCCAGATAGCCAGTCTTCAGACAGTGTACTTAGAGGGCAATCCGATGCAAACAAATAACCGCGCAACTTATCGCAACAAGGTGCACTTGGCGGTCCCGCAAGTCAAGCAAATTGATGCAACGTAAGTCGATGAAAAAGGGAACGAGACGATTTTTGTCTTATTTGGCTCTAACCTTTCAATCACCAAAGATTCATCCGCTGAGATCCTCTTCTCGTGTATGCAGGTGCATGTATCATCTTTTATTCCCTCAAATAAAGGCAGAACGAAGGAGAAAAATAATCATCCGCAGATATTTGCCTTCATTCATACTCTTAGGATTGAACTATTTGTTTGTGCTGTGAATGAAACCAAGTTGCGCGCTTTGCTTTCAATCATGGATTCGCCAGTGATATCGAAGCGATATGAAGAGTACCGTCTGTCTGCTTCAAAGATCGGCCTGATCGAAGCACAGGTATCCTACACAGTACACTGTTCAACAGCGGCACTGGTCTCTAATCATGTCGTCGTGACAGACGCAGTACATTCGGATCAATCAGGACATTGGGCCTGATCGTTGGCTACTGTGCGTACTATCGAAAAGAATACATGTTATATGCCTATAGTCAATAGAGGGAAAAGAGACTAAGATTAATATCACTCCAGCGACTTGCTGTTAGAATTTCATCTTATCCAAGAGACGGTGTTGCAATACGCGCATGACATTAATCAGGCGAACCAGCAGATACGCGCAAATATACGGCTGCTAGCAAACAATGAATATATACAAACACGAGGGAAGGATATAGTGCAAGCATTGGATTGGTTCGAAGAGTTGGAGAGAGATGTGCGACCTTATGCTTTGCAGCACGTTCTTGAAGGATGTGTACATCTTCCAACACGCTGCGATGTTGTGCGATGCCTCGTACAATTCGACCCGCTGAATATCCAAACCGTACGTTGGCGAGAGAGATATACAACGATGCATCTTGACTAACTCTGGATGCATCCCAGAATCTGGATCGATTGCTGTTTGCAAGCACGAGATTACGTTCGCAGTACCAGATCTACCTGGGAGATATGGTTCTGGCGCTTGTGGAACAAGAGCCGAACTACGCTGCGCTGGCGCGTCTAAAGCTGACAGAGATGCAGCTCTTACCGGAAGTAGTGACAATCATCACTGTAAAGTATTGTCAAGACGAGGTAACGAAATCCAGCGATGCATTTATCTTCCGGTGCAAAAGATTAATGGATAATAGATCGATTATTTGAACGGTGTATTTCAAGGATTTCCAGCATGGTATGCTGTGCAGCTCACACCGCAAGGGGCGGCATACATTGCCGAGGTGAAGCAGCGAATTTTCGAACAGATTGAAAAGTTCATGGTAAGCATATATAATAACGGCATTCATATTTACGTCTAAGAATGCCCGAACGCTGCAGACAGAAAACCCGCTCAAGCAAGCACAGTTGGGTTCATCTCTGAGAGTACTTGCAGGGCTTATTGGCTATTTAGGCATAAAGTTGAACGAACACCATGTGTCGATCTGTATGTCACTTCTTCAACAAACAAACTCTGAGAGGTAAGACCAGTCGATGAGCGCTGTTCCGCCGCAAGTCAAGGTCTAAAGAAATATTGCACACGTAGATTAGTTAAATTGCTACTCTGCATCGTCGTTCTTTCCGCGGACCAATTTCTGCGGCTATATGTGAGTAAGCAAACATGTTGCTTTGTTAAACTTGCTCGAGCTAACTGGCACACGTTGCAACAGCGCGGGACGGCACAAGTTCTGACGGAGCTATTGCAATCGACCGTTTCGGAAATGCCAATGCTCTTGATGGTATACTCTCAAACAAACCAGTTTGATCGGATAGAGAGTTTGATTTGCTCCGTACTCGACATGCAAATGATGATACGTGAGTAAAAATGAGACACCAAGGTTATATACGATGCACACTGACAGTTACAATGTCTCTCCATATCCATACAGCCAAACTAGGACTTTTCGAGATGCAAAAAGTGTTCAACACAATACAGCCAGGAAAATCATAGTCAAGCTTTATCAACCTTTAGCACCTTTGTGTTTTGATCTAAAAGTTCATTTCACTATGCACGTTCTTGATATGCAGAGAAATTTTTTCTCCATAGCATAATACATACCTCCTCACAGCCATGGCAATTTTTCAAAATTCATTTACTACCGGAGAAAGCACGGAGCTGGGGCACAGGTCCATTTTCTAAATATGCTCTGCTATCAGTTCAACCTTCACACATGTTTCCGACGGTATATCGAGTTTTACGAAAATGATTGCTATTAATTAATCTGTAATAATATAAAGATCAATTGGAGCCGTTCCTTCTACAGTCACAAGACCTCTCCATCCTTTATTTACATTTAGTATGATTGCTATTTCCATTTACAATAAGACAAGGTGTGGGGGGAATTTTCATAGATCCGTCTGGTATCTACCATCGCCATCGGCGTAGAAGTCTTTCGCGATTCTCAATTAGTTTCTGTCGGATTGATAGTAAAGCCCGGTCTCGCTCGACGTATTCGTCTTCCATGAAGGATTGGGCCGGTTCGGGTTCCAAGTCATTCATACCGGTTAATATTCTTGCGCTTTTACGGTTCCTGTTTCTCGAGTCTGGGTCTTGATTGTTATCTTCAGCATCTTCTCGTCGTCTTTTGCGAGACCTTGCTGTTGTTAGAGGAGAAATTGATGTTCCTGACGATGTTCCTTCTCCCGAATTGTTGGAAAAGGGTTGGCTGAAGTCGATCGACTCATCTGAAGTATGGCTCTGGGATGGTGAGCTGCTGGCTTCAAGTCCCGGTGTACTCTGCATGCTTTGCGAGGCCGTTCTTTCGATCGTCGCCGAGTGAGAAAGAACTTCGTCCAGCTCTGATATCGCATCAGAATCCAAGTCGTCTTCTATTGGAGGCAATGCTCCATCGGTGTCGTTTCCAAAGATTCTTCTGCTGCGATCTAGGAAAACTTGCATTTCATCTTCTCCTTCACTATCTCCGTGGTAAGCCTCTTCTTCATCATCAAAGTCTATATCATAAGGGAATTCTTCGACAGCGTTATTCAAGTGAGCAGTAAGGCCCCAGTCAAATCGTGTATCTTCAAGTTCCAAAAGCCAATCGTCGTGCAAATCGGGCAACGGCATCTCTTCCTCCTCGTCGTCGTCGTCGGCACTCGTAACACTTTCGGTCTTTTCCAACTCAAACAGGTCATCGTATTCATTTTCGCTGTTGCTGCTGCTGTCCGTATAGTCAGAGTCATTTCTTGTTGCATTGCGATGTATCGGCGGTACATTAGCTCTGGGCGACTTGCGGGATTCGTTGTGGGTCGCTGCTACAGCGCGCGCGTTTCGAGGATTTTGATAAATCTGGGATCGTGTCATGTAACTGTCACCCTGATAAACAAGGAAAGAGCTGCAGGTCTGTGCTCTCGTGGGGACTCCAGATTTTTAACTCGCGTCTGAACTTAAAATCGCGTGCATGTTGATAACACGTTTCTTAAGGTACACGTTTTGTTTTCTTGTTACTTCAGGGCATTATGTAGTTTAAAGAAGAGTCTATTCTTGCCGAAGCAGTGGCGGTGAAGACATTGTGTGTCTGGGGACTTTCTGCCTCAGAGCGCAGCAAACTCAGACGGAAGTATTACATAAGCCCACGTGGATTTGGAGATGTACCTTGTACAGTATAATGCAAACTCGGTCAAGAAGGATACATATGTGGTGTCTTAAAGAAGGCAGATTCACGTTTATCTAAAGATGCCACACTATGTGTTGTATTTTGTACGCGGTACATGAACGTATGGAACAATTAATTGACGCTGCCGGATCACAGATGATACTATTCTTGCTGTCTTGCCTGTTCTCGTTCCCCTGTCTTAAAGATCCCATAACCCACTCCCATTTGTTAATGTCTAATTGGATATCTGTTTCTTGGTACGAATGCATATGTACTATAACGTCTTATTGGTATATTTACTGTACAGAGGCTTTTGCCAAGCTTAATCTCAGAAACAATTAATTTCAAGTTTTATTTTACAGTGCTTCATTCGACGCCGTGAACGACAATGCTGCCAACAATGTTATCTTTTGGGACCAACCAATTCAATATATGCATCAAAGGTTCCTTAAAATCCTACTTTGAAGGTTGGGAGGAATTTGCAGCACAATTTCCCAGAAACCCGATTGACAGTCCCAAGTGACGTCGATCAAATTGCTGGCTCGCCTTGACGGCCTTAAGCGAGTAAACAGTTCACGTTCGCCTCCACCTCCGCTGCGTGCACCATCCCCCTCTCACCACTCTAATGGCATCCAGACTCTTGTCAAGCACCCTTCAGGCACCTACCGGCTTGTCCAAGCAGGTAAACGACCAAGACCTTGCGCGATCCAATGCATAGCATGCATAACCCTTGACACTTTTGGTTTTTGTTTGTTTTTGCTACAGCTTGTCCGTCCTTTTGCTTCTGCTGCCAAGCAGGGCGCTGCCACCCGCACCACCACCTTGTCTAATGGCTTCACTGTTGCCACTGAAGAGAACCCCAACGCTGGTGCTGCAACTGTTGGCGTGTGGATTGATGCCGGCTCACGATTGGAATCTGCCCAAACTCACGGTGTCGCCAACCTTTTGGGTCGTGTTGCCTTCAATGTAAGAAGAGTTGGGCAACGTGGAACAGGAAATACGACAAGAATGTGATTTGTTGACGATTCACCGTGTTGTAGGGCAAAGCTTCCTCGTTGGAAAAGTTTGGAGGCGTCTCAACCGCCGGTGTCACTCGCGAGCAGACCTTCTTCGCCACCAAAACCCTTGGATCTAACGTATCAGAAAGCGTTGCTGTTTTGGGCGACCTTGTTCAGAATGTCGACTCGACCGCTATCGACGGTGTTCGGCAATCCATTGTTCAGCAACAGGAAGCACAGGACGCAAAGCAGATTGTGTTTGACCACCTGTATGCCACTGCATTCCAGGGCGAAGCCCTTGGCCGCCCCGTTGCCGGCTACAAGGAAAGTTTGGAGAGCTTGACCGCCAAGGATTTGAACGAATTCCACAAGCAGAACTACGCTGCCAACAAGATGGTTCTTGTTGGTGCCGGTGATGTTGACCACGATGCTCTTGTCCGTGAAGCTGAAAAGGCATTTGGTGGCCTTGCTCACGTTACTGAGACCACCCTTGAGAAGCCTGCTTTCACTGGTTCCGAAATCCGTCTGCGCGACGATGTCCTTCCTCGCGCCGAAGTCGCCCTTGCTGTCGAAGGTGCTGGATACTTGACCCCTGAGTACTTTAATCTTCTCGTCATGCAATCCATCATCGGCTCTTACGACCGTACATTGAGCGGTGCTGCCAACTTGACCTCCAGACTCTCTGCCACCGTCCACAACAGCCACTTGGCTGACTCGTTCGTGTCTTTCTACAAGGCACACAAGGACACTGGTCTCTGGGGTATGTATTTTGCCAGCTCCAACCGCACCCAGCTCGATGATTTCGTCCACTTTATGCAAAAGGAATGGATCCGTCTTTCCACCACCGTCACCGAGAGCGAAGTCGAAATCGCCAAACGCCAACTTCTCGGCCGTGTCTTGTTGAGCAAGGATTCGACATGCGCAGCTGCCGAGGATATCGGTAACCAGGTGCTCGCTTCTGGAAAGCGTTTGTCGCCTGAGGAAATCAAGGAGAAGATCAGCAAGATCTCTTTGGATGATGTACGTCGCACCGCCAGCAAGTACCTCTGGGACCAAGAAATCGCTGTTGTTGGCTACGGTCCAATTGAAGGCTTGACTGATCTCAACCGGGTGCGCGGTAACATGGCTTACAACAGGTAAAACTGAGAAGAGAACAGGACGATAAAAATGAATTGGTGCGCTAACTTTGCGTTTTCACACTTTGTAGGTTCTAAACTTATTATTACTGGCCCGCCATATAGTACCAACCACTTTGTAAGAGGGAAAAAGAAAAATTGAGAAGAAATCCGCAGCACGACTTTTAAAATCCCAACCTTTTTGTGTT
Organism: Rhizomucor pusillus; assembly: GCF_041956525.1. Lineage (NCBI taxonomy): Eukaryota > Fungi > Mucoromycota > Mucoromycetes > Mucorales > Lichtheimiaceae > Rhizomucor > Rhizomucor pusillus. The sequence goes on along the minus strand of NW_027192146.1, from coordinate 1,536,516 downwards.
CTCGCAATATGAGAAAAATTCCTGTACCAAAGAGCGAATAGAAGCATCATAAACTCTTTTCTGTTACATAGACGTTATCGATGACGCTGTGCAACGAATAGCTACTATATATTATCATCGGTTATAATACGGGAGGAGATGCTGGTATCTTGAAAAAAGAAAGAGGAAAGACATTCTAGTAGGTGTACACAATGCAGAAAGTGGAGAATTGGCATGTGGGAATAAGAACTGCAGGAAATGTGCAGCAAGCGTTATGTGGTAAATAAACAAAGTACTACGTTGCGGACAGGGTCTTCATCACAGGAGACTACCACAGAAAGCGCGAGCCTCAGGAATAGTGCGGAGGAACTGCCAGACGTACGGCTTTGTGTTCTGGAAGGGGTTATCCAACCAGAGGCCCCAGTAAGCGAATCCGTCCAAGAAAGTAGGAAAGGTGTAGTAAGCAAAGAGGACGACCCAAGCGTGCTGCACTAGTCTGGCGAAGATTGAGTTGTACAATGCAAGAGGCAAGACACGCTTGGCAACCTTGCGGAAAACGCGCTCGAAAACCGTCGCCAATCCGTGTGCGTAGAAGAAACAGAATTGCTGTCCGACAAAGAAGCGTCGGTATACGGACCATCCGACGTTTGCGTAAATGATATATTCGTGCATCAGGCCGGAGATTGCAAACACGGATGCCACCGAGAGCAGGAGGACGATAGGCATTGGGTCCTTGATGTGCTTGGCAAGCGCGCGCTGGGCAACGAACCGTGTTGGGCGGAAAGCAAATGCAACCCACGAGCTGCGAAGTAATTGATGCCATCGATCAGACCAGAGCTCGTCGAGGGAGGAAGCAATGATAGGATTCTTCATCCATGGACGCCATTGTTCTACAAAACAGCATGTATTTAGAAATTCTTATCGGGTCCAGAAAAAAAGAAGAATCATATGCTTACCACTAGAGTAAGATCCGCCCTCGTACCACAATACATACAACAGCCGCTGTCCGCATCCGATAGCGTTGAATGCGCTGTTCAAAACAAAGATCGCCACGACGAAAAACAGAAAGAACATGGCAGGGTTGCTCTGCTGCATGTCCAACACATCGCGGCCTGTATAAGTAGAATACCAAGCACCCACAACGTCGCAGACTGCGGCGTGGTACAACATTTCAATCAAGATATGGTATACTTTCTTGTCCTTCGTGAATTCCATGGGTGTCTCACCATCCTTGTTGGTTTTTGGAAACTTGCGGACAGATGAAAACAGCTCAACGTGCAGATAGTCCATGCTTGCATATGCAGGTTTGCCGTACAGCACAGGGGCAATCCAGAAAAGTTCAAAGAATCGCAGAAACACATTGAAGAGCATAACCGAAATACAAAGATCGACAACTGCGTAGAAGTAACATTTAGCTCTCTGTTGTACCGTTTGTTCATCCTCTCTGATGCTACGTACCTTTATGGTTTGCAGTGAAATTGATGGGTATCAAGAGGTCTGCAGCAAGCAACGGCGTTGCCAAGAGTTGCTTGACTGGCGTGGACAATTTGTTGAAAGAAACAATCAATGCTTGGAGCCCAATGAGCGCTACGATGGCGGGCGTGATAATGTATGTTGAGACGTCAGTCCGAGCGTCGCCTCCTTGAAGCAGACTTGCTACGTCTATCATTTTTTGGGTATGTAGTAGGAAAAGAAAGAAGAAAGAAGAAAGAAGAAGGAAGAGCGATTTTTTTTTCCTTGTCCAATGTGTTGTCCCGATGGGCTGTCTTTAATACTACTCTGCGCTATCCGCCGCCGACGAGTATGAGCTTATTTGTCGTTCATCAGTTCTAAATCGAGTTAGCGGCAGTTACCTGAATAATCTTCAACTCGCAATGGACTTTATGCCCCTGTTGGCGAAATTTTGTCAGCTTTTGAAATCCCAAATTGGAAAGTTGTTCCGTGGCGCACGGATGTCCTCCTTCTTCTCCCTTTCAACGTGGTTGGTGGCGTACAGTACATAAGGAATGCAATTATGTTTTTGCTTTAGCTAAAGAGATAGATGGAGTGATGCTTGGAAATATGCCTTGCTATACAGTTCCATGTATGCTTGTCGCTCATTTTTGCCATGCTCGATTTGTTATGGATACAGAAATCATCTCATTGAAACTCTTATTACCAAAAAGTCACACGAGAGAAATTCTCTTGTCTACTTTCCATGTGAAGGGTCAATGAGCGCCGAAAGCTGCAGGGCAGCAGTTCCATTGGCAGTTTATCATGGCGTTTCCGTTCTTTGCTGCTATCCATCATCATGAGCAGCGCTGTTAGTTATTAGTAGTTTATTGCTATGGAAACAAGTCCATCTATCCAAGTTAGCACGGCAGTTGTTTGCGCTCGGACCACTTCTTGCAGCCACGATACATGTGCAACAATAATAAGACGAATGGAGTTTACGTTTCTGTATGTAATCAGATTTTTCCCTTTTTTCTTTTTTAAGAGTAAACTTAACAGCTACAAGATTATCTAGCGTACATTGCAGTGCTCCTATATCTTTGCAACGTGTAGCTGATAGCTATTTATCCATTTTTTTTGCAATGATAATGATTCGACGTTTTACATAGACATATCTTCGGGTGAGCACAGCCGGTATATAAAAATACTCCACTGTCACTGAAAAGCAAAAACTACAATGCAGTAGTTTCAGGTCGGACTGCATCCATCATGAGAACATTCCAAGTAACGAATCAAGCAGCTGTTTCCTAAACTATAGCCATATGCATCCTCTGGATTTTAGTTTAAGCAGCGAAAGAAAGAGCCTTGGGATATTTTTAAGCTTGGTTTTTTCATGCAAAGAACCATTTTGGGCCATGCAGCTCAGCGCCCAAAAGAAAGAAAAGTTTAGAACCGGAAAACATGTCCACATTGGTAAGCGATTTATACCAGGACTAAATGGATATTATGGTCTGGAAGATGCAATTAATCGGGAAGAATATGCACTGCAGCAGCAAAGATGTTACGTAGAAGTGGGATATTAGGGCAGCATCGAGGCTTTACACTGAAATTTTATATCTTTCTATGCCTTTCTTCGTGATTCCCATAAATGTCACGCTTCTTACAATATCCCGCTCTTTTCCAGACTGTTGTAGACATACACTTTGCATGTACGCACACACATACGCGTATCAGTGGCATTGTGTATTGCAAAAGGGAAAAAAGAATATAATTTGTATGACAAAGTTCATTAATGAAATGATCAATTTGTGCGGGCCTGTTTCGGTTTCCAAGTGTCTCATTGGCCTGGACCCAACTTGGTCCTGAAATGCACATGCATAGGCACCTGTGCGACCAGTCCCGCGTTGGCGGTTGCCAAGCTTGGGACAATCTTGTGCCAGTGTAACACCAGACAACCCAATAATTGATTTTGGCAAGCCAAAGAAAGGAAGGAACCGCTTTACCTACTATAACAACGCATTCTTTCTTCCTTCCTTTCTTTCCCCTAAAATTCTCCACGTATATCATGGCAACCGATATTGCTCCGCCGTTGCCAGAGAAAAGCAAGCTGCGTGCGAGAAAGATCTCGATGCCAGACGTCAAAACCAACGGAGCAGCAACAGCTACAATACCTCCCTTACCTCCTTTGCAAGCAGCATCCTCCAATGTCCACGACAACAACAACAACAACGTCGCAGCTGTACCAGAAAAGAAGAAGATCAAGAGTCGATTTACAGAGCACTTTGATCACATCCCACCGCCAGAACTGTTGGATGAGCTTGCAGAAAGCGATTTCCACGTCCCCACTGTGCGCAGAACCCAACCCTCATCGAAATCAACCTTGAGCAAAGGCCTCCGACCGTTCTTGTATTCTTCAAACAGCTCTTCCACCCTCAACTATGCAAGTTCGGATATTGTCCTGTCACCGAGCGCATCCTTGCCTACTCGAGGAGGAGGAGGTAACAACAATAACAATAACAATGACAAGCGACCGCCACTGTCAAGCTCTTCATTCTGGACGCGATCACTGTCATCGCGCAACCTCGGCAGTCAAATAAGCGACGATGAGGGGTCGCACCCGCTTGTTGCTTCTTCTTTGTTCGCGTCGCAGAGCGAGGACGACGCTGAGAAAGGCAACAGCAGCAGCGCAAAGAAGAAATCGTCGTTCTTTGGCACGGCGGGACGCAAAAAGAACAATAGTAGTGGCAGCAGCAGCAAAAAGGAAAAGCACAGCAAGGAGAGCAGCGAAGAAGAACAGCAGCAGCAGCTCGTAACATCCAAGAGCACGACAGCCATTTCCAACAACAATAAGGCGACCAATGTGATCCAATCACTGTTCAGTCTCAATCGGGCCGAAGTTATTGTCACACGTCTCGAGAACTGGCACCATGTTTTGAAAGCGATATCTGGATGGCTCGAAGAGATCGCCAAGGTCAGCTTCCAGAACAGCCGATGCTACTCTCAACGAGCGCTGCCGCTTGTCAAGAACGCCAATGGGAGCGAAAGGGATGCCATGGCAACCATGCAGACAGGCCTGGAGATGCTGACGACGCAGCTGGCTAACGAGCAAAAGGAGTTTGGCAAAAGGATCCAGCATGATTTTCTGCCGGGCTTGCTTAAATTGAGAAAGGACTGCAAGGAAATGATCCGCGGATTGAAAGAAGAGCCGGATTTGGTCATGGATGAATTGCTGAGACGTGCAGAAACCACGCGTAAAAGCATGGCTGCGCTCAACAAGTGCTGCAAAGCTGCAGAGTCCGCTCAACATACGATCGATGATGACCCATGGCTGGCCAACCTTTGTAAGCAATTGCATTTGAACGAACAAAGGCCGAAAAAAAGAAGAAGATGCTGATTGTATATACCCACGTAGATGTACTCCGGCAATTGAAGCGAGAAGTGGACGAAGAGAATCGTATGCGAGAATTGATGGTGCCTATCCAAAAGGGCACAGCGGCGTTTGAAGCACGTGCTATCGAGCATTTGAAGCAGGCAATCGAGTTCTGCTACTCTCGATTATCACCATCAATGTGGGAGGGAACAGGAGAAGATAGCAGCGACTCAACACCGCCGTACAAGCTGGTTCTTGGAAGCATCATGCCTGATTACGAATGGGACAGATTCCTTGAAAGCAAGAAGAAGGATTTGGTGAATCCTGATAACCCACGCAAAGACTATCTCCGCATCAATTATCCCAACAAACTCAATCCAATTGTCATGACTCTAGCAAAGGGAACGCTTGAGCGGCGCGCAGGCGTAAGAAAGCAATTTGTCGAGCGATACTTTGTTCTAAGTCAATGTAAGTATGTCCCATTTCTTTAAAAAAGTAGATCTAAACATTGCCGTGTAGGCGGATACTTTTACGAGTTTACAATGAATGACAAGGTGACGCCAGAACGATCGATCTATATCCCAGACACAACCATTGTGCCGTCCATTGATATCAGCCACCTAGCAGCAGCAGCGCCTGAGAATCTGGCGCAAGGTTACACCTTTGAGATCCACAAACGGGGAACGCAAATGTTGCAGCGCGACAAGACATATGTCTACCGTGCGCAGTCGCGCGAAGAGTTGTTATCTTGGTGCCGATTGCTGTGTGAAGTGGCAGCCAGAGGTAGCAAAGGTGGGCCGCCTATCAAGCACATACTTGCACCGGATCAACGTCGACCTCCGATGCCCCGATCCATGTCCTCATCATTCTCCTTTATTGCTGCCGATAATAATACCAGCAGCAGGCCGCACAATGGATCCTCAGTTTCAATTCCTACCATGAGAGCAATGTCCGTTGCATCTGTGAAACATTCAGAAAAGCACCAGCACGTTCCCGTGACCAGCAACGGAAGTCAGAGACGGGGTTCATCATCAGCGTCACCTACACCTGGCACGCCAACATCGGCGACGCACGCTGTTCCGACTGACGAAGCAATCGTGCAGGAGCTGGCTATTTCCGATGAACCGACGAGGCAGCATCAGGCGTATCGTAACGACGAGCATGACGACGAGTGCTCCGACGATGAAGGCAGGCGAACACGCCACACGAGCGAGGAGCCAACCACACCGACGAGTAGCAATGTTACACACAAATTGATGTTGCTGGACGACCCAGTTAACAAATCCTTGGATACGGACGATGTAGCAAGCATCCTGACGGCGCGGCCGATTGCTGATGATGATGACAACCGTCAACAAGAAGAAAAAGAGGATGAGGATGAGGTAGTGCCAGCGAGACCCGAATCACGCGCAAGCACGCATTTCACTGATACCGAGTCATCTATCTACTTTTCCTCCAACTCGGCCGAACCATCTCCTAACGGCTCTGCAGTGTCCTTGACTGCACCGCAGCCGATTGAACAGTTTGCGATACCAGAGCTTGAGAACAACAATGCGGCACCGCAGGCGGGCGCGTATTTTTATTCACCCAAGCTTTCCTCACCCTTAACCGAACGAAAAGAATCATGACCAGATCATCAGCAACGCTAAATGGGGCTGCTTAATTGAATCTATTTAAAATATACTATTTCTATTATCAATATACATCACTGCTTAGTCTATGTCAATTGGTCCTTCCTCGTCTCCATAGGTTTGCACCGTTTCAGATGTTGATGTTATTGAAAAAAGAACAGGAAACAGGCAGATTACAACAAAGAAAGATGAATTATAAATGTATACGTGATTGTAAGAATATCAGCACAGAGAAATGCGGCTGCTGTGTAGTTAGGGCATTGCCTGACACTACTTTATAGTTATTCTATAGATTCCCCTTTTTCTTACTTTGGAGGGTAATGCGATTGTATAATGTAAAAGAAAAATAAATAACGGTCATGGTTTAAAGTTACAGTCGGTAAATGAAATTGGGATCCTGGACGTCGCTAAGATCGTCTTCGACATTTGTCAAGATATTGGAGGGTTTTGCCAATCGCCTGCGATTGATAACGCTCATACGCCATCGAGCAATCAATAAAAGACCCACAACGATGCCGTTGGCGACTATGTATCCGAGCATACCGCCAAGATACGGAGGATTCTGTGTCTCGTCCATCATAAGGGGGCCGCAGAAGTTACCGATGGTGTAGAATATCATGAGCAAGCCGTTGTAAAAGATCTTTTTGGTGTAGCCTGAGACGTTGTTTGAGATGGATGTGACGAGCAGGACGTAAGCTGCGCAGTACGACCAGGCGAGGTAAAAGCCGACGAGCTTGACTCTGTCTTCGGGGATGGTAATGAGACAGATCAAGCCGACGATATCAACAACCATGAGACCGCATGCAGTGTACAAGGTCTGCCGTGTCTTTTGCACAATCCAGACACCCACGACAATGAAAAGAATCGTGGAACCGCCTGCACCGATGGTCAAAAGGATCGATTGCAAGCCGCTGAAGCCGAAACCTTGGGTGATTTGAGCGTTGTAGATAGTCATGGCACCGTTCTGAAGATTGATAAGTAAGCAGGCCACGCAGAAGCACCAGAAACGGACTTCTTTCATGGCTTCGATGATCTGGTCGCGTTTGATGGTGGTTGTCCTGACGACGGCGTTGTCACGGGTGCGTTCTTCAACGAGGATTTCTTGCTCGGCATTCAAGTTGAGCGCGCGCGATTTGGGGTTATCAATGAGGCAGAAGAAGCTAAAAATACCCAGTGCGGCGGTGATGGCACCTAATATGATCATGATCCTAAGAAACATAAAAATCATTTCATTAATTTTTTTTTTGCGCTTTCAAAAAGATTATCCACATACCACTGCCAATTGTGAAGACCGTGTGTGTTTGTCATGCTGCCGATACCGTAGCTGATGAGGCCACCAATGATAAGGGCAAGACCGTTGCAGAGCCAGAATGCGCCTAATCTGGCAGCTTGCTCCGAGCGTCGGTACAAAGTGCTGACCAGCAATGTCAGGCATGGATAAATGCCTGCCTCAAAGAAACCAAGAAGGAAACGCATGGCAGCAACTTGAGAGAAATTTTTGCCGGTGGCCGTACATGCGAGCACGGTGCCCCACAGGAAAACAATGACGCCAATGTAGCGTCCAACAGGGAAACGTTGGAGGAAATAATTATTAGGAAACTGGAGACCAAAAAAATTAGAGTGAGACAACAATTTTTACAAGATCATCAGATAAACGTCATGTACCTGGTAAACGAGGTAGCCGAGGTAAAAGATGGAGCCGAGTAAACTGAACTGGTTTCCTTGGAGATTAAGGTCTTGCTTGAATCCCATAACGCCCGCATAGTTGATAGTGGATTTATCCAGAAACTATTGCAGCGTGGAAAAAAGTTTATTATTTGCTGCATTCACACGGGCCGCCGTATTTTTATATACCTGGAGCAAATTGATGGTACAGATGATAGGGAGAACGAAAAAATCGATTTTTCGTACAAGCGCACGTTCCTCTGCGGACATGGGCTCGTCGCCGTAGGTAGCTTCGTAGGGCAATTCATCGTCATCGTAGTGATAAATCGGGTCGCGGGTGTAAAACGACGACGGCTGGCTGGACCGTTTTTCCTCCATCATATTGAGCTGAATGTCAGAGGAGACTCCGGGGTACACTGACATTCGAGTGCTCTGTCCAAAGCAGATGTTGCAACTTTAAAAGGGAAAAAAGTTGAAGGTTGGCCGAAGGGGGAAAAGGAAAGGAAGAAAGAGAGAGAGAAGGGAAAGAAGAGATTGCAGCTCCGGCGGGACAAGTAACAAGCCCGAATGAGCAGCAGCAGCAGCAGCAGCAGTAGCAGCGTCCGAGAAAAATCGGCTCTTGAAAGCACATCATTTGGTGTTCAGCAACAACTTTCTTTTTTTTCGTTCACGGCAAATGAGCTGGCTGGCTGGGTAGCAAAAAGAGTATATGGGAAGGCGGGCATCACATAAATATGCATATCATATTTCATCATACATGACAACCCTGAATCTTATCCATTGTTTAGTAGCTGATATATACGGCGTTATCTTTTTTCCACGTCCTTGGCTTCCCCTTAGCTCCAAACCGGGTAGTGGGACTTGGGGGTGGGTGAGTATTGTTGGTTGGCATGCAAATGCGTGAGACCTTTTTTTTTCATCGCCCCAGAGTCTATACCATATGCAGTGATCGTCTCTACAGAGCGCTGTTCGGCGACTCCGCCGGTTAAAAAATCCAACACAGGCAAGATATGCATGGTAATGGCGGGCAATCATTGCATCATTATCCACCCCATTACCGCTACTTACTTTGAACAATAAATGTGGATCCCCTTGTCGCGTGGGTTCCAGCAACTCGGATGATCTGTCAAGATTCATCCTTGTACTTCTTTGCATCTTTCTTTGTGTGATCGAGATATCGATCCTTAACTTTTTTGGTGACTAAATACGGAGTATGGGGGGAAAATTTGGAAAAAAACCCTGAGTCTGTGCAACGTTGCAATATACGCTCGAGTTACACAGAGCCAGATCAATCGAATGTTTTTTCCCCCTTCTCTCTGCTGCATGCGCTCAACGTATCACAAACTGGACAACAGGGAAAAGTTTAAGCAAAACATACCATTTACAGAGCATTGCCGGTCTAGTCGGAGGGGCCGGTTAGCAATGAACCCGCCGCCCGCTCACTGCATGTGTTTCTTTTTTATTTTTGTTGCTGCTGTTATTCTCATCATTCCATGCAATTAAAATTGGATAGTGTAGGCGAAAGGTTTAGAGAACAAATAGTATTATAAAAAATAATGCGTACTACAGATATGAAGGTATCTAAAGACGGTAATAAAAGTTGGGGTCTTCGCGATCAGTCAAGTCATCCATCTTTTCTGGATTAGCCGGAGTCTGCTGCTGAGGCAATGTGCTCTTGGCCTGGTTCGTCTTGTTCATGGAGTAGCGGGCGAACAAAAGAAGGCAAATGCAGATCGCATCGGAGGCCATATAGGCAATCATTCCTCCAAGATAAAGCGGTTTTTGCCAATCGACCATCATGAGCGGACCAACAAAGTTACCGATGGTATAGCCAACAATGATGCCGCTGCTGTAAAAGATCTTCTTGGTATAGCCAGAGACGTTGTTTGCGACGCACACCAAAATCATGGTGTAAGAAGCACAGTACGACCAGGACAGGTAAAGACCAAGCAGCTTGACTTGGGGCTTGGGGATAACAACCAGGAGGATGAGACCAACGATGGCGAGCACGAGGAATGCACAAGCCAGGTAGATGGTCTGGCCATACTTGCGGTTGTACCACACTGCAATAACGATAAAGATACAGTCAGCTACGCCAGATGGGATACTCAGCAAGATTGCGTTGAGGCTCTAAGAATAGCAGCGAAAAAGAAATTTTGGTGTTAGCATTTACATGATTGATTGCAGGTCTATTAACTGTCGTTGCTTATTTACCGAAAACCCGAATCCCGTCGTGATAATGGAGCTGAATGTGTTCATTGCACCGTTTTGGAAATTGACAAGCATTGATGCGAAGAAAAAGCAGTAGAAACGCGGTTCACGCAATGCTTCAAACATATGTGCTGTCTTGACAACCTTGGTACGCACAACTGCGTTGTCAAGCGAACGGTCGGCAACAAGCTTCTCTTCCTCGGGAGTCAGATGGAGAAGACGCGACTTTGGGTCGTCGACCAAAAGGAAGAAGCAAAACACACCGAAAAAGACAGTAATTGATCCGAGAATAATCATGAGCCTTCACAGCAAAAGCATTTTGTTATTCATCTGCTGTTCAATTCGGTGATAATGTGGTTGTTGCCTTACCATTGCCAAGGGCTCTTGTCGCGTACATCGGTCATGTTGCCGACACCGTATCCAATGAGACCGCCAAAAGCCATAGCAAGACCGTTGCAAATGTAGACAACACCGAGACGACCAGCCTGCTCGCGCCGACGGTACATTGTACTGATGAGAATGATGCAGCATGGGTAGATACCGGCCTCAAAGAAACCGAGCAGGAATCGCAACGCAGCCAACTGCGAGAAGTTTTTGGCTTCGGAGGTGACGGCGAGAACCATACCCCACAGCATGATGAGGAGTGCAATGTACTTTGTAAGCGGGATACGCTGGATAAGCACAGCGTTCGGGCCCTGCGATGATGATGATGATGATGATGATGATGATTAGATTACATGTTTATCTTGATAACCTGATAACGTCAAAAATTTTATGTGTGTATACCTGATACAATAGGTAGCCGAGATAAAAGATGGAGCCGAGCCAGCTGTATTGCGAGCCGTTCACGTTGGTGTCTTCTTTCAAGTTGAGAACACTCGAATAGTTCAGGGCGGATTTGTCGAAGAACTATCAGCGGCAGCAACAGATATATGCAAATTAGAATATGAGCAGGTTTCAAGGAGTGGGTGGGGAATTGTCAATTGCTTTCCCAAAGCATGTACCTGCAGAAAGTTCAAAATGGCAACAAAAGGCATTACATAGATATAATCGAGCTTTCGCACAAATCTTTTCTCGAGTTTTTCATCGTACAAAGTCTCCGAGTCGGTCTGCTTCTCTATTGATGAGGACGACATAGTTGGAAGGTGGAGGCGAGAGGGTTCTCTCTGTCTTTTGAGACAAGAAGCAGCAGAGAAAGGGAAAGGGGGTCTAAAAAATATACAAATGCAGCATGGTTTATATCATTTGCAACTTGTTTCTTTCCTTCTCTCCGCGCCGCCACCACCGCCGATGCTGAACTAGTACTGGGATGCACAAAGTGTCGAAAGTTTCCTTCCCCGCTCCCCGAAATCTTGTGTAGCACACTTTCCCAATCTTCTCCAAACCTTTGTGCGATAGAACTAAATCGCACTTTCTGGGTAAAATGACACATTGGCCCTCGTGCTCACTTTAAATGTATAATCTTCAGCTGTGGGAAAAGCAAACAGTAACAATAATAGTAGCAGCTCATATTCATTTAGTCAATGCATTTAATTGTCGGAGCAGCAAGATGACGATGATGGCCATTGCTTTTTCTTCGTATACTTTGCAGCAAGCAGGGTCTATAGCATTGCAGTAATTGGACACGTTTTCGGCGGGGCTTCAGCCGGAATCTGCTGTAACACCATTTGGTAACCGAGTGAACGGCTTTGTCTTTTCACATACCTTCACCTCGTACAATCTTTAAGGTTTAATCCATTATTGGCACAGAAAAAGTCATGCAACGTGGCGGAAAGGAGATTACCCGGAGGAACAGACGATTGCACCGCAGGAACCAGGAACTTTCAAAATGCGCATGATCGTCTTTCTTCCTGCTTTTCAAGACGGCGGGAGAGCACGAGATATTTTAGTACTCCTTTAAATTGCTCATGTCTAAGATCGCTTACTTCCTTGCAGTTCCTATCAGTCGTTCCGTGCAAGACTGCATCAACGGAATCGAATGTGGGATGTCTGATTTGTTTGTATTTGTAGAAAACAAACATGCTGATAGCCACCACGCACGTTGTTTATTACGTTCAATCGACGGCTGCTACGAGTCCGTGTATGCAGTGTGTGACGATCGCACTTTACGTGATGACACCATGCTATTCATCAACGTGGAATCCAACTCATCCCTTCGATGCACGACGCGAACCGCTCACAACATCGCTGCAAATCTGTCGATAGCAAACATGGATTTTTGCGAGTTCGCCTTGTGGGCTCAGGATCAAGGTGGGATCTTGGATATTCAGCCTAAACCAGTTCCTTGCTTTTCCACAAATAGTAGTTAGCTTAGAAACATCACAGCAATACTTTTCATTGATATCAGTACTAGAGATAAAACCGCCGGAAAGAAAGGGTTATGTAGGTATTCACGAAGAGAATAAAAATTTCCTGCACCTAATGTTTTCATTTTTCTTGTTCTTTTTTCTTTCTGTTTTACTTGTGTGATTCCACAGTATGTTGTCAATGGTGACTACCAAAGAAAACGCTTGTCGTTCTTCTTTTCTAGTCTTTGTGGTGCTTTTGCTTTTAAAGACTAGTATTTTTGCTGCTGCTGTAATAGACGAAGAACTAAAGTGCAACGGCTACAAGGAACTATGCAACCGTCCATACAGCAACGTAACAATGTTAATCACGCATGATTCCTACGCACATGGACAAAGCGTCGCAGCTACTCAAAACAAGGATATCATCGAGCAATTGAATGATGGCATACGTGCACTTAAATTATCGCCTGTACATGTAGAACACGATGACGCTGTCCATTTATGCCACACTGCATGCGCTATTCTGGATGCAGGCCCCGCCACTGCCACCCTCGATCAGATTGCTACATGGCTCGATAGTAATCCGCGAGAAGTTTTGACGATTTTTTGGAACAACCTGTATAACCTTGATGCCAACCGTCTTCAACAAGCATACGAGCAGAGTGCCGTTATGCCATTTGTGTACCAGCCAAACAACAACGATAGCAGCATGGCGGTAGTTGGTGCGTGGCCAACGCTCGAACAGATGATCGCTTCTGGGCATCGATTGGTGAACTTTGTAGATACCTTTCCTGATACCACGAGCACAAACAGTATCCCACCATGGCATGTGTGCACACGATCGACTAGCTAACCCCCAGTCTCAACTCAAATCTAATACGTATAGATGTTCTTCTTTTTTCCAGGCTAATGCAAGAATTTTCCTACATGTTTGAAACGCCGTACGACAACACGGACGAATCTGCATTCAACTGCAACGTAGATCGTCCCAGGTTGGATGCCGATGCTGCAAAGGATAGGATGTATGTTGTGAACCATTTCCTATACGGCACCATCAATCTCGCCGGTGTCCGGATAGAGCTTCCACAAAGAGACAGAGCAGTGATTACCAATGGAAAGCTGCTCTCTGATCATGCAGATATGTGCAGCAGCATATTCGGCAGGAATCCAAATTTTATCGAAGTCGACTTTTACGACCTGGGTGACGCTCCAAGGACGGTGGCTCGTTTAAATGGATTGAATTTCAATGATACTATCCAGCATGAGCAGCATCCGAGTGCGACGACGAGTTCTGATGAAAGCGCAACAACCACGTGGGAGCTGCATATTGAGACACCTACTGATTTCCTCGACCCTGATTTCTTGAAGGATTTGAAGAGTCTAGGTGATCGTGTATCATCAAAAATGGTCCCGCATGTACTCATTGACAATGCGCCTTCGAATGCTGCTGCTAAATCCAGATCCGAGTCTTTTGTATATATCCAAACCTTCACGATCGTGATGCTCGGTTTACTATTCATTATTCACTAAAAACTGTAATGATATAACAACTACTGCTAAAATACAACAAAAATGATATTTATACATCTAGTCGCGGTAGACACTGCTGATTTCACGTCGGGCTCCAAAGATCATACCAGACTGATTCGCGCCCTTCGTGTTTCCATATTGGAATGTGTTGTAGATACCTTTTCCGGCATTCAAGACCTCCTCGCTAAAATTTACATCACGCTTATCCGCAAGTTTGGGCCCAAGGAACTAATATGTAACAATATAAATATACTCTTCTCGCGCAACAATATATCAAAGGAGAAGAATCCAACACTCACCGTCGTACAAGTACCAGCCTTGTAAGCGTACCGCGAAACTGCAAAGATTGTGTCTACGACCTGTGTCATATTCTTCTTTTCGTACAGATCGATGGTTTGGAAAAGATCATGCTTAGGAACACCGAGCTTGTCTGCACCCGCAAGAAAATGCGCAATGTTTTCCATCTACGCAACGCCATCATTCGTCAGCCAGTGCTAGTCCTCTAGCGATAGTTTTCGTATCGTTACCTGGACAAATGGCATCTTGGACTCCTTGTATTTGCCTTCGCCCCGTATAAGTTTGCCGATAAGCCTGGAGGGATACTCATGTCAATATAAATTATTGCTCCTCTAGCCCAAACACAAACACTCACTTGCACAAGATCACGCCGTCCTTGAGCGATGCGTGGAAATCGTCCTGAGGGAATGGCTCACCAATGACATTCTCAATCCAAGCTCGAGCTTCCTGCTCATTCTCGACCGAATACTTTGACTGGATCTTGCGGTGAATTTCTGGATATCCAAAGTTAATAATAACAATTTATTAGTACTCATATCTCGGGCGTTGCGTATTACCTCGGTCGATACCATACAGCGTACCCATGGTAACAAAGGGAAAGATGAAAAACAAAACAGAGATGAATATGGTTTGGGCAACCTTTATTTAAATGCAATTGACTTCGTGTCACACAAGCAAAACAGTCGAGTTTGCAAGGCTCCATTGTTCATTTGAGACCCAGTCTGCCACGTATAGAACGCGTACATCTGTGCACCTCTTAATATCTCTCTCTATTCTCTTTTGTAATGATCTCCATTACTCATTCTATTTTCCGCCAGTGTCTCATGAAGACTTTCGTCCAGAGGAAGATGTGCATCAATCTAGCGAAATATAGCAAAGCTTGACGAGCTGTTTATGCCGGGAATAGAAAATACATATTTGTTTGCTTCTAAAAAGATCCACTGTCAAATCTAATATACCGGGTGTATAATCTCTTACCACGTATCTGACCATACGAACTGAAGACAGCTTGGTACGGGTTCGAAAAGCATCCGTATGTAAATGATGACATTTCATGAAATGAGGGGCAACTGCGTTCTGGCTGCTGTTGGCAAGGTTTTAATCTCATCGTTTAAAATCGTTCAAAGCGCTGCGTTGATGTCGAGCATCCATCAACGACGCTTGATCTTGAATAAATATTCTAGTATCAGTAACATAGAGAGATTCAACAGTCAATGGGTTATAGATGATCAATAAATCTAAGCGTATAAATTATTCTTTGAGATGCACCCATGATGATCTGCAAAGCGATGAGTTTGCATATAAACGTTTAAGAGAAGATCCGGTCAAAAAAGATAGGCAGAGACACCGAATTACATTTGAAAAATGTGCTTGGTCGTGCTACATCCCATACAGGTCTTAGTAAGAGGAATGTTTCATTGTTTCTACTCTAACAACAATAAGGATGTATGTGTGTGGGTAGTTTCGTGGGAATAGTTCGTTTAGGTGGGGTACCCATGTAAATACTCGTGATCAATAAAGGAGAGAAAAAGGCGGAAACCATGTGTATACGTAGAGGTAAAAAATGATAGGAGGTGGACGCAGGAGAAAGTAAGGACGCGCGGGCTTCACTTTTGTTCTTTCATAGTCGATAAACAAAGTGGGGATCCTGCTTATCCGTAAGATCCCCCTCTGGTGTTTCTACTAACACTGTTGCTCCTCCTTGCCCCATATCCTCCGCGTCATTCCTTCGTGACCTGTGTCGGTTGATATTTGCCATGTCTCGTCGTGCCAAAAACAGAAACAATGTGGAGGCCGCAGTAGCTGCTATGTACACGATCAAGCCATTTGCGACCGGGAGCATCAGGAAAGGGCCAATGATATTTCCTGTCAACTGAACCAGTAAGTAAACAACTTTTGATCACGGCAGCGCAGCATTGTACTCGCTTTGTTTACCTGCAGTGTAAAAAATCATCATGGAACCGTTGTAAAAGATTTTCTTTGTATATCCACATACATTGTTGCTGATGGATGCCAGGATAAGCACGTACGCTGCAGCGTAGCTCCAGCAAAGATAGAGTCCTATCAACTTGACGATCCTCCCAGGAGCAAACTGGACAAGCAGGAGACTGATTGCAGTCAAGGTCAGGCAGCCACACGCGGTGAGCAGCGTTTGGCGGGTCCGCTGACTCAACCAAGCTGCAAACAAGACGCAAACAATATCTGTAAAACCGGATGGCACCTGCAGCACGATAGAGTGAAGGCCCTGTTTGGATGTGAACAATCAGCTGATGATATGTAGATTTAGTCAGCCACACTTTTACTTGCATGGAATCCAAAGCTCTCTGTTATGGACACGCTGTAGTTGGTCATGGCTCCATTCAAAAGATTCACAAAGAGGCTGCTCATGCAAAACAACCAAAACCGAACCTCCCTCGCAGCCTCCCACATGTGTTGGTACTTTACACGTGCAGTCCTCACGACGGCGTTGTCCTTGGCTCGCTCTTCTACAAGTTCTTGCTCCTCCGCATTGTGGTGCCATCGGAGCGATCGTGGGTCATCGATAATGGTGAATAGGCAGACAATGCCGACGGATACAGTCGTACAACCTAGAATGATCATGCACCTTTTCAAGTGGGAGACCCTCCATCGTATGAGTTTATGTTGGGGGGTGGGGAAGGAGAACAAATGTCTAAACTTACCACATCCATCCGTGCACGTTGCCCATCGCAGGTATGTGCGCGATGCCATAATGGATGAAGCCACTGAAAGCGATGGCAAAGCCATTGCAAAGCCAGAATGTACCAAGTCGCAACGTTTGCTCAGATCGTCTGTAGAACGTGCTGACAAGTAATGCAAGGCATGGATAGACACCGCCCTCGCCGATGCCTAGCAGAAGCCGCAGCGCCGCCAGTTGCTCAAAGTTTGTGCACATCGAGGTGAATGCTAGCACTGTTCCCCACGCAATGAGTAGAGTGCTTATATATATGCCGAGCGGGATATATTGCAAGCAATAGTTGTTTGGAATCTACATCGTCGATCGAAGATTTAACAGCTGGGCGATCCACGAAAGCGGGTTAAACTTTAATACTTTACCTGGTAACACAAGAACCCGACATAGAATAGAGCAGCCAAGGTGCTGAACTCTGAATCGGACAGGCCGGTATCTTCTCGTAAGCCCAAAGGAACAGCATAGTTGATGGCCATCTTATCCGCAAACTAGATCAAACTACGCTGTTAAAAAACAGGATAATTTGTATGTAAAATGCTGCATCGTCGAAACTGACTTGAATGAAGGTGATAATGCACATGAGTGGAAGGATGCGTCTGTCGAACTTTTTGACCAGGCGCTTTTCCTCTGGCGTCTTCATCGGGTCGATAATGTAGGTGTTATTGTCAACGAGATATATGCTCGAATAAGTGTCTTCCGCTGAATGACTGTTGGCCCAATGTGGAGGCAGCACCTTTTGATCGTCGCCATCTTCGTCTGTTCCTCCTCGATGCATCATATGTACAATTTAAAGTTAAAGTAGATCGCAGAAAAAATACAAGAAAAAAATAACGAGCGAGAAGAAAAAGAAGAGAAAGAGAGAGATAATGGAAAGAAAGGGAGAGAGAGAGAGAAGAATGCAGAGCTCTGTAATCAAGTCGCAAATATTGCTGTAAAGTAGATGTACTGAATCGTTTGATGATCATCTCTGTCTTTCTCTCTCGTTTGCTCCATGTACTAGCCTCTTATTTGTTAATATCTTGCATCTGCAGATCGCAATGGCGCAATCCAAAAATGGCTCAAAAAGATCCTTTCTCCCGGGTTTAACCCCAAACGACCACGGAGAACAATGTAACCAACAGAACAATGGTTGGGCAAGTAAATGCTTACGAGCTCTCGGAATCCGACCAAGCTGCTGGTGGAATGGTAGAGTTTCTTAGTCCCGACGACAACCGATCGATTGACGTATATGACGCCATAAATTAGATCTATGTATTCGAGGACCGCGTGTTTGGGTCGCTGCTGCCGACGAGACATTTAAGTGTGTATTGTGTATCGCTGCTTGCATAGAATAGTGCGAGTCACGCACGTGAAATTCTTTTTCGGGTGAAAGGCGCAAAGAAAGAAAAAATAGCAGAAAAGAGAGTGAGAGAGAAAAGGATTACAGCGCAAAAAAAGTAAGGTCAACATCAACGCAGCTGAGCTTGTCTCTTTCTTTCCTTTTTCCTTCTTCTTTTCATCTTCCTTTTCAATTCTTTTTCCCAGGCCTCTTTTATACTTCTTTTTTGTTCTACAGCTTTCGAGACCCCATTACCATGGAAGGAGAAGAGTTGGAATACTACTGGGGCGCCGTGTCAAGCTCTGTCGATTGGTAAAGGCAAAATAAAAATAGATTTGGGAAAACACGTCATTGCGTGTGGTGGTAGCGGCCCTGGATGATGAAGTCATAGCTTACATGGAGAAATTTACGTTACAGGTGCGAAGAAAATTACACGCACAGCAAGTACATTGCAGAATTTTGGAACACGGTGTCGGTAAGTCCCCTTCTTGGAATGGCAGTGGAACCGTTCGCCCAACAGTGACGACATTGTGATATAGAGTTTGGCGATGATGGTCATCGGGATCGCCGGTCTGATTCTCCACACTCAGCCGCTTGGATGGCGATTATCCTTTGGCTACCTGCTTATCGTGGTGGTCGGCATCGGAAGGTAAAGTATTTATACAGTTTGAGTGTATCATTGCTCTCTTTTTTCGGGGGTTATATCGGGGATCAAACCTATTATTATATTTTTATAGTGTGTTGTTCCATGCGACCCTGCAATACAGATACCAAATGTGGGATGAGGTTCGGACAGTCGGCAAAAAGCACAATTGCAACGAACATGCCTTTTTAACGTGGGATCGCCGGTACATAGCTCCCTATGGTGTGGACTGCCTGCTATCTCTTTTGGCTGCTCTTGAATGAATTCGGATACAACGGCAAGCTCTACACCTTGGGTGTTGCTTTGCACTGCGCTGTAGCAACCTACTTGACAAGTCAATCCAAAGGCACTACACAGTTTTATATGTTTCAGACATCGTAAGTATCCATAAAACAGGATTAGAATTTTTGGGGGTTGATAAAACTCACCCAGCCGGGCTTGCCTACCTGCAACATTTCAAGGTTTGGCGTGGTCATGTGGAGCTGCTTTTGGTTCGTATGGAAACTTTACAAAGGCGCCCACGACAGGGAGGAGATCAAACAGCTTTTCCACAAGGGAGTTGTTTTCCTATTCCTTGCTATCGGCGTATGGCTCTTTGATAAAAACCTGTGTTTTGTATACGACTATGTGCCCAATCCACAACTTCATGCATGGTAAGTTAATTACACAAAAATAGACAAGATCTTTGCATTTTTTTTCTTCCTTCGGTTCTAAAAGGCGTATTTTATTGGCAGGTGGCATGTCTTGGTAAGTGGTCCTTTTGGGGGTATACGAGTGCATGTATTGGGGGTGTGGAATTCGACCTAGCTGCACGTCTATTTTTCTTTCAAGGGGTTCAAAGTTTCGATAGGATTCTCACTTAATCAACCCAGATGTGCGTCAGTCTCCATTATTTTTTCGTGGCATGCGGTTTCGAGATGCTGTTACGTAGGGATAAACAAGAGCAGCAAGCAAAACCCTGCCTAGCGTACCTGGCAGGAGTCGTTCCCTTTATCAGCCTTGAGAAAAAGCAATAGCGAATTCTCACAGTCTGGAATGATGAGCAAGACGAAAGATATGCATTCCCGTGCTTTGTCTCACTGTACCGTACAATTTAGAAGGAAACCATAAGAGCCAAGCTTATTCCAACAATTCATTGCACACCACATATTTTTATCCTCCCACCTAATAGATATTCTAAATCAACTATGCACGCCTCTTGATCGTTTTCATATTTTGTTATATTAGACAGAATTTCCCGCCATTTTCGGTGGAGTTGCGGCAGAATACGGGTGAAAAGCTTAAATACATTGCCCCCTTCGTCTGCACCCTCATGCACGATCCGATTGTGTATTTGGCAATATGTCCACCAGACCTTCTGAGATGACATACGTCTTTTCACGATCAAGAGGAATAGGTAGAAAGTGCAAGGTTACTCCGGCTGAATGAAATAAATCTGGCACGCGAAAAACATATAACGGGTCTCGACCCGATAATGCTGGCCAGATAGACTTTGGGCCCGTATATTGGACCATCTTTAGCATATATTTGAACAGCCTTTATGACTTGCTTGCACAACGTTTCCTTCTAGCTGCTGCTACCAAAGTTTTAGGAGCAGAAAGGCGACAGCTGGAGACTCTGAATTGAATCCGTTGAAGCACACCTATCTTAAATTCGCAGGGCTGCAGTTATTATTCATTGTATCATTGCTGGACGCGGATACCTGCCAGCGTGCAATTACGGATTCCCAATCCAGCCAAAATTTTCAGCTAACCTTATATGTTTGCCGAATCAAGATTCACTCTCTTTCGGCGATGAGTGAAAGCTTTGGTGTCACACCCCCCAAGCCTGCCAAGCAAGCACATTTTTTTCTTCGTGATATCATGCATGGATCATCGACGAAAACCTTATTCAGCAAGAAATTTATATAAATAGCGTATCGAAATTTTCCAGACTTTTTTCTTTGTCTTCAACCAAACTTGTAAAAACTCTCTATCTCTCTCTTTCTTGCTTGCCCTTTGTTTTCCTTGTCCCTTACTACTACTTTTTTTTACTCGCATTGCCCTTACACTTCTCACACACGTTCTTCCATGGAGACGTACGTTGGTTACATCAAGACACCTCAAGACGCTCTTATTATTTTCGAAGCATGCCGACGGGGTCTGCTTAATCGAGTGCAGCGACGCCTGTCAACAAAGGAGCGAATCCACATCCGCTCCGGCTCTGTCTTTGCGTGGGACGAAAGGGAAGCCGGCATGCGACGATGGACGGATGGCCGCACGTGGTCACCCAGTCGTGTGCTCGGCAGCTTCTTGACGTATCGCGAACTAGACACCAAACGCAAACCACGACGTTCCGTTTCGGGACCATCACAACCTACCATGACCAGCAAGGCAGCCGCAGCGTGCTCCTACAAACCGGACGGATTGATCAAACAAAGCTTCTCAATTTGTACAGCTACAAACCAAAAGTTACATCTAATTTCTTACTACTCCAAGGCGGACGTCTTGGCTGGTCGCCTGAAGCAACCATCCTCCGACCCAATGTTTAACCACATTGTCGTTCCAAAGGGACTCTACCCTGAACTTAATCCATTGGATACGAGCGGCGGGCACTCTGCAACGATAAACAGCCTCATGCGTCTGTCGTCTTCTTCCACCTCTTTGTCACCGCAGCATCCATACAATTGCCCGTCACCGCCGCCTTCCTTATCATCTTCACCTACATCATCCGACGAGGATCCGATGGACCTAATGGCTCCGCCACATGCATCCCCGCCATCACCGTCACCGCCGATGGCAACGAACAATAATAATACAAAACTATCCACTACCGCCATTCCCACTGCTTTGCCGCCTTTATACCCTCTCAGCCGCATCAACTCTGCATCTCTTGTTAATTCCTCTTCATCTCTGCTACCTGTCCAAGACATTGCGCTGGAACGCATCCCATCCTCTGAAGATCAGCGGCAATTAAGAGCTCTCTATGAAGGCCTCCGGTTATGAGGTCACACAAACCTATGATATCAGCCAAACTACAGTAAATATAGCGAGGCAAAGAAAAAAAGGCCTAATTCTTTTTCCTTTCGCTTCTTTCTTTCTGTCTCATTCCATCACAATTGTTGAATCTTCTGGCTCAAACACACGTACCCTTTCCTTCACACTCTTTTTTTCTTTTCTTTCTATTTCTTTCCATTCTATATTGCTTCTTTGGGTTCCCTATGCGCTTACAATGTAATAATAAATATAGCAGCTGCTCCAGCCTGCTTTGTGGATACACAAGAAAGTGACAGAACATTTAGCCTTAAAAAGTCAAAGTTATCAAAAACAAAAAGCTTGTTTCTTGCGTGCACAGTTTGGGGGTGCGGCGCAGGATGAAAAAAGCTTTTTTCATCTTGCGGGAAACAAATGAAATGAGCCGCTGAGTATGCAAAGCCTACCGAATTTGACTACTCTGCAAGTGGAGTTTGCTTCTCCTCCCTCAGGATTTCGGGTCGGTGGTGCAACAATGAAAATGAATCATCATTTAGTGGTATGAAAGAAGTGCGACAACGTCTTTGCTGAGCTACTAATTGCTTGGCTTGCAGCCCTAATGCATCGTTTCGCCGCCCCGAAAAGCTGAAACACAGCCCTCCACACTTGCTTTTGGGAAGGGACACATCAGGCACACATATGCTTATTTTCTCTGAGCCCTGTGACTAAGCTCCTATCAGGTGGCCCTGATGATGACAAATACGTGCAATTGGCCGAACAAAATCTTTGATTAAGAAAAAAAGAGGGCAAAATTCTTAGATTGTTCTCGTGTAAACAAAGAAACATAAGGTGCCCCGTTTGCCACGGGTCGGCAGCAAATCCCTCCTTCCTCGTCTGAGTGTCTCTCTCGGGTTGTTTCATCTGCAGAAATTAAGCGAGACCACGCATTATAATTGTCGATGAATCTAGCTGAATCCGGCTTGATTTTGGGTCACCGTGCAAACGGTCTGGATTTCCATCGACTTTATCTTCAGCTACTAAGCGACGTTTCTTACCATTATTACATAACAACAGAGTAGCACTGTCATCTCATCTCTTGACTAGCTCATCATCACCGTGAACAAGCACACTCAGATGCATGTAGCGCATCCTCATGCTTGTGCTCGGGCATCTAGCTTATCTATGTTTAAAAGCGACCTCTTTTTTAGAAGATTCGGAAAAAAAAAGAACTAACTCGTAAACATTTTTCCTTTCGCATTGCCCGACCATGTAGTCTAATTGTTGGTGTGGGCCAGGAGCGAGCTTGCTTCAATGTGCGATCTATTTTCATTCAACTCAAGTGTAACATATATGCGGCCCCCACCCCGACCTAGAATAAAGTTACAATTTTGCACACTCTAATCTTATTTCCACATGTACCCAGCATCATCATCGTCAGGAGGAGGATAGCGGGAGAAGATGCTGATAGTCACAAGAAGCACAGCAGCGATAGCAGATGATTACATATGTGATAAGGTTACGTTGGCATGGAATCCAGGCGTTGTTGTTGTTAGCCGCTTGTTAAGTGCGCATAAATCCGATTTGGAATATATTTTGATTTTCATGTACGTATACGTCAGCGACGGCGGAAACAGAGTACAGAAACGCAGATCTTGGAAGACAGCAGATGTATACACAATATCTTCTTGCTTACCATGATGTAAAGCGGATACCATAAAAAGTGGTGCATGCCTGCATACCTGCATATACAGCTATTCTGTTTCTACAACACTCTGACTGCTTTGCATAGCCACATTATGCATCTTTACGCGCATCGAATCTTGGCGACGCCGGTCAACATTTCTCTGCCAGAAAACTTTTATGCTCGCTCTGCCCACGAAGTCTGTCTTTTCCTTGTCATCCAAAATGAGCCAAAGATGTATACATTGAACAAGCGGATAAAATCTACAACATTTTTGTTTACGCTGGTGGTGGTAGGAACTTTTCTTTGGTGGGTAGTGCCACACTTGTTGAGGCTGCCTTGATTGACTGGGACGGGCAACGGTCCAGTTTCAAAGGTCACCGCGGGCTGGTGGTGTAGTGGCGAAAAGAAACGTATTTTTCCAAATTGGGGATCCATCGGATCAGAAGAGAACCTTGTTCGTTTTGTTCTTGGTTCTTATTCTTGAGACCCTTATTAATGATATCTAACCCATAGTCCCCCCAACCATTATCCAGTTTGGTGCAAATGAAATACATCTCTCTTTTACTATCGGGTCCGTGCCCAATTTTGGGGTTGTATATTAAACTTGATATGGTACCAATAAAACAAGAAAACATCCTCCCCCCCCTTGCCGAAAATACTTCCAGTTGATCGTGAAATCTTTCAGGGAAGAAGAAATATGGAATTTTTTGTTAACAAAACGAGCAAATTTCGTCTGTTTCTAAGAAAACTTCTTTATTGATAACAAAATCAATTCTTGGTTCTAATTGATTTTTTTCTCTTTTGGATTGCTAAGTAATGATGATGCTAGTAGGGAGAGATGCTGCTATGAAACATCAATAGGTTAATTCCTTTTTTTCGTTCGTCGTGACAAGGTGGGTAATGTATAGACACGATGGGGGAAAGGGACATGAGGAGAAAAACGATGAGAGGAAAGAGAGATTTAGAAAAGGATGAATGGGCATTTTACAACTTGGGACCAGCAGCGAGAGTCTCGGGAGCGGCCTGGTCTTCGTAAGTCTTGAAGTTGTCAATGAACATAGAAGCGACCTTGTTCAAAGACTCGGTGAATTCCTCGGAAGTGCCTTGCCAGACCTTACGAGGGTCCAAAAGTTCGTCAGGGACGTTGGAGACCTTGGTGGGGACCTTCAGATTGAAGACGTCGTAGTTGATGTATTCGGCGTTGGCAAGTTCACCGCTGTGGATAGCATCAAGGATAGCACGAGTGTACTTGAGAGGGCAGCGCTTGGCGACGCCAGCCTTGCCACCGATCCAGCCGGTGTTGATCAACCAAGCATCGGCCTTGTGCTGAGACATCTTTTCAGCCAACATGGAAGCATAGCGCTGAGGGTGGAGGACCAAGAAGGGAGCGCCGAAGCATGCAGAGAAGGTAGCTTGGGGTTCAACGATGCCATCTTCGGTACCGGGGACCTTGGTAGTGTAGCCAGAGATGAAGTGGTACATGGCTTGCTCGGGAGTCAACTTGGAGACGGGAGGCAAGACACCAAATGCATCGCAGGTCAACAAGATAATGTTCTTGGGGTGGCCGCCCATGCAGGGAAT
Organism: Rhizomucor pusillus; assembly: GCF_041956525.1. Classification (NCBI taxonomy): domain Eukaryota; kingdom Fungi; phylum Mucoromycota; class Mucoromycetes; order Mucorales; family Lichtheimiaceae; genus Rhizomucor; species Rhizomucor pusillus. Next base: position 1,511,227 of record NW_027192146.1, on the reverse strand, counting down.
CTTAGCGTTGGGAATGTGGTCTGTAATATATCGTCTTCGTTAGAGATACCGTCTTCTTTCTCATTCCTTTCATTGTTGCAGATAACAACTTACCAATGGGATAAGAGCAGCGAGTGTTCTCGGTCAAGAAATCATCAGAGTAGTCGACAACGCGAGTTTCCTCATCCAACACGACGTTTTCCAAGACGGAGCCGAACTTGATAGCGTTGAAAATATCGGGTTCCTTTTCAGCAGACAAGTCAATGCACTTGGCATAGCAACCACCTTCGATGTTGAAGACACCAGTGTCGCTCCAGCAGTGTTCGTCGTCACCGATAAGCTTACGCTTGGGATCAGCGCTGAGGGTGGTCTTGCCAGTGCCGGACAAACCAAAGAAGAGGGAGACGTCGCCGTCAGGGCCTTCGTTGGCAGAAGAGTGGAGGGACAAGACACCAGCCTTGGGCATGAGGTAGTGCATGACGGTGAAAATCTATAAATTCATATGATAAAAATTTAGCCATCCGTTGTTTCGGCTCCCGCATGAATTGCATTTATGTACTTACACCCTTCTTCATTTCACCAGCATACTCAGTGCCAAGGATAACCATTTCGTTGCGCTTGAAGTTGACAGAGACGGAGGTGGTGGAGGTCATACCAGTAGTGTAGCGGTTGGCAGGGAATTCGCCAGCGTTGAAGATGGTAAAGTCGGGAGTGCCAAAGTTCTCCAATTCTTCTTCGGTGGGGCGGATCAACATGTTGCGCATGAAGAGCAAGTGGTATGCACGGGAGGCAACAACACGGACCTTCTTGCGGTACTTGGGGTCCCAGCCGGCGAAACCATCAAAGACATAGAGGCGAGGACGGGTATTGAGGTAGTCGATGGCACGCTCGCGGTTGATCAAAAAGACCTTTTCGTCAATGGGAGTGTTGACAGGACCCCACCAGATATCCTTCTCGGAGGTTTCTTCACGGACAATACGCTTGTCCTTGGGAGAACGGCCAGTCTTCTTGCCAGAGTAGGCGCAGAGAGCACCGGCAGAGGAGATCACGGTGCCTTGCTCGTAAGTAAGGGCTTCTTCGTAGAGAACGGCAACGGAGGGGTTGCGCTTGATGGTGACCTGTAGATAACATTGTTGTCAGCTAAAAGTTGCATAGCCAGATCATGCTGTAATTACCTTGTCATAGTCAATACCGGCAACTTCGTGAAGTTCTTCTTCAACCTTGGTGTGAGAACCAGAGGAAACGGGACGACCGAATGGAGATCCAGGGCGAGGAGAGGCAACCATAGTGAAATAGCTGTGAAATAAAGTATCGAAGGGCAATTGTCGACCAAAACGGTTGCTTTTATATACAGTTTGATGCGTGCGCGTGAACGTGAATAGACATGCTGTGTAGGGTATTTTCGGAAGTTGCTCGCCCGACCTCCTCCGAAGGAGGCCCGTGATGAACGGAGGTAGTGTGTGGGCTGGAAGGGGTTCGCAAAATACCGATCTGGAAATGGCCAATGGCAATCACTGGTTCTCATTTTTGCTCGTGCGCTAAGGGTTTGTGCGCATGTGACGATATATCTTGGGCTTTTTGAATACATCCAAGTTTCCTTCCTGTCGCGCCGAGACCGGTTTGTTCTTGCACGCTAGTTAACGGATACATCGATACAAACAGACGAGGAGAACAATGAGTGAATCATTATCTAGCTCATATGCTCTCGAGGACTGTGCGCATATGACTGTATCAATTACCGGTATCGCCCACACTATCAATTCCTCCGCCCGCCCAAACTTTGATAACCTTGGAAACTGCTTCGTACATATCACGTAACCTTTTGTTCCTGTTGGCATAAACAATGTTTTTTATTCGAAATGCTTACTCAAGACACCCTGGGAACTTTTTCCTATTATGTCATAAGTGCCTCTCCCCGCACTCGACAAGAAGGTTGGCAGATACTCCGCAAGGTACAAGGAGAGTCTTTGTTCCGCGGCACACTTTTGCCAAAAGCATGAAAGCTATTTTTATTTCATCAATTCATTCGTTTCAATCAAAGCATTAGAAAGGGTCCTCGGAACGCCGTTCATCAGCACAAAAAGACGACATTTCTGTCATTCAACAGGTTCATCGACCTTCTGCCAAAGTCCATATGATTTGTTGGGATCGGTGGGCCAAAGTCGAATCGTTCCGTCCTCTAAACTCAAATCGTTAATAACGTCATAGTCGGTCATTCACATTCATATACCACGACGCACCGGATCCAGTTGCGTATAATTCACCATCAGGGCTATAGCCAACGGCGTGCACTCCCCCGTGATGTCCCTTGTGCACCTCTGATCCAAATCACATCGTACATCATCAGTTTACTGTCTTGTTGGGCTATTCTTCTTTTTGTTTGATCTCTCTCTCACCTAATTCTTTGCCATCATGGTGCGCATGGATCCGCACCCAGAGATCTGTACTTCCGACAACGTACTTTTCGCCACTTGGGTGAACAGCTACCGACGTCACATCTCTGGGGAACTGGTGTCTTTGTACAATGCTGTCTCCTCCATGAATTGCGCTTTTTGGACAGGCCAAAAGATACAGCGTTAATGAGATCCTTTCTTGTCCTGCAAATAAAGCGATGATCTGTACCTATGGAATGACCAGAAACATGCTGCGTTGCCAGCACCCCAGACTGCATATTCTCCATTGGCAGTAAGATTCATGGACGATACCGGGCCACCAGCTGCTTCTTGCTTGATCTCCCTCATGACGCGCAAGTCCCAGACACGCACAGTTTCGTCTTCTCCAGCGCTGAGTATCATGTTCAAGCTAGGATGCCAAATCGCAGACTTAATGGTTGCAGTGTGCCCCTCCAGCTCGACTGCAGGCGAATCAGGTCGATACAGATCAAAAATTCGTAGCTTATTTTCGAGTCCTCCAGTCACGATCCGAGTGCCGTCAGGACTAAAGTCGGCTGTGCGTACAATGTGTTGATGCGAAAATGAGTACAATTCTCGGCCTGTGCACGCGTCCCATACTTTGGCAGTAAAATCAGCAGAGCCGGTGACGGCGCGGTGGGCTCCTCGCGTCAGTCGAGCACTCCACACTGCACCCTTGTGGCCTTTGAACGTGCCGATCCAATCGCCCGTCTGGCCGTCTCTAAGCATAGGATTGCCGTCTGACAGCAAACACGATCCAGTATAAGCAACCAACTGTCACGTAGCCGAAATAGTCTACTTACCCTTGCAAGCCGAAATCAGGTAGTACTTGCCGTCAGACTGCATTGGAGAGAATTGTAGATCGACGACAGGCCGAGTGTGGCCGGAGCATGTCAGTGGGATTATTCTGTTGTTATTCGGTTGGGTCATGACGAGTCGTTAAAAGTTGACGGTATGTACAGTGGAGGGTTGGAAAGGGAATCGTGACGGGAATAGAAAGGAAACTATAAAGAGACACTGGAGAAAGAGAGAAAAGTGGGAAGGACAAGGACGATGATCGCGTCCTGCTTGTTCAAGCCTTTTCGTAAGCAGTGGTTGCTTCAGCCCGAAAAAAGGAAGAGGCAAAAGACAATTTCCTTTTTCTCTGCCAGCCAAAAAAAAAGTTGTACTACGCATACACGCCGCATAATAGCAATGACACAAGTCGAGGACGCTTCCCTCGAACAAGACCTCGAGGAACGCGTGCGTATTCTGTTGCAAGATGAACTGCTTAAGGACGTGCCCACAAACCCGAGAATCGAGGAGATTGAGACCTTAATCAGCGTTGAACAAGGTCGCGCGTACCAAATCACGATCGACCGCAGTCCTTTGGAACCCCTTTGTAAGCGCCTTGTATATTTTGAATTCTGCGTGGTCCATACCTAACACATGTTTTGTCTCTGCTGCGGCAGCCATTGCTGTACGGCAGTCAACGACAGTGAGTGAAATCAAAAAATTGATCAAAGCCAAGCTGGATCGCACACTCAAAACAAATGAAAAGAAATCCATCAGTTGGTAAGAATAATCTGTAGAGCAGTGACCTTTTTGTTGTGCCTACATACGATACACTTTAGGAAATATATTTGGCGAACATATTGTCTTATGCTAGATGGTCAGAGATTGACGGACGACTCTGCGGTTGTTAGTCAGCTGGGTATCAAGCAAGGAACTGTGCTCAAGTTTTCCAGAATGCCGCATGAAAAAGGAACGCATCGCAAGGCATGGCGATGGTACCGAAAATGAATGTCAAGATGACAAATCGCTATCAACATTGAACGGTCGTTTGCAATGAAACATGAACTTGCATGTTACCAAATGCAGCAACATCTTTGTCAGCGTCGGAGATTCAACTTTTGCCACAGTATTCTCCAGGCTGGGAGAACCTTCCAGCGACTGCCAGCATCTGCCAGCAGCTGGCCGAGGAGATTTGTGATGCCTGCCTATAAAAAGGCGAGCTTATTTTTTCTCCACACAACATCAACTTTACAATTATCACAGTGTCTTTTCCCATTCCTACATCAATGGAAATCATTATCGAACGCACTTATCCGCAGCCCACCATGTCTTCTTCCTATTACGCAACTGCCAGCCATCGGCATCATCACCACCATCCTCAGCAGCATTTCTATCATCAACCCGACTTTCCAATGTTCCATCAAGTTTACGTCCCACGACAAGAGTACGTCGTTGTTCAACCACGCTGCTACTCTTCCCCTTGGCAAGATGAACTCGAAATGTATTACTATCAGCAACGTCTACGACAGCGGCAGCGTGAGATGCGCCGGCAACGGGCTGCAGCTCTTGAACGACAGCGTAGGACCGAATTAATGTTTGCTATGCTTCAAGAAGCCGCTCAATGGATGGATCAAGACTCAGATGAATATCAAGAAGATGACGACAACGACGAAAATGAGGAGCAAGATTTGGAAATGCAAGAGGCTTACGAATACATGAACCGAGAACCAGAGCATGAAGAAGAGAAGGATCAAGAAGACGAAAATGGCTCTTCCTCCGATGAAAGTAACAGTGACGACGATGATGAAGATATGCAGGAACTACCGGAAGATCAGCCAAAGGAATCAAGGTCTATATCGATCGAGTCCCTAGAAGAACCTGATGTCCATGTAAATATCCAGATTCGCCAGCAAAAGCGTGATAGTCAAGACAAAGCTGATGTCAAGGAACCCACATCTGAGTCCAAAGTCGATGAAATTGAGCAAGAATTGCCATCCACAGAAAACAAGGAACAAGCGCAAGAGCAAGAACAAGAGCGAGCTGTATCTGATCAAGACCGAGAGAATGTAAAAATGGCAGCTTCTGAAGACAACAATTCTTCCTTTGTCCACATCAACTTTATCCACGACAATTCCGATTCTGACTCCTCGACCTCAGTACCTATCCGCCGATCATCTTCTTCCTCCTCCTCCTCTGACAAGAAGCTCGCCCTCCTTCAAGATATTGAGCAAAAATTGGCTCGGATAGCCGAGAAACACGACTCCATGGTTCCGGAGACGCACTTGCATTTCCTTGAGAACTCTGAAGTGATTGCCACAACGACCGATAATAAGCTATTCCTGGGCATGGAAGATGAGGTCATCCGGATAATGCTCCAACTGGACGCAATTGATTCTGATGGTGACCAAGAAATCCGCAGCAAGCGCAAGTCTTTAATCCATCAAGCACAAAAGCTTTTGGACGTTCTCGATGAACATAAGCAACGGGAATGGGAGAAGGCATCTTCAGATAGCTCTAGCTCGTGCTCTTAACAATATAGAATCTACTACTCAGCAATAAAAATACAAAATAACTTTATGATGGATACCCAAAATTCAGCTTTTTGCAATTACATGACCTGAATTTTAACTATCCATTTTCATCGTTCAGGAAATCCTACACGAGAGCATGAAAACTTAGAAGTCAAATTAATGTACATCAAGTGGTGGATCAGCGACGGCAAATATTCATTGATCAATCCCAGAAAGGGATAATATTTAATGTAATTTACAAATGATATAATTTATACAAGACTCTTTTTTGGGGAACTAGTGACAAGAATGTACACTTTTCGGATGGTGATCTCCAGCGGCAGACGTTGCTGACGATGTAGGTGCGCCGGTTGCCGCAGCTGTTCGAGCAGGTGCCTCTGTTGGTGCCGGTGCTTCTTCAACATCTCTGCTCGCAGCGTGGTGATCCGACGATGACGATTCGGGCTGTTTTGCACTGGTAGGACCATTATCGACGTTTCTAATGTACAGATACTGCCACGCTAGCGAGATGACGCAGCAGATCGCTGTTACGACAAGGAGGACATAAACATTTGTTGTGATCGTGTACGGCGCGGCGTCGTATGGATACTGACGATTCAATACCGACTCGATGCCGGCCAGCAGCCCCGTGTGCGCGTAGAAATCGATACCTACGAGGAACACAAAAGCGCCTGTAAACGATGTAGAGAATACAATAGCGTATTCTCTCAGAAAGATGAACGCTACTGCAAACAAGACAGGTAGAAGCGCAACAAAGAATGCGCGTCCAACAGGATTGTCGATAACGAGGTTTTCTTGCCAACAACAAATGTACGCTGCAAGAGCAAGGCCGCCCATTGCTTTTTTTTTACGCAGCAGCAACAAAGTAAGTACAATAGCATCTAGTAGATTGAATCCTGCGGTGTGTACTTTACCGCTAACAAGCGCCTTTGAAATGAAAGGTAGCAGGACGTATACAATGGCTCCAAACACACCGAGGCCCGCCGGCACAGCGACCATGACAACCGAGTCGTTGCTGTAGCCACCGACAGGCTTACTGTTCGCTAATGCAATCCAAGCAAGCGTGCCTGTGAAAAGCATCAGAAAATGCTGTCATCCATACGCCTAACAGCACCGTTTGTGCTAGTAATAGACTAACCAATGGTAAGGAAACCAGAGATCCCCAAAGTAAGTCTATGCGCGCGGACACCAGCGAGCAATAGGAAGAGTCCTATGAAGATGAGTACCGCGCCGGCCACACCCATTTCTGGTGTTACGTAGTTGTATCCATATGCCGGATTCACTGCGGTTATCACATTCAGTTTCACTTGTTTCACATTAAACATAAAGAGACATTTTTAACCCATACCTGCTCCAGGATCGGTGTTACTGCCACTGCTGCCGCTATTACTACCGTTGCCACCACTATTGTCGCTGCCGCCGTTGTTGTTGTTGCCGTTGCATGTGACGGTCTCTGGCTGGTTATTATTATTATCACCATCCGTGTTGCCATCGTCACCGGAACCATTCCGGTTCCAGGAACTCGCTGTAGCGTTGACAGCTTGTTCCGCTAGCAGCAGTAATGTAATCATGGATGTACCGAAAGAAAAAGAACAGAGAAAGAAAAAGAGAAAAACAAGTGACAGCAAAGGCAGGTTCGAGATTGTTGTAACAATAATAATAATAACAACAACAATCGACAATATCGGTGCATTGATCATGGGCCGTGATCATTTTTCAGGGTAACTCTTGCGCTCTCTCTATTTTTACATAGACTTTTGTCTGAATCGTCCTCGGGATTTTCTGTTTGTGGGCATGCCGGTGCATACAGAGAAAAGAAAACACGTTTCCATCTCCAGACTTCACCTGACCCACAAGTAACGTCGCACCAGCTTTTGCTTGCCAAAATTAATAAATATCGCAGCAGACCATAGACGATGACCAGATATGTCGCCAGCTGGGCTAAGGGACACACTAGTCTGCATTCACCCCACCCCCAGTTGTTCCTTCTCTTTCTCTCTTTTTAAATCATCTCTCCTCATCATTTCCCGGTGTGAGCACATTGCTCGCATATACTCTCTAACAATTGGCTGCTTGGAAAAAACGCGTTTACCAATTATGGAATAAACTAGCCGCGCGCGAAACAACAATGCCGCTCAGGATCAAAAGTGAGGCTCAGCATATATATAAATGTGGTTTTACATTTTTCTTCTTCCAAAAATTCCTTTTCTTTTCACCTTATCATAAATGTTCTTCTCCTCTGAAGAGAAAAAAAAGCGCTTTGACGACGACGATAACGGGTCATCAGACGAGGATTCATTGTCGGTGCCATCTGGTTCGTTGGATGCTCCTCCCAAGCACTACGCAAGGGACGATATCATTGTGTGCGCAACCAAAGGCAAACTCTATGCAGTTAGCAAACGCGATGGATCAAGAATATGGCGAGCCGACTTCCCATCAAGCGGTGTCGTTTCCGTTTTCATTACAGATATGGATCAAGTAATCGCAGGTGGAAACGGGAAGACAGTGTGCTACGATTTGTACAATGGAAAACAACGCTGGATGAATAACATGAAGGTAAAGTTGCTCAATGAGAAGAGACAAGCCAAATCGATGTAAACTCTTGTTTTTCACAGGGCTGTGGATTCGAAGAAGTGGGTGTGATCTGCACGCCGAGTCGTTCCTTGAGACCAAAGACGGAACAAGCTCACGAGGACCTGCCGACGTACGAATCAGACAGTTCATTTTCGAGCATGCAGGTCGTTCTCGGATGTAGTCGTGGAAAATGTCTGGGCATCGACGCAAGGACAGGACACGAGCTCTGGAAGTTCCCGTGTCCCAAAGGTGGATACAGGATCCCTTCAGCCCTGGTCGATCCACCGTCTGCACGGTCAGGTCACCGGACACTTGTTTACGTCGGCTGCGGCAAATGGCTCTACTGCCTTGTTGCTGAGACGGGTGAGCTCGAATGGAGTACCAAGGTGTCAAATGCAAAACTCGGTCTCGGGTACATGGCAATGGCAACCGCCTGGAGTTCTCGACTGGCTGCTGAGGCGCACACTGCGTTCAGCTGCTTCCCACAAGCTCAACAGGAGGCGATTGAGCGAGAGCGACGGAACAGAAATTGAGGTGGTTAGGTGTCTTTTATGTCTCCCCTCCCTCCCCTTGCTGCAAATCCTTCCATCCGCATCTATTGTTCACATGTCACTTTTCAGTTCTTGATTGCTTGTAATTATGATACGAAATCAATAATTATATCTCATTGTAAAGAGTTCGCTGTAGTATCAAAAAAGCTCTACACAGCAGTCTGAGGTCATCCATCTTTTCATTTTCGTAACAATAATATGATCCGCGTATGACATCGTCGAAAACTTTGTTATTCTCGTCACCATCGTATGCTCGCTCACGACGGACGGGTCCCGTTCCAGGCACCAGTTCACATATTGCAACACAGTCATCTCAGCGTGGAAGTAACAACACCGCCTTTGGTTGTCAGCACAAAGTCCGTCTTGTCCAATAGATTGCAAACATTCAGATTTGTCAGCGGAATCAGGCACCGAATTTTAATCCTCCGATTGCATGCTTGTCTGGGAACTTGGAACCCTTGAAAGCAAAACTTACCATTTTCTTTCTATAGCACTGTATGGTAGATATTTTAACGTTTCTTCATTCCAATAGTTTGAATCAAGATTGCTACTAAGGCTGCAGGAGTGGTACACCAAAGGAAAAGCTCAAGCTGGCAGGCGCAGAATTGCTGAGACAGCGGTTCCGCTCACCTGCAAAAAAAGAAAATTTTTTCTGCGGCATTCCAATTCGAGGTTGACACTCCGTCCAACTCGAAAGATATAAAAAGGGGAGCACGCTGGGAACGTCTTTTTTTCCTTATGACCGTACTTCATCAGGATCTGTATGCAGTACATTACTAGTCTACGTTTTCCAAACTAGACACATTAACCGGGTTAGACGATGACGCGTGGCAGCTCCTCCCATGAGTGAAGTGTGTTGGAGACTTACTTTCGGGTGGTTTCCAACAGTTGATGATCTCGCCCTTTGTTTTTAAAACATTGTGGCAAGGAGGCAGCTGTGGTCTGATAACCTAATTTTTACTAAAAAAGAAAATGAAGCAAGCTGAAAAAGCTTTGTGTGGGCGTCTCTTTGTGTGGGCGTGCTCAAAGAAGCGTGTTGGAGTTTTTTTTGGAGTGTCCAAGTTTTCAATTGTTGGGATTTTTTGGAAAAAAAGATTACAATTGCGATTTCGTTGTCGTTTTTTTCAAACAAATAAAACCAATGAACATTTTACACAAAAAGTACATGTATGCCAAGTTGTTTAACATTGTCTGTTACTATCAGGTGGATGTTCTGAAATTGTAGAATGTACGTTCGGTGAAGGATTTGACCTCCGTACAGAGGGATGCGGTTGTGTGATGTGTTCTGAAGATGCTTTTCGCTTCTGTACTTGGGCCTTAAGCTGCTGGAAATGGTCATCGTAACGAGCCTTGTGCTGTTCCAAATCTGGTGATTGCCTGTAGCCATTATCACGACTATTTAGGTGCGCTTCCTCTGCTTCATCCAGCCGCCGCTTCAGTGTATGAAAATCAACTGGATGCTCTGCATCCATATTCGCTTCGTATAAAGTCAACCACTCACGATGACGCCATATTAACAGATTCTTATCGTTTCCCACATCTGAAAGCCCAAGATCCTACGATGTGGCAAATAAGTAACAAGACACTACCGCTATTGCTTAGCAAATCAACGGGTTGACTTACCCGAAGGACCTTCTTTAAATCCTTCACATTCATCATGCCGTAAACCAACTTGATGGGCTTCTTGCCAAGGTATTTTCTATTCGAGAGCCAATGATTTAGACTTGCTAATCTGCGGGATGCCTCGTTTGCAGCGACTTACTCGTTATACTGTGGAGATTTGGTTTGTGATGTGCGTAGCTGCAATAAAAAATGATGATCACATATCAGCACAAACGTTCCGGGATTTGCTTTACTATTCTGCTTTACCAATGGATGTGATTGTCTTGATGTATTTGAAGGGCTGGGTGAAGGTTGCGGTTCTTGCAAACATTTGTCCAAATGTGCATTAATATTGCTCATTTTTACATTTTTTAGGCAATTAAAACATTCGACGATATCGTTAGCTATGTCCAAAAACCAGAATCAATACATTAGATTCTCAAGTATATCACATATCGTCAACTTACGACCAGGTTGTAAAGGTATGTCTCTAGAGGGAGTTTGTGCTTGCGAAGACGTAGCTATTGACGTAGGCCGAGACTGCGATACGGACACCGCTGTTACTTGATTGGGATTAACCTGGACTATATTGTCAGGTGAAGATGCTGTCGAAGATTTCCTGTTCTCTATGCGTGTTGACCGTCGTGTTCCCGGCGTTGAAGCAGGCGGCGGCGGCGGCGGCGGCGGCTGAGGAGGACAGTAAGGATTTGTTGTTGACATTTGCGAGACTGCGGCAGGTATTTGTGGTATTGATGCTGTTGTTGCTACTGTAGGTAGACTCGTTGAAACTGTTTTGCTCTTCTGTTCCAAGTCTATGATAAGTTTTCTAACGATCGAGTTGTTAGAACAGACGGCGATGCGGTGCCTCGAGCTGCGACGTTCTCACCTGGTAGCTTTCCAACTATTGACTGCGTTTTCAAGGGCACTGTTTCGCACCAACTTTGATTCATCAGCAGGTTTGGCGCATGTCGGGCAGGTACGCTCAATGGCGAGCCGTCGACGGATACATATTGCACAGAAGCAGTGGACGCAGGTTGCAAGTTGCATCGGCGTCGTGTAAAACTCTTGACATATTGAGCAGCGCAAATCAAAGTCTAGTTTCTGCAGTCGTGGATCGTTGAAATCAGTCGGGTGATCGACATCGTCCAGGAATGCGTCGCCCATGGCCCCAAAAGCACAGTTGCAGAAAGAGCGAACGCGCGTGAAATCTTGCGCGCGTCGGGACACAAAGACGGTCCCAGACAGTCCGTCATCAAGAAACTTTTGCTACGAAACCTATTTCTTCTTTACAGCGGCTTCCAAATAATTATTATATCTACATCGAGTTATCTCTTCCGCACAGCCTAGTTATCTTGTAATTTGACCGTGGCTCGTCGTGAAATAGGCTGAAGTTTATGAAGTTTATACGAGTTGTAGTATAGTGGTGCTAGTATTCCAAATCGTACTATGTATCTTGAATTTTATGAATTCCCATTCCACTAGCACCAGGTAAAAGAGATTTCGAACGAAATTAAACAAGCTGTACGTACGATAATTGATACCTACAACGCAACAAAATTCTGCTAACAATTTTTCATCGAGGATTCGCTTTTGGACAGGAAATCCCGGGGTGACCTATAGATGACTTGGATAATTCTCGACAAGGGACGGATCTCTGCTTTTTCTTGAATCCTGAATCAATCATCATCATTACCATCGAATATTGCATTATTGTACTTTAACACTATGTTCTGTATCTAAAACGTCGTATTATCTCCGTATAGCTCCATTTTGCCTTTTCTGAGATGAGTGCCCTAACTGGTGATTTCTACAGCCACAAGTGCGCCGGGATAGGTATGGTATGGATGAATGTCATGATATAAATGTGGAGATAAGCGAGTGGTGATGGCAGACGGTTTTCACGTCTACTGAGTCAACTTGTGTACTCAATAGAGTTTTCTACTGTACCCAGAGAGTAATTCGTATAGTCTCCTTCAGGAGACTCGGAAGAATAGTGGTGACGCGTCCGGTTGTTCGTATATCTAATGAACTTTGTACAGATAAACGTACTACATGCTCTTAGCGCAATTCGCTGCTTCTCATATCACAATGACCTTATTTCCTCCAGATTAATCAAAATTCACAGCAAGCTGTGATTAAATAGCTTGCTCTCGATAGCTGTATTCCACGTATTATTAGCATAGCTTACATCACTACTCGAAAGAAACAGTTCTGTTCGAGGAGCAAGAGGGGGAACGAAGGATTTTCAGGGGTCTAGCAGGTTTAGCCACATGCAATATTCTGCTATGCAACAGAAACCTTGTACTGTTGCTTTTCCTTTTTGGCGGCGGCTAACATGAACGAAAACAACGCGATGAACTACTCTAGATCTGAGCGATATGTAATCACCTCGATCGTAAGAAGAATCATTTTATCTCGCGAAACAAAGTCAACAACACTAGTCAAAGACGCTGTCGCCAGCAGTAAACTATTTTCCATCACTGCAAATAATTTACAGTACATATAGTTCCTGCGTCGTAGGACTGCTTTTTGCAGCCAAGTTTACATTTCTGTAGATAGGCTCTATTTTCAGGGAATGGGGGAGAGAAGAGAGAGAGTAGGTATATAAATCGCCAATACTTCCAACAACAAGCAGCTTCTGCTCCTTATAACCTTATCAAATTTCTAATATCCCAACCAACCAAGTGCTATCAAAGTATCAAAGTGCTAGTATCAGCAACAGCAATAGCAGAATGTTATCATCATCCAAACCGATCTTGTTCTTCGCCGCTCTGGTTGCACTGTTGTCCTTGGTTAACACAGTTGCCAGCCAGTTTCTGTACGACTGTAGCTGCAGCGACCGCTTGGACGGCGAGGTGGTTGATAGTCTGACAGACGATGCTTGCCAGGTTGCTGCAGGTGCACCGCTCTGGGGCGCAACAGGAGAAGCACTTTGCAAATTCCTTGGGGAAGAAGGCATTGTAACGTTCGTGGAAGTCTGCGAGATGCAGCACTCTCTCGAAGCCCACTGTCGACTCAACGAACGAATGCTGGACCAGTCGGCGCTCTATTAATACCGCAATGAGTGCAGAATTCTACAAAATCACGATGCCCGTAGCTGTTACTGCAATTTTGCTTTTGTATATGTTTATTGCTCACGATCTACAGAAAATTTTACAGGCCATCCTCCCTTAAATGTAGCAACACTTAACACCCCGTTACCTTGCCATCTTTTCTAGCCAGCGTCACCCCTATGAAAGTACCGTCATTTTTTTCCTTGTTGGATTACATTTACCCGTCTCATCTTATCCAAAGAGCAACAAATGCAAGTTTTTTTTCCGCTGGTGTGTTTAAAGTTTTCGACGTAGCGGATGGCTCTTGTTTCTCTAGTCTTTTAAATCGTCTACAGTCTTTTTACGACGGAAAACGCTTACTACATTAAATTACTAATCCTTGGGTGCGTCTGCATGGTAAGGGAGGCCCGTGCTTTCCCGACGATCGCGAGCGCGCTGGGCCGTGAGAAATATTAAAAGTTTGCATGGGAAATTTCTTTGGATGTGCGAGCATTGCTGCATTCAATCAGTCAATGTTTCTTGACTACAGATCGTTTTACCATTTTAAACTCGGTTAATATACTGTTAGAGGTTAGTGAGTGGGTGGGAAAGAATGAAGCATTGTTGATCGATAATGATGCACAGTGTTGTAAAAAACCGGCGTGGCAATCATTGTTTATACATTTAGAATTCTTTGACAAGTATTCTTTGACATTCCATTGAACATTTATTAGTTTTGCCGAGAATCGGCTAATCTTGGCTACCGGTATGGTATCTACATAAACCGTGATCATAGCAACATCTTGCATATCAAGTTTTTTTCTTTACTTCCTCTGTTTCTCACGATAAGGAGATTGTTTTCACGTTTAACCTTTACAAGCAAGATGGCGAGGTACGTATCTCGGATTGTTCGACCAATGGATACAGTGTGCAAGTACCAAGAAGTTGAACAAGGGTTTTTCCTTTTATGTGATGGTTATGTTTCAACCGGCAAAAGGGATTCGGATGAATGTTCCTGCCCTCATCGGTCCCTGAATCAGAGAGAACTTACTGGATCACTTTCTGATATCGAATGCATATAAAAGGCCCTCAGACTTTTCATCGAAAAGAAAGCATTCCAGTCATCTCTTTACCTTCTTCTCCTTATTACTTAATTAAAAATACCATGAACTTTTTGAACACTCTGATTTTTACCTTGCTCTGCCTCGCCGCAGCTGTTGTCAATGGTAAGTAGTAACACATGTATGTACACAGATGCACAGACCACTGAAACGTTTCGCAACAAAGCTGATTTGCAAGCACCAACACCGGACAGCATACTTTACGCTGGTGAACGCTCCATTATTCGCTACGATCCTGCTAATTACACAAGCAACGACACTGTCACATTCTTCTTTGACGAGGATCGATCTACTCGTCTAGCCTGTAAGTCTACTAGGGATAATTGGTGTTGTTAAGCTGTTGTTTCACTAAAATCATATTCTCTTATTAGATGGACCTGCTAACACCGGGGAGTTCACATTCGTTGTACCCGAGAACGCATTCACACTTGAAACCAGAAACACATCCACCTTGATCGGCGTATTTCGCAAGAATGGTTATCTTTGGGATGTCCAGACCGTCCCTGTGCGAGTCAGATTCCCATCAAGAAATGACACGACTAGCAGCAACGATACGGTCACCGATACCGCAGTTGAGAATAATGCCTAATGTAATTTTGTGTAATCTATCCCTTCCACTTTCCTTTGTACAGTTCTTGTTCCTTGTAAATACAATAAAAAAATGTAAATGAAAACATATTCAGAAAAACAAATTTGCCTCGGTGAAACTTGATACCCAATTACATGCTTGTTTACAATTTAAAAGGAGGCGAATTCGACTATCTGTCATCTCTCGCACATCTTTTTTTTTTCTGTATTGTTTATTTGGCACCAATCAACATGCAGAGCATCTTTGTGTATCTCCTTGTATTGTTCAAGCTTTTCGTCTTTGTGTGGGCACAAGGGAACAATCAAGGCGACATTATCTACCCGACGCCTGATACTGTCTGGCACGTCGGTCAAGAGGTCAATGTGGTATGTTTTTAGGCGAAGAAGAGCAAAAATGGGCATAAAGTGAGCTTATACTTAAAACACAAAAACAAAATTATAGACATTCAAGGAGACCGTGCCACCTTTGGAAACCGTCGCCATCTTCTTTGATCAAGACCGGTCAGACAACTTGCTTGCTGGTGGCCCGCTAACGCAGCATGTTTTCAAGTTCACTGTGCCGGCTAACGCTGTCAGCCCAGACAACGGCCGGTCGCTCCTCCTCGCTGTGCGTCGAAAGGACTTTTATCTCAGCACCGTAGACGCTGTCAATGTTAAGGTTGTGCCTTGATCACCGCCGCCGCATGTTTCTTGCTTTCCTTTTCCCTTTCCCCATCCCATTCTACATAGATATATTTCTTGTTACACAAGCATTAGAACACATTTTATCTCATAAAAGTCAAAAGACGCATGGACAAAAAGCTTGTTAGACAAGGTAATTGGTTGTCTGCTGTTTATTCTTTAGAGTATAAGATAGCTAAAGCAAAAGATACGCTTTAAGATCTCGTCAATGTGCTATGTGATTTCTGTAACGTAGAATGGGGGAACTTGGCGATCGAAGATTCAACTTGCTCATTGTGAAAAACTAGTGCAGGTATGGATCCACCAGATCCTATACCAACGCGACGTATATCCTGCAGGTATAATATGTGCATATTACACAATTTCATGGGAACTCGCGGTATATTCATGCAGTCGGTCGGTAGAAATCTTTAATTTGCGAAAGAAATATGACGTGCCAGTGCAAATGTCGACCCACGAAGGGCTGAACGAATACATTGCTCAATTTGTACAGTCTGTGCGACAGTTGATCCTCCAGGTCGTGTGCATCTATCATGATTGTTTACATTCCCGGCATATCTGATCTTCGTCCCATCTAGAATAACTGCAAAGCAGTAGCGCTAGTCATTGCGGCGCAGCAGCATCCGCTTGAACGGTTCGTATTTGAAATCGATACATTGTTCAAAGACCTGGACGCACCGCTGCAGGATGTGCTGGAAAGGTGTGTTGTGCAAAATCAATAAATCGAGTACTATCTTGCCTTTCTCTAAACTCGCCATCTATCTAGCGAGGCATTGACTCGTTTAGCGGATTTGCAGCAGTATTTGAGAGCAACGTTGCTACGTATCAACGCGTGCCGATCGTTTTTGCAAAACACTCCGGATAACTGCACATTCTCGCTCGTGATCGAGACAGTTGATCAGGTTCCATCAACGCAAAGTGACGAGGTAAAAGAAAAAGAGGATTGCGGCAACGTGGAGAAATGACTTACGAACCGACAAAAGACTCCTTTGGATTGGGTGCCAGCTGAAGTGAGCCAATCTGCAAAAGCTTTCGAGTGGGCCGATATGGTACCCATCAAGACGATACCCATGGATATATTCAGGGTAACTGCAAAAATTTTCAAAGCATTACCGGGACTGACAGCTAACTTTGTGTTATCCGCAAGATCAACACATACGTGCTCGAGTCGCCAAGGAAAGGCAAACAAGTTTCCAAATGAAGAAATAAAACAGACTATTGTGTTATTTACATCGAGAGGGGTGTGCAATTGGTGCGTGCAAGATAGAGTGTTGTGTGCGTAAAATGGGGATGTACGTGGTTTGCATGAGGGTTGTAAATGTGCGGTTGTTTTCTCTAGTAGATGCATGTAGGGTAACTTACTAGAAAAGGAGAAAAGGTAAGGTAGTTGGGTTTGTACAAGATCGTGAAAAGGAAAGGAGATTGTCGCCTCTTATTGATATCTACATTGTATACGAGCCGCACGCGAGCTGCTGCGAAAAAACTATGTGTTTACGCCAGTACCAAGGTAACTCCAGAATCCACGCGACGTGCCCTTCATCATTTCATGGAAACTAGCCAAGTTTCTCAACATTTCACGCAGACTCCAGTAGCCGATGCGTTTGAGCCGTCTGTTGCGTTCTTGCTGGTCCATAGTCAGATCTACGAAACCTTTACCGAGTTGCTCGCTGATATGGTCGATCAACGTCGAGTCGTAGCCGGTCCAAGCACCGTCAAAGTTGCTGAGATCCATAACAACACGGCATTTGATGGGAACAATGGTCTTGTTGCGGTTGATGTAAGCAACAACAGGCCGTACCATGGCGTTGCTCATAAAACTGAGATCGGGTGTATTGAGCGGCACGGATGCTTTGCTATCCTTGAATCGAAAATCAATGTCCATGACAAACTTTTTGGGTTCCTCGCGAACTTCCTTTTGACGTTGTTTCTGGCCGTTGTGGTTACCGCCTCCAACAACTAAGACATCGTCCCTGTTCCCTGCGCCAAAGATCACTGGCTGCTCAAGCTCGATGCTGTCAGTCAACTCGTATACAAGTTTGCGTAGCAGCTCACTCGAATCTGCCTCGGATGCTTCTTGAGGAATGTAAATATCGGCGCAGGTATCAACCGTACCAGATGTGATCCAGCCCGGTGGTCCTTGAATACCTCTGTTGATGTGATCAATGTTGACACCGTCAATGCGTAGACGAGACTAACAGAAAAAATTATCAGTTGCAAAGTTCTACTGAAAGAGGCAGAAAGAAATTTTTCGTACCTTTCGTTTGTAACCTTGTTTACGCATTCCTGTCTCGGTCAAAACACCAAACTGTTCTGTTTCACCGCCAACGACAACGCCGTTGGGATCGGGTTTTGCAAACGGGTAATAATGGTAGATATCGTGGCTTCTGAATTTGCTTTTTGCAGAATCAATGTGTCCGGATTGCTCCAAGACACTCTTCTCCAGCTGCGGGGTATGTACGCTGAACAGACACTTGTCGAAAGCACCGACGATGGATGTAGCGCATAGAATATCGTAGAAGAGCCATTGTTTCCTGAATCGGTCGAGCTGTGCAGAAAAGATGGATACCGGGTATGGCCGGAATCCATTTGGCTGATAGACGGTCACCAGCAAATCCTCAAGAGTGAATTTTTCCAGCTCAAAGTCACCGGGCGTGTATTTTAACCTTGCTGCCTTTGGATCATACGTTCCGCCTGTCCATCGAACATGCCGACGGTCGACGACTCCTCGCACGCCCTTGACATCGGCGCTTTGCACCAGGCCTTTGCCATCCATCCAGCGCATCAGCGACAAGGTGACTTCGACGCGCTCGAGCGTCAAGTCGAACCACATCCATTTCTTCAAGACTTCATTGTCCTTTTCATCGTCGTCAAACTCCACGCCTGCGAGCGGATCATCGTTGTTTTCGAGCGACGCACGGACCTCCCGCTGCTCCTCCTCCTGTGCTTCTCCGCTCTCCATCAGCGCTGCATGCCGCTCAAACTTGATGCGTTCCGATCGCGGCATGCGGTAGATATGTACATTGTTGAATCGGATTTTTCCAGTTTTCCAGTTGGGCACAATGGCCGAATCAAACACGACGGTCGCGCCAGTGGCTGATGTAAGGTATTGTCCAATGCGGTACGCGATCCATTCTTGGAATTGGAGCGAGTTGGCTGTCCACAAGATTAGACTGACAAAACTAGTCGTGCCAACAAGCAGCCACAGTGTTTGCCCGAGAAATAGCCAAGAAAACAAGGCTGTGACGTCGTTCAGTGTCCACGGTCTCATTTGCCGCATCAATGGGTATTTTATACGGATCTTCCATCGTTCAATAAAACCACGTGCTTGCGCCATCAGTTCTTCTTTGGACGGTCGATGCGGTAAATGGACAGGCTGCTGGCTAGATGCGCTGTTGTGCACTCGTCGGGTCAGAACAAGTTGGTGCTGTAGTTGACGATGCATCGTTATCATCCTTGGTCGGTGGTGTTTGGGTGAATGGAGCCATTCTCGGAACTGTTGCTTGGCAGACGAAACAATGGACACACCGTTTTCCCGGCAGCTGGCCTTGACAGCCGAGCACGCTGCAACCAAGAGCGCGATCCCGGTTTCCGACGATTTCGGGCCGGGGTGGTTGGATGAATTGTTGCGTAGACAGCAACTTGTCGTCGAGGACGGTGTTGCAGACGATGTGGTCGTTGCTATCACTTCGTGGCAGCAGGCCGTGTCAATGTTATAGGCCACAATGGGAGCAATGGAACGACACAGAAACTTTTTGTTGTTTTTACTGCTATTGCCTTTGTACAGCGCTGCTGCGTGTGGTTGAAACCGAGCGCCTGGTGGTTTGAGGCGCAGGAAGCGGTACAGGCTCATGGGTTCTTTGCTGGTTTGACCCACGCTGCAACAGCAGTTGAATGCTAACAGGTAATGCGGGGGAAGCTTTGTTTCGAGAAAGTGAAGAAAAAAAGGCAGCTTTCGGAACACAAATGCGTCAAAAATCAAGTGGCGATTCCGGAACAAGGCTATTACATACGGCTGGAAAAGCAGGGTTGATCGGATGCTCTCTGCCTTGACGATATACAGTACAACGTTAAATGACCTGCAATTGTCGTGTTTACATTGCTTAGTATTTCCAATAGGCAGTAGCTACAGTCCAGGTTTTATGAGAGTGCTTTCTTTCCTTCTTCAAGGGTTTGATAGTGTCAGACTTTTGCATGTGACATGTTTGTTTGCAGGAGTATTTACAAGAGCTCTGGTCACATATCGAAGAAACATAATAGAGTGAAAAATGCTATATAATTCCTCAACTTAACGAAACTTTTTAATAGAAGGGCTAACAGGTACATCAATGGGAGGCCTGTGCGCCGTCTTAATGCTGCTGCTGCTGCTCTTGTGCGGTCATCCATTTCTTCAAAATCTTATTCTTCCTCCTCCCCGTTTCAGGGCAACCCCCAAATGTCTGCGGTAATGAAGAATACCTGATCTGATATCTACATGGTTCTTACCTGTGGAGAATCTTAGCCTCATGGCCTGCCTTCGTTTCGGAAACGGGCACTCTCGCTGTCATCTCTAAATGTGCCACGACGACTTCACTTGCCCATCATTTTACTTCGCCTCTTGAGTCTGATACCCGCTGCGATCGGCTTTGTTCGCAGCTCGACACGGGCGTGGCTACATCCCCAATTCGACGAAACCGGCATTTATGAAATCAAGAGTACGCCGTTGGTGTACTGCGTCGCAGTGCTTTGGGTAAGCAACCAGTGCGTAAACGATCAGTGATGACTTTACTGACAATTCAACAATAGTGCGCGCTTGCAGGCTATTGGAGTTGGATTTTTACAACGAGTATGCTGCGACGGTGGCTCTACCACTACGAACTGAGCAACGCAATAGTTCGGCTTGTAACATTGACGGTCATCAACTGGTCCGTGTCTGCTTTCATTTCATCGTACTTTGGAGCTGATCAGCCGATATGGAAATGGATGACTTTATGCTTCATCCTTCTTATATGTAACGTACTTAAAATTATGTACGCAACGAGTCCAAAGCATTACAACAAGAGACCATCATCGTCATCATCGTCATCTTCCGCAGCAGCGGCAACACAGGATCAGTCAACAGGGTTGAACTACAAGTCGACCGTCGTGCGTGTCCTCGTTCTGCCGCTATCGATCGTCATTTTAATCACCATGTTTGCAACACAGTATCAAGTCCAGAGCCTTCGCAGCCAAGCCGTTGTACCTGTCACGATACCCCAACAAGTCAAGCAGCATCCAGAAATGGCAGAGTCGCAAATACGTGTTATGGTATTTGTCTTGTCAGCGTGGACACCTAAAAGTATCGACAAGCGTAAAACGTTTCGCGAGACGACAATGAAGTTGATGCCGCCAAACTCGGACAACATCTCGTACTTTTATCGCTTTATCCTTGGTCAGCCTCCTACGGAAGACGTGCAACGCAACATGGGACCAAAAATTGACGAGGAAATGGCACAATACGGCGATTTGCTGCTACTTCCATGCTCTGATAAATACGAGGATCTCAGCAAAAAGGTGTATAGCACCATGGAGTGGGCGGACCAGTACCAGTTTGATTACCTAATCAAGACTGACGACGATATATTTGCTCGATGGGACACGATCAGTGACGAGTTGATTGATTTAGGACGTCAGAACCGTTACTGGCGTGGATTGAGCTACTGGTAAACTTTGCAGACGTGAAGAGGGAAGCAGTGTGTGTGATTTTTAAACAATGTATATGTATAGGAATATTCCACCTATCCGTGATGGCCAGAACAAGAATAGCGAGTTCGAGTATCCGTTACCAGTTTTTCCGCGATACACTGCCGGCGCTCTGTACATTTTATCCCGAGATGTTGTCCACTTGATTGCACGCACGCGGCCGAGAACATTTGTCAAGAACGAAGATCAGAATCTCGGTCTGTGGCTATTTCCGTACAACATCAATCCCATCCTGGACCGGCGAATACAACAAATCGATGTGTGTGAAGATGATATGATTGCCAAGCATTTTGGAGACTTTGGAGATCCAGAGGCGATTGGTGGAACAATGTACGATATGCTAGACAACCTACGGCAAGGTCGCAGAATGTGCACAGGATTCAGAGTCAAGTTCTGCGGTCTGTGCTATCCTTGCCAGGGCAAAGTGAACCATTGGAGGGATTGGAACTTTGATTGCGATCCAGAAAAGGGCGTTACACTGCTCAACTTGCCAAAACTGACATTGTTGGAGTAGAAAATACAAAAGTATGTGTAAATAATCTTCTTTCGTTCTTTAAAATTATTCTCTGTATAACTGCATACATTGTTCATCATCATCTGCGACCTTTAGAATTTGGCTCACGATAACATAAACTTTATTGTTGTTGGTGGTCAACGCGATTAAATGCAAATTTTCCATTGGGGTTTTTTTTTCCAAGTTTTACAAAGGGATGTGTGTATAGAAAAAGGCGAGCGAGCGAGGTATACATTTTACTTCTTGAGAGTACCAATGATGGCGTAAGGTGCATACTTTTGAACAACGTCCTTCTTGTGCAACATGTTGAATTCCTCGGTGGCATCTCGACCAGCGTAGATGAGGATAGCCTTCTTTCCGCCCGGATGCTCGGGCAAGAAGTCTGTGACGTTAAGCACCTGGCCGTTCACAATGACCCAGCAGTCTTCGGGCTTGTTGTGTTTCGCAACCTCCTCTGCGGTGTACTCGCCCATCTTTTTTGGTTCATCCTGTTTCTTTTCCTCCTTCTGCGGAGCAGCAGCTGGAGCACTGGTCTCAGCGGCGGCAGCAGTGGCAGTCGTGGCTTCAGGTGCCGGTAAGGCACCAGCGTTAGCAGCACCACCTGCTCCAGGCAAGGCAATTTCAAGGTTGACGCGGCTTGGGTCGCTAGGGTTGACAATGAGGCTGATACCCACTTGGCCACCGCTCAAGTGCGAAGCAATGGCACCGAGACGCTGCTGGGCAACACCACCTCCGCCGGTTTCGTTGATAAGCTTGGAGAACAAGTACCTGCTAGCTGTCTGGCCAGCAACGCGGCCAAAGACGACGCAGCCCAGGAGCGAGGAACCGCCGAGACGGTTGGCGCCGTGCACACCACCACACATTTCACCGGCAGCAAAGAGACCAGGGACAACGGCGCCTCCGGCAGCCTTGATTTCAGCATCAGGAGTGATTTCGACACCACCCTAGTAGAGTTACCAAATATATATACATCAGTGCATTGCTGTGTTGCATACATAGGATTGTTTATATCCTTACCATGGTGTAGTGCAGGACAGGCTGCATGAGAGCCACATAAAAGTAGTCGGTCATCTTGATAGGGACATTGTGGAAGAAACGTTTGCCCCAAGGGTCCTTTTGCTTGCCCTCGGCGATAGCATTATAGGTATCAAAGGTTTCCTTGAGTTTCTGGGGAGAGATGCCCATTTCCTTGGCGACCTCCTCGCCGTTCTCGAAGCGCTTCATGAGACCACGGCCAGCGTAGTGACGGCAGTGCCACTCGATTTCCTTGGATGCAGCGGTATTGAGCACGAGGCGGATGGGGAACTTGTTCTTCCACATCATGCCGGTGACGTAGTCGCGGTGACCGAGTTCGTCGCAGAAACGCTCGCCGTCAGCGTTGAGAAGGATACCACCACAGCCACGGAGAGCTTCGGCAGCCAAGAACTTGACTTTGGCGTCGGGCTCCTTGGGGTCGACGAGACCGGTAGGATGGACTTGGACCTTTTCGAGATCGACCGTGTTGGCGCCAGCAGCTGCAGCCATCTTGATACCGTCACCGGTGCAGTGGTCACCGTTAGTAGTCGACAAGTCGAAAAGCTCGGGGCGGTGCTGCTTCAAGAGCGAGTTGGGACCAAAGTCGGCAGCATAGCCACCTGTTGCAAGCACAACCGGACCATATTCCTTGTAGACTTTGCCGTCAGCTGCGTTGCCGACCAAGACGTATTCGACACCAACGACGCTGCTGTTGGCATCCTTGATCAGGTTCTGGACACGTGCACGCTTGAGGATCTTTACACGCTGAGGTTGCTTCTCTGCAAGCTCCTCGAGACCTTCCATGAGCGCATACGTGATTGTCATACCGGGGAATTGCTCCTTGCCACGGTGCGTACGTGGGAATGAGTGGCCACCTAGTCGTGCGACCAAGCTCAAATCCAGCTCAAACTTGTCCTGCAGCCACTCGACTGCAGACGCAGAGCGGCCAGTCAATACCTTGATAAGTTCAGGTCTTGCCAAGTCGCGTGCAGATTTCAACGTATCTTGGTAGAACTGCTCAACAGAGTCATGGATGTTTTTCGCGATCTGGGTGCGAGTCAACGCGCCGTTGATGCCAGACGTGGCCTTGGTAGAATTACCACTAAAAAACACGAACGGTGAGTGCGATGAAAACGTGAAGCTGCTGCTCAAGGATACGTTACCCGAAGAAAGGATTCTTGTCCAGCAAGAGGACGTTGCCTCCTTGCTCGTAGATGGTGTGTGCAGCGGACAGACCGGACAAACCGCCGCCAACTACAATGATTTGGTTCTTGAGAGAAGACATGGTGGAGGTATGGGTGGTCGTGAGTAGGGGGGTGGGGTAAAGAAGCAGAAGAAAGAATAAAAAGGCAAGAAGAAAAAATAAAGAGAGTTCAATTTGGTTCATAACTTGCCCCGCATCACCTGACTAGGGCCTTTCCCACCATGCGTGATTAACCTCATGTGCCGCTCCCATCAGCTTGATTCTTGTGTAAACAGAAATGCAGTTTGCATGTGATGCAAGATAATAAAGCAAGGAATGTATCTTGGTATTTAAGCGATCGTAATTGTGTCAGCAATTCAACAACAGTTGTGTCGAAAAGTGATCAGACCACATTTGTGGGCCAATACCCCGACGACAATGCCGACAGCCGTCGAGCGCGCGGGGCATAGGTATGCGTTTGGGTTCCCGCTGACTCACCACGAAACGAAGAAACGACGCCGGTGCAACCGAGCGAGACGAAGAGATGCCGCACTACTTACAGAAAACGCATTGTGAACACTTTTCAGTGTATGGCATCTCCAGACATGGTGGATCCCTTCCGCCGGGTTTTGTTTCAACCTTAATGGAACTAGTGTCGGAAAAATTCAGACGTTGGTTGATATCGGTACGGTGATTCGTTCGAGTCAAATGAATCTGCTGTACATACGGCATACAGGATAACATTAAAGGAGAGAGCACAAGTTCTTCACACATTACATAGCCCTATATCGCTACGATAATGCGCGGTCTGAGAAATGCGTAACATGGAAACTACTCACAATCGTTCATAGAAAAATCAACATGCTAGACAGACAAGGTGTTCATTTTGAGCTGTTGCCATAATATATCACTGTCATTCTTTTCAAAACAGCAGCATTCCAACTCCTATTATCTGCAACGCGGATAAAACTTTAGGCAAACAGACTATCAAGCTGATGTAGGTATAATGTAAGCCAACACCAATGTTGTTGTTCTTCCAGGTGTTGTTCTTCCAGGCAGCGGAGATCTACTGGATCATCTGCTGCGTTGTAAACAAAAGGCACTCGAACTCCTGGATTAATCAAGCAGCAAACAAGAACGCTGCTAAATTGGACAAGTTTGTATACATGAACGCTTCAACAAACCGATACCAATTTGGTCGATTTTTTTTTTTTTACAATACATATGATAATTTCTGGCTCGATAATGCCCAAGTTATAAAACAAAACACTAAGGGTACTATGACCGATCTTGTACTACTAGATCAGCGAGTTACCTTGTTTATTGAAAATATGCTCGTGAGAAAGAAGAGACAACAATGTTTGTAAGCGGTTCATTGGATAGTAAGTGGCGAATCTATTTGGCAAAATGGCGCTGGATACATTGCTATGTAGGAAGAGCTGGCTACTTCGTTGCATTGGTACCCTGTACATATATCGGATAGCACAATATGAATCCACCGACAAAAACAGCTGTATAAAACAAAACGGATACTTATTGTCTGATTATTTCTGGACGAGCGGTATTCAGATTACTGCAAGTTTTTGCATTGTGTAAACGGCCTCCCCACAAGCTACATAGAGATGCAATTACGCAAAGTAACTACATCCCTATGGTTCCTCCCGACTATCATTTTTGAGCACCGTAGACCTTATGCTGTCCGACAGACTTGAGTGCGGACCATGGGGGGCAAGGGGACAAATGCACGATTTTCAGAACAATTTTTTCTCGCCTCTCCAGCTGCTTGTACGCTCCTCTTGGTTGCGACCACGGAATTGCCTCGAGGACAATCTTCGCAGTCTGACCACCTTTCCTCTTTGGTCGAACCACGACCTTTCTCAGTGTAAAAGTCTAGGCGATCTCTCTGGTATGTAGATATTTTTGAAGTGCAGACATTGCACAAGGTATCACCCTTTCGAGTTTGTTCGGCAGTGCAATCCTAGTGTCTTCCTTTGTGCGTCGCGCACCATGAAAGGTAGACAAGAGCTCCGCCGGTCGATTAAGAAGGATGTAGCCACTGCAGAGGACTCGGAAACAGACACTGGCGCAGATATGCAATCTAGTCAAGATATCCTAAGAACCGGTCAAACCGTCCACCACCGACGGAAACGGCAAATCGCCTATGCCCGACGAAGGATCAGCAATAGAGACAGATGGTCATTTGTTCTCTTAAAGTTCGCCGTTTCAGACGAGATACGGCTTGTAGATTGTCAGGAGTGGCAAGCCTTCCTTCTGTCTTTGGACTCGATAAGCTTACACCAGCTTATATGTTGGTAGAAGCCAGATGCCATTCTGGCGCAGTTAGCAGCGTTTTATCGAGCACGCTGTTTAAACCGCTGTTGCTTTCAATCCATTAATTTCTTTGCGGAAAATCAGGTCGATGCAGACGGATGTGACAGCGGCTAATCTCCCTGTCGTATATATTGCCAACAACAGTGGCGTATTGTCGGATATGTTCCGAGAGCAAAGAACGCATACTCGTCACGGTGGTGGTGACAGTTGTTTGCCTAAGGTTCGTGGGAGAGATAGTAGCTGAGATACTGTGAGACTTTTTACAGTTCTTTGTTAGGTCGTCACGACTTTATACACTTTTGTCCAATAGGAGATGATGATGATGATGCTTTTGTCGTCCTCGTCTCCTTTACAATCTTGGATACGATGCTACTAATCATAGCTGTTGTAATAACAGCTGCAGCGAAGAGAATCCTGATCCGCCCATTTGCAAGGCGTATATCGGTCTCAAGCAAGCAACCATGGATCCGATCGTTCAATCTGCGGAGTCCAGGCAGATCATCATCACCAATATGTTGTGAGCGAACAAATTTCGAAAATATATGAGGCTTTGTGCTTGCGATTTTATCCTTTCGTGTTAAAGCTGGATAATCGTGGTAAGCGTTTGGCAGGTGGTCTTGATGATCTCGCCGTTGTTACTTGCCAAAAGTCATAGCGATGGCCTCTTGTAGTATCGACGGTACGTTCTGCCTTCGCTGTCCCCCACGAGCAATTTCATTGTTAGTCTCATATTCCGGTATCTTCCTGTTTGCTCCAGTGTGACAGGAGGACGATATCGGCCAAAGCCTTGTATTTGGTGATATTGCTGTCTTTATCGTTTACGTTGACCACAGAATTGCCACCCACTGCAATAATGGCCACAGCCTGCATATCTTATTAGACCAGGCGGTCGAGAGCCGATTGGCGCCGATATCGGGCAGACCAAGATCTTTGATGGTTCTCGGCTTTGGATAAGTATCAGCGCCAGTTCTTTTCAGCCTATACGCCCCCTCTCTTGCCGTTCCAGCTACTGTCGACGCTGTTCACGGTTTTCGTCGCCAATCAAGGAATCCTCTTCGAACATAAAGAATTTCCGCAATCGAGCAATGATCAATAAACGTTGCTTTTGGAACGTCTAGCCTTCAAATACTGGTAGCTAATGATACGGGAATGTATTGATATCTGTCCGGTAAAGGAGGTTTGATTTATGTAAACAAATATATTATTACAGGAGTACACTCTTTGTTCGTGATATACATTGATTGGTTTGGTATCTCGAATGGTCCTCACGCATGAGTCCGCCTAGTTTTTTAAAAACCAGAGCTGGGTCCTATCACTTGACACGTTCATGAGAGCGGTGGAGAGGTCCATGTCCAACTCGAATCTATTCACCGTGATGTAGTATATACGACGGTCGTGTACGGCGATAGAGTTCCACTGGGTTTCATCCAGGGTAAATCCCAGGTCCAAACAAGTGGAGAGGAACCATAATATATCCTCGAGTTTATCGTCGCTCCAACACATATAAACGCAACCGGAGATTTGGCAAATGGAGTCTACCCCATGTATCCTGATAAATATCCTTATAAGTTCGAAGAGCTTGCCACAGCTGTGATTCACGACGATGTTGATATCATCGATGATCCCATCGAGTATAAGGGATATACGGTCCTGGTAGGTACCAAATACAAATTCCCGTAGTGGGGACGGAAACGTATTCATCCAGTTCCTTATCGGTTCCAGTTGGTACCACAACGGATCGTTACCACCCGTTCTCTCACGGATTTCTTCCGTAAGCATATCCGTGGTGTCCTCCTGTATGAGCCAGTTGAGCTTATCAACGTCTCTCCTCTCGATGGCTTCCCTGAATTCGATCACGTCATCCATGTTGCTCATACGTCGCATATCGTCGATGCTACCCCATCTATAGACCAGATCGTAGGACTCAAGCCAGGTCATGAGTGGGTGGTACGATTTGTACTTCTCGATTATATCAAAGGCACCGGCCGCCTTGGATTCGAATGCATATCTCATGACCAACACGAAGTCTATCTCGCGGTTGGTATCCTGGTCCAACACCTTCACCAGGTTCTCCCGGTCACCTACACTGGCATACACTTCCGCGGTCTTTGGGTGAGATACGATGAAACCTTATCCATGTTGGCATAGAGTACCGGTAAGGATACATTGGGAA
The DNA here is from genome assembly GCF_041956525.1 of Rhizomucor pusillus. Classification (NCBI taxonomy): domain Eukaryota; kingdom Fungi; phylum Mucoromycota; class Mucoromycetes; order Mucorales; family Lichtheimiaceae; genus Rhizomucor; species Rhizomucor pusillus. The sequence continues at coordinate 1,482,450 of NW_027192146.1, read as the reverse complement.
TTATCATGGGATCTACCTTGTCTATGTACCCGGATACCACATATATGCCACCCAGGATCGAGGAGGACGCTAGTTCATCCGTCTGTATATGTTCTATACCCCAGATGAACGGGAATTCCACAGCGAGGGTATATCCTGGGGGTGAATACCAGGATTCCCATATGATGCATATCCTCTTCACCAGGGATGGATTCTTGGTCTTGACTCCCTTGTAGATGGCTACTTCGGCTGGAACCATCTCTTTAAGGGCGAGAAAGGACCGGATATCCCCCCTGGTAATCCCTCAAGAGGGTATCGAGAATAACCGAGGGACCACCCTCAAGGAACATCTGGGTATGATCGATGATCCCCATGCCGAGGATAAATCCTAGGTGTGTACCTCCCTGGCGAATGATGCGATGGATAATCTCTTGAGGTAGCATTTGCACGTAAAGACCGGACGGGACATGACCACAGGTATAATCCATATTGGGGGAGTTGCCTTGTCGTTGGTGATATGGCTGGAGCGCGCACTGCTGCTAGAGAAAGAGAGAGAAAACTATTTAAGTCAAAGTCAAACCAGGAAATGAATATTGTTGTTCATGCAGTTTGAGCGCCGCAGCATATGGCACCGCAAGCATCACGCGCTTTTTGAAAACGATGAAAAATTTTTTTCTGCGGTATTCCAATTCGAGGTTGACACTCCGTCCAACTCGAAAGATATAAAAAGGGGAGAACGCTGGGAACGTCTTTTTTTCCTTATGACCGTACTTCATCAGGATCTGTATGCAGTACATTACTAGTCTACGTTTTCCAAACTAGACACATTAACCGGGTTAGACGATGACGCGTGGCAGCTCCTCCCATGAGTGAAGTGTGTTGGAGACTTACTTTCGGGTGGTTTCCAACAGTTGATGATCTCGCCCTTTGTTTTTAAAACATTGTGGCAAGGAGGCAGCTGTGGTCTGATAACCTAATTTTTACTAAAAAAGAAAATGAAGCAAGCTGAAAAAGCTTTGTGTGGGCGTCTCTTTGTGTGGGCGTGCTCAAAGAAGCGTGTTGGAGGGTATGTTGTTTTGGTCGTTTACGCTCTGCGTTCTTGAAGGCTTAGGTTAGCCAAGTTTGTCCCGTACTGCGTAAAAAGGCACCAGAAAGCGTAAAACCAGGGCTGTCTTTATTAATCTCGATGCACTGGTATCGATCACGAACGACAATGTGGGTATAATTCAATCCTGGTGTGTTGGCACTGATTGTTCAGCTTGGCGTTCCTTCACTGAGGTTTCAAGCCGCAGTGCCACACTGCTGAAGAAATTTAAGGCTTATGCTGGCCTTAACGAAAGCAGCAGAAGATTAATGACGGAGCAAAGGTTGCAAGCCAGAAAACTTGGCAGCAGAAGGTTGGAGGGAGGAAAAGCATCCACGTCTACTCGGTTACGATGTTTGCATATTGGTACGTCCAGACTGGGACGCTGTTCTCTTTTGCCCACTTTGCATTTGGCGTTGGCTCTTAGTGGGCAGATACCAATCCCAAGTCCAGCTTCGAAGAAAGGGATCGATTATCCTTCGAATCGAGCGCAAGCACGCCGGATATCAATCGAGAAGAGCTGATCGGCTTAGAGGGAGAATGGCCGCAGTCAGCTAAATCAAAGATAGGCCTCTATTTGGCGACAACGAGTTACCAACAATACCTATTGAGAGGCATGGCAGATTGCTGGACCAAAGTTCAAAGTCTGTTCTTAAGGAAAGCCTCACCACCACCACAACCACAACAGCGATCGACTTGTGACGTTTGTGACAGAATATAATGGTAGCGAAGAACTTGCCCCAGAATAATCCCAGGAACTCCTTGCCCTTGCCAGACAGTGGAACATTGAGCAGCTGCGGAACTCCTGAAGCAAGATATCCGTTGCCACAAACGAGGATTCTCTCTGGCTTGGAGGGCCTTGCCGAGAACTCATACTCGGGAGAACTCCTTTACGCTCGAAACAGCTATGGCGTCATCCAGCAACGATAATACAAAGATGCTGATAGATTATTGTGATCAACCGGAAGGGCGGCCACAGGGTTGTTCGAAGAATGCCAACATGTGTTCGCGGGCTATTACGGACCGAAAGGTGCAGCAATCATCCTGGATCTGCTAGTTACGTACCTGACAGTACCAGGAAAGCTTAACGCAAAGCTTATATGATCGATGTTGCCTCTGCAATACGTACAGCACATTTTGAACCTGGAAATTGCAGCACTGCTAATTCAACAGGGTATGCAGTTGATGGACTTTAGTGCCGCAATGCAGTTAATGAAGAGGACTCGAAAATTGGGCAACTTCCTGACGCATCAAGGATAGAAGATCCTTACTAAAGTATATTATCCTATACATTTTGGAACTCTCAAGAGCACTGCAGCAGTATTGGCAATATTGAAATAACAAGTTGTTCTTTATTACAAGTTTTAAGTTTGTATATGTACCTTAAATGTGAAGCTTAGAGAGAGCGAGAAAGGAAGAAAAGAGAGAAATGCATACATACAGAATAGAGATGTAACAAGTGACATAAACCCAAAAATGCAAAAAAAAAAATCAGGAGGATATAACGGCAGAAAGAAAGCGTAGTAGGCGCCGGGAATGGGGGCTTACAAAAAGTGGTATCATAGAATGTGACATGTGTGGGGGGAATATTGGGTGGTGTGGGAAGGACAGGAAAGGATAAGAGTTAGAAAAAGCACAGGGCTAGTAGAGATGTAAGTACTTTCTATAAAACACGCGGGAAGGGATGGGATGTGGGTTACCAAAAACTTGTGGAGAAGAAAATACATGCTTTCTACGCAGAGGACGAGGTCTCATCAAGCTTGTCCAAAGGAAAGAGCGGGTCGATCTTTGTGATCCAGTCTACCATTTCTGCCCTCGAGCCTGCCTGCAGACTATACGCATTGTTGTTTGTATAGAGTGCAAAAACATTCGATCGCTGAATCATTCTCTCAAGCGCTTGGTTGTAGTCGACGCGGACAGACGAGATATTGATGATGCCAATTTCATCTGTTTCTGCCTTGTTCGAGTACACATAGATGTACGGTCGGCGAAGAACGAGCCATCGCTTGACCCATTTGTCGTCTAGCGGGTTCTCTTGGTACATCAGTTGACCGCGTTTCGTTACATCAATCGTTTTCTGAACAAGTTCGACTTGTGCCAAAAGTCGAGACGGCGGTTGCGCGGTCGGTTGCTGTTGCTGTTGCAACAATGCCTCCTGCGTCGTCGACATGATGGGCGGTTCCTGGCTTAAAACGAGTTCTTTGACTGTTGTATGTTTGCGCTGCCACAAGTCCAAAACGCGTTTCAGCAATTCTTTCTCATCGGACGTCGTTGTCGGTTTGCGCATGGATCCATGGCTTGTCTGCGACCGTGCAGCACGTAGTGTCAGCACTTGCGCAGTAAAGGAAACAGACTCCAATTTTTTGATCTTGTCTTGTATCTGCACGAAGTCATTGACAAGCGAAACGCCGCGTGGGTGCCAGGTACCTGCAAGCAGCTCTTCGCCGCGGACATACTTGGATGCTGTGTTAAGTCGCCATAGCTGGTTCACGCAGCGTGTCATGGGCGGTTTCAAGTGGACTAGGAATACAGAGCTGCAGTTGGATAGCACGCGTTTGTTGCTATTCGCCCACAGTTTACGGAATGCCGACTTGTCGCGTCCCTGGATCTGGACAGCGATATCCATGGAGAACTCCATTGGTTTCTCGCACTTTTCTGCTTCGACTTGCCACTTGAGATCGAGCAACACTCGGCTGTTCGTGGCGGTCAGACAGTTCAAGAACGGACATTCGTGCTGTGAGCTGTCCCAAGATCCGTAAGCTGATAATTCACTCGTACCGTCATTGTTGTAAACAACAGACTGGTGGCCGAGCTTGATGCTGATATCGCCGTTGTTGGGTGCATCGATGATCCGTCCCTTGGCGTCCAGCAAGCGTGGTCTTCCGATCTTTGCATTGGTCATATTCGTCCACACGAACTGGCGTCCAGAGCTGTGATGAAGTGTGATCTGGATACGGCGTTGGAGACCTTGTCGCAACGTGAATACTCCACGGTCAACTTCGCTACGAGCTGTTACCTGGACAGGGACATAGTTGCCGTTCGGTTGCAATTCGCAGACTTGGACGCGTGCTACTACATCGTGTCGTTCCGTTGCAAGTAGCTCTTCCTCAGGTCGACGTTCCAAAGCACCATCTGCTCCTAGCATCATATGATCCGTAAACCGGCTGTAGCCTACACCAGGTACCGCCGCGTTCACGTTGCGTGGATCCGAGCTCGAGGATATGGGTTTCAACATGTGTTCTCTGCGGGCATCCCAGTTCTCCATACGCTTGAGCGCTGCCGGGCGAGGCTTGCCGTATATTTCGAATGCAACCATCTCGTGCTTCAAAACTTGGAGCATGCTGTCCGTTACAATCACAGATAACGTCTGGCTATAGTCGAGCGATATCGCTGACTTGCCGAATCCTTTGGCAGTATCGGTCGCAAATATTTTCTCTGCCAACGAAGTTGAGGGCATGCCTCCAAGCGATGATAACCGGAATTGGACGTGAACGTTTGTAAACTCTTCTTCGTCTAGACCGGTGAGCTCCAACAGTCGCACTTCAAACGTGAGTTGTTGCCCAGCAGTGAGGTTTTCATCGGTTGGCTTGGTCTGTGAAGAGCGCGCGACAGGTGATATAAGCATATGCAGTTGACCCTTCACGTCACCTGTGCGACGGCACACGATCGGTATGCTAGATTCGTATGGTTGCTGCAACACCAAGTTGCGCATTGAAGTGCTTGCGCTTCCAATGAGCATGTATTGTCGTCCCGGATTTTCATAGAATGGGTCCTCCCAGTTCAGATGCTTTCGATATCCGGGTCGATCCATAAAGTTGTTGAGGTTGCGCATCTTTTCCAGTCGACTCTTGAGTTTCTCCAAGGACCACACATCCACGGTTTGGTGTTTACGGTCGATGACACGGACGCCAATGCAGGGTTTTGGGCATTCCATCAAGGCTGTATCGTCATCCTGGTTTATATCTTGCAGGCTGGATGATGAATTGTGCTCCCAGTACGACACTGGGTTTGCAAATTGGCCTTTTTCCACGATCGTAAACTGATACGTCGCTTCCTTGTTGAGCTTTTTGGAAATGATGTTGGCCTCTTTGAGAACAACCGCGTTCGTTAGGATGACTTCGGCCATGGATACATTGCGAAGACCTTTCCACGTTTTAATCACGTCAGTTGCGCGATCCACTTCGGTGGGCGACAGCAAATCTTGTATTCCTGTAGGTGACGATAACAGTTGCAAGGACATTCGACTTATTCTGGTTTCGTAAAACTGCTTCTGTTCCTCGAGGTTCTTCTGAAGCTTTTCACGCTCGGACTTGAGCCGTTCTTCTAATTCAGCGCTGTTGACAAATGTATTCTCTGTACATACGCTTTCAAGACCATCACCATCGATAACCGTTGTCGTCGCCATGGAGTTGCGGAACGAGTCTTTAGATGATCCATCGTCGTCGTCGCCAGCAAATGTTGCTCTGCTTACTGGTCGCGAGCGACGTGAATTGCGTATCTTTGAAATCTCATCGTACACTTTATCAAGCTCGTCGTCCTTGAGTCCGCCAATCGTGGCCTCACTCGCGTAATAGTTTCGCATCGCTTCTAACTTTGCAAAGTTCCAATCCACGGGTTCAGAGTAGATGGTGTTCGTGTCTGTTATCGGCGATCCAGGCCATGCAGGCTCCTGACCGTCTTCAGTTAGCATGGCAGGAGTCGGCGGCCCTCCACCATTGAGAAGGCTTCCGCTGCTGCCGAGCTGCAAGACCATTGATCGTTGACGATCACGCTCGCGGCGCACTTCCTCTGGATGGTTGAAGCGAAATATATGGTAGTCGCCAAGGATGATGCGGTATCCGCTTTTCAGGCGCCTAGGCTCCGAGATGCGCATACCATTCACTATAGTGAGTGATCCTTCGCTCGGTACGAGTGTCACAACGCCTTCGCTGTTTTCGAAGCGACAGTGGTCTTCCTGGATATTGCTACCTGAGAGTCTAATGTCAGGTTGTACACTGCTGCTGTCGCCGTCGCTGCCGTTGCTGTTGTTACTCTCTTTGCCGACGCGCGTAACTCCAGGCTTGAGCTGGTAGACGAGACATTCAGACATGAGCGGGTCTTCGTTCAGGTTGACAAGATGCGGCATTTTTTTGGGCGCATATACACCCACATTGTTCTTATGGACGGCAATGCCTAGTTCTTCCAATGCCTTTTCTCTTTCGATCTGAATCTGCTCTGTCTTTTTCAGCTTCTCTTCCCAGGTCTCGTTCAGGTTAGCAAGTAGTTTTTCCGATGTCTGGAACTGCTCCACAATTTCATTCTTGGTCATTTTTCGCACGCGGCCTTGGGCATCTTGTATCTCAACACATTGGTCTCCGTTCACCATCTTGGAAAGATCCGGAGCTTGACATGCAGCGCCGTTTTTGCGTTCGCTGCTTTTACTTGCATTGCCGTTGCCTTTATACGAACTTTGCGCAATAAGCTGCTCGGCAACTTCGGGCGCATACACATGCAAGCGACTTCGCAGAAGCTCGAGCTCTTCCTTGAGCTCGCGAATGATTTTCGCATTCGGATCCTCGTTAACGACAGCCTTGTTCTTGATTTTTTTGGCTTGATCGGCGTAACGCAGCGTACTTAGCGTTTCGTCGTAATTGACATCTGCAGGAGAAATGGCTGCTATCATGGCTGTTTTGGAGTTTCCTCCCAAAGAATCCTTTAACAGCCATGTCAAGACCTATAAATTGTCATTCTTTGTAAGCATTGACGTCTCGCTCGTTCTCCACCACATCAAATTTTGATATGGATACTTGCCGAATCTCGATAGGGGATGAAAACTTCCTTTTTTCGACCTTTCTTGTTGCCATCCTGCATGGATTGCTCTGCCAAGCCAGCAATGACTTTACCCAAGGTCGTCAGTGATCTGTTGATATTAGCACCTTCCTTCAAACGAGCGCCAGTTGCACCGGTGCTGTTTGCGCGTTCACTGCCTGCCAAATCAACAAGACTTTATATATACATCTACGTTAGTCACAACCCCAATTTTGGGACCGCTATCGGCTCAATATTACCTGATACGAGCTACCTTTTCAGATTCCAGGTTGGTAAGCTCGTCCTTTTTCTTTTGAGTCAAGATGACGGTGAATACAGCGTGAGATCTAGACGACGTCTCGTTCATATTCGTAGCGGCGACCGTGCGAGCCTAAATAATTCATGTGCATGAATATGTGTGTCCATGTGTGCGACGTCGCTGATGGTAGTAGCAGTAGTACCTTGTTGCCTTCGTCCATCAAGTGGTTGATATCGTCAAAAGAATTCACAACGAGCTTGGACAGATCTTCGACGTACGGTCCAAGACTCGGATGCTCACGAACTTTGAGGTTGCTCTTGTTCTTGGGATTCAGCAAGTCGCGCACTTTCTCGTTGTAAATTTCAATGTACGAGACTTCCACTCGATACGTCGTGTTGTTGTCGGTGATATTGTGTATGCGATCAAAGAGTTCAGAGCATGTTCGTGGAATGATACCCTTATCCTCGCCGTAGCCCATCTGTTTGTCGTGTCGGGTCTCAATGAATACGAGATTTTTTTATGTACTGTTCTTCTTTTTTTACCATTGAATATGACTTTCCCGAACCGGTTTGTCCGTCTATCCATTTTTGAAATATTCAATATATTTCTGTGGCCAGCCAGCCAGCTGGTTTCCATGGTGATCTTACATGCAAAAATACAGCAGTTGTATCCGTCAAAGGCGTGGTCTAGCAGCTCGACACCCAAATCATTGTAAACTCTGTTCTGATCTGCATAGTTTGGGTCATTCTTATCTGCCGACCAATACGATTTATCGAATGTGAATGCCTTGACGTCGCTTTCGTCTCCGTCCGGTTTGCGTAGGATGGTCTGGTTGCCCTCCATACGGACAAGACAACTGGCGCCGCGTGCAAGTTCTTTGCACAACAATTATTAGCTGTGCTGTTTAGTTTTTTTCTTCTTCTTTTCGTCAGTAAAGAAAACGCACCTCGAGCATTCAGGGGACGACATCGTACGACAACCTTGATGTTGCCTCCTCCGCTCATTGTTCAAGAGTGGTGGTGGTTAACAGCTGAGAGAATAAAGTACAGAATTTGTTGGTTGCTTTTCCTCTTTGTAGATCCAATTCGTTAAGGTGTTGCTTTTTAATTAATTAGCGATTACGTTTGATGTGGGTTAGAGGAGGGCGAAAAAGAGCGGGCCAAGGGGAAGTGCATGAAAGGAGAGCCGGTTTTCTGATGAATTGGAACTTCCTCTTTTGGAAACCGATCCGGCGTGAACCTAGAACCTGTTTATTTGGGCAAGCACATGCAACAAGTTTACGAATTTCGTTGTTGGTGTTGTCTTTTCCTTTTTATATAACAGTAATGTTTCTGCAACCATCATCCAACAGAAGAAATGTAGAGTTAACAAACACAGAGAATATACTTCTGTCAAATGAATTAAGATCACTATGTAAGAAAAGTAAGAAAACAAAAGAGAGAAAGAGAGATAGAAATAACAACAACAATGCAACGTAACAATAAGACAAGTATTTCACCACACATATACAGGGCTCTACTATTATTCTTATTTTTTCCATTTGCCAAACACCTTGACAAGAGCTGACTTTACGATACCCGCCGCCTTGTCATTCTCCTTTCGAGTCAGACCGATGGTAACACAGACCTTGATGCTGGGTCGAGGGCAGTGGCGTTCCTGGTCATACACGTACTTTGCGCGCGTTACAAGTACACCCTGGTATCCACATTCATCGACAACGTCTTGCAGCAAGCGTTCCTCGTCTTCGCGTGTGAATTCGTGTCCATCGCGGCTGCGGTTCTTCAAGAATACAGGGTTGATCCTGATATGGAAGAAGGGCGCTGGCGAGTGCAAATCACCAGACTCCAATTCGATCAGCGTTTCCAAGGATTTGTGCAGCAGGATGTTTCTGAATGAGCGAGCACGTTCGGCAAGGTCACGGAGCATTTGAGGTCGTTCCTGAATATATTTGATGGCTTCAGAAGCAGACACGGCTAGCATAGCAGGGATTGAAGCAGAGAAACAATATGCGCTGCCGGATAGACGTTGGTGATCTACAACCTGAATGTTGCCAGCACAGAAACCTCCAGACGCACACAAGGCATTAGACATGGAACCAACAATCATATCAACCTGCTTGGGCTTTAAGAAATAATTTAGCATTTGCCATCCTTTTTCTTCGTTTCTTGTCTATCAAACTTACATCAATGTTGAAAAGATCGGTCAAACCAGCACCGCGGGAGCCAAGTACACCAATGGACTGAGATTCGTCAAGGATCAATCGATACTTGAACTTGCGCTTGAGTTCCATCTATACATTGGATTGTAAGCCATTTCTAATAGATCTCGTTCAAAGTTTTTTGCGGCACACATACAATCTTGGGGAGAGGAGCAATGTCACCGTGGTTGGCAAACAAGCCTTCAGTAACAATGAACCGACGTGTCAATTTTCGCTTATGCTATACAAGAGTGTCAAGATAAGCTATTTGCTTTTTCAATCTTTTTTTTTTCAACAATGTTTGATATTTACCACCATGTCATCTACTCGGATATCGTCCAAGACACGTTCCAAGTCTTCCATGTCATTGTGCTTGAACCAGCGAACATTGGAGCGTGATATTTGTACACCTTTTTGGACTGCAAAGTTGACACCATCGTCGCTGTGTAGCGCAAAAGTCAGTCAGGTGTACGCCGATGCAACTATAGATATATATATTCCATGCTTACACGACAAGCAAGTCGCCGCGCTTGGAAAATGCAGGAATAACGGACGAGATGGTCGAGAAACCCTGAGCGTAAATGATCGCTTCGTCGGTACCCAAAAACTGAGCTATGTCGCGTTCGAGATCCATGTGGACATCGATGGTGCCATAGAAACCCGGCGGGCCGCATGAGCCGACACCGTACTTTTTCAATGTATCGATCGCCTTTTGGCGGATGCGCTCGGAAGATTGCAAGTCCAAGTAATTCGATGTTGCTAGGTTCATGAGCGGTTTGGCATAGCCGGCAACTTTGGGTTTGACAGACTGGGCGCCCACGATCACCGGCGCCTTGTCCAGGTTGAGTTTGTCGAGCGAGTTGAGAGGAGGCACAAGCGGTTCCGGTTTCCATTCTTCTACAAGATCATCGATTTCCTGTATATATATAAATTACGGTCAACAGAGGTTGTTGTTTGCCGAGGACTTGGCCGTTTTTCTTTTCTGGAGATATATATACCTTTTCGGTCAACTTTACAGCATTGTCCTGCGGTTTGTACTTTTTGGAGAGCATATATTTCAGTGCAAAGAATACGAGAAACAGTTCCAAAAAGATGCGGAATGGGTCATCTTGGTAGGCATTCTTCAGATAAGACAAGACAAGATGCGATCCGGGAATGGCGACAATCAGTTCGTAAACCGAATTGACGGTCGAATTGATGAAGACGGCGTGATCGTCCGCAAGTTGCACGCCGTGGTCCATGGCGCTCAGGGTATGTGTATATGTGTGTGTAGAGTGAAAAAAGATAAAGCGGAGACGGTTGGTGGCGGGCAACCGAAATTGACTCAGCATCCTTTTTCTTTTCATGAAGGCTGCCACCCTGTCCGAGAGCATCTGTTGATTCCGAGAGAACGGCTCAATTGATTTTCCGGAACATTTGATACGAAAATTGTGCTCAACTGCAGTGGCTAAACACTATACTTCCTGTTAAGAAGTAGTTTAATGAGATATTGACGGTTTCCATGCATATGAATATATTTGACAGCAAGATCATGCATGGAACTACTTTCAATCCACTCGCAATTTTTTTCTTGTGATTTTCTTCTAATATAGCATCGCAGTTTGTGTCTCTCCACGCTATTCCTCGCAGCGTATCTATGGAAACGTTGCATTACATGAAAAGATAATGTAGATAGAACTATATTTTGATGGGTCATGTCAAATAATGATTCATACCAGGAAGCTCCGAAGACTAGCTGCGGTTCGGTACCTTTGGTTCGCCTTTTGATCGAAAAAGCAATGAGAGCCGTGCTGCAAAGAGTCACCCGGGCAAGCGTGACAGGTAAACATGCTCGACATTTCGGTGGCGATCGCAAACCGATCAACTCACAGCAGTCTTCCAGTGGACGACAAGGTTGTCAGCTCGATCGGCAAAGGAGTCTGCGTGCTCGTCGGTATCGGCACGGACGACACCGAAAAGGATATGGATTACATTATCAACAAGATCCTCAATATCCGGGTATTCGATCAGGACGGTGCCATGTGGAAGAAGGGTGTCAAGGATCTAGGACTCGAAGTCTTGTGTGGTAAGCGAGAAAAATGATCAGTCATTGGGGGACGGAAATTGACTTTATTGCACCCAGTCTCGCAGTTTACACTTCAGGGCAAGACACAGAAAGGTTTGCGAAAGCAGCAGCAGCAAGGGTATCCTTATGCACTTGTCAGCTAATATGTTGCATTGTAGGTAATAAGCCCGATTTCCACATGGCCATGAAGACCGAAGATGCCAAAGCAATGTACACGAAATTCCTGGAGAAAATGGGCAAGGCATATGACCCCGCAAAAATCAAAGGTAAACTTTTATCCCGCTTATGTAGTGAGACATGAACCTTATATTTTAAATTGATAGACGGTGTCTTTGGTGCAATGATGCTTGTGGATATTGCCAACGATGGTATGCAAAGGAAAAACATCGGACAATACACAACACTAATGCCTGCAATGATTAGGTCCCGTTACATTGCAATTAGATTCACGCAAGTTTACATATGACTCATGATAGAGCAAGAGAGAGCAAAACCCTCGATTGTATACACTTTTTGTACTTGTACAACCATAGCACAAATTGCTGCAGCCCTGTTATTATTGCTGTCAAATACGCGAGATTGGGATCTAATGTGACAACTGCTGCAATCCATATTTTGCCCTTTTTTATCTACAGCAACCTAGCTACCAGCCCTGCACATATTGAGTGTAATTATTAGCATTGTGACCAGAACGCATCTGCATCCCACCCATGTGCTGCGGCAAATCGTCTTCATCGTCTTCGAAACGGCTACAAGTGTTTTGTTAAAAGTGGTCCCTGGCTACAAAAGACTTCGAAAGCCTTACAGATTCTGAGCCATGTATGGTCTTAAGAAGTCAGGAATTTGTTGTTTGCATTCCTGCAACAGCTTCGTGAGATTTCCGGCGACCGTCATGTTTCGACTATTGAAAAAGGATGTCGCTAAACCAGCATTGCCGACACGGGCGGTACGGCCGATCCGGTGGATATACTCGTCAATGCTGTTGGTCATGTCATAGTTTACAACATGCATGACGTTCTTTACATCAATACCACGGGCAACGACGGCGGTCGCAACGAGGATAGGGCAAGTACCAGCTTTGAATGCCAGAATCGCATCTTCGCGCTCCATTTGAGAGCGGTCTCCGTGGATAGATGTGCTCGGAAAGTTATTTGTGAACAGATAGTTGTCGAGTCTATACATTCATCGTGCATCGTCATCAGCAATGTTTGATCTGACCATCATATCCGTCCGTCGTATCACTTACGTGTCTGCGGCGCGCTTTGTCTCGACGAAAATTAAGGTACGGCAGGGTGGTTGGGACATTAAAATTTCTCGCAGTTTGTCACGCTTATCTTGTTCTTCGACCCACATGACACGTTGTGTAATGTCTGTAGTTGTTCCCCCTACACGTCCCACCTTCAGGAAGAGGTAGTTTGGCTTTAAAAAGTCGCGTGCCAAGTGTTGAATCTCGCGAGGGAAAGTTGCACTGTACATCAAAGTCTGACGGTTCGGGTTGAGATCTTTTTTTTTTGTTTTTTTGCAGATAAATCATGTCAGTACACAACTCATAAATCAAAGATTCAGTGTGGTGTGTATATACCTTGTTGCTGGACAATATTTCTGATATCCGGCTCGAAACCCATATCCAGCATTCGATCAGCTTCGTCGAGAATAAGATATTGGACTCTGCTGAGAGTAATTTCTCCTCGTTGAATAAAGTCCTTGAGACGGCCAGGAGTGGCAACAAGCACATCACAGCCTTTCTGAAGTTCCATGCGTTGACCGGCCATACCAGCACCGCCATACACACAGCTTTGTGACACTTAAATCAGCTACGAGCAACCTTTAAAGATTACTTTTTTAAAACTTACCATGGTCGCAACATACTTCTGTAGCAGAACTAAACGCAAATTCAGTCAGAAACATTTCTATTTCGAGTCATATCTCGTAGACTTACGCGCCGGGCTTCATCAAAGATTTGGGTTGACAGCTCGCGTGTAGGTGCAATAATCAGGACCAAAGGCATTGCTCTGTACATACCGCCTTGACCGCGGCGTACAATCATCTGAGGAGCAGTGCTGAACAATTTGCTGCAGGTAGGAACAAGAAAGGCGGCTGTCTTTCCTGAACCGGTTTGCGCGCATGCCATCATGTCTCGACCTGCTGTAACAATAGAAATGGAATGTCGCTGACAGAAAATATCACCATCAGAAACTGGCAGCGTGTGCTGCTGCTAGATAGCTCAAGGATCTATTCGTGTACCTGCACTGGAGTGGGGACAGTGTAGCGAGCCAGCCGGATATTCTCCTTCATGACTGGGTGCAAATCCGCGTTTTCAAACTATACACAGGTGGGCGTGGTGGGGATCGTTAGTGATCTGTCTCGGGCAAGTCGCGTTCTAACGTTTCTTGGGGCTTACGTTGTCGAGCCCTGGAGGCGGATTGTCGCCAAGTACTTTGACCTTGATGCTGTCGTACTTGCTGAAATTGATTCCAGTGTGGACATGAGATTCCTCGCCAAACAATTCTTTTTCGAGCTCTAAATCTCTCGGTGCCACGCCGCCGGCATAGTTGTTGTTCCACTCGTAGCGTCTTCTCGAGCTTCCAAAGTTGTAGTTTGCCGCCATTGAAGCCCGATCAATAGAGAGGAGGAGGAGAAAAAAAAGCGAATAGTCAAGAGGATATTGATCGTCAGGATCAGACAATGTTGCCCAGCACTGACTGACTGATAGACAACAATAGCTTAAAAATGCATGTGCTCTTCGTGCAGAAAAGTAAGAATAGCAAACGGCGATGCTGCGCTTTTGCTGAATCCCGAGGAGAGTAATACATTGCGTGATGTTGGAGTAACCAATTGAAAACTTATCAATCAGGTTACGAATTACGTTAATTTAGCGTTTGTTTGAAAACCCCAATAATTTTTGTATTGTTGAAAAAGTGCAGTAACGTCAGGTCGAGTTCCACGGACGTGCATTCCGGCCGGATGCAGCACGGCTGGTAGTTTGATGAGTTATCATATGTGTGTGCTGCATCATCCATGAGTGATCGATGGGCGGCCCAACGGTGTAATTGGTATATTCTTGTGATCAACCCAATGCAAGCACGCATATAGAAATATGAATAGCAGCAGCATCCGACGTAATTAGAAATGTCATGTCGTCATTGAAATAAGCAACAGCAGTTTGCAGTAAATTGTAGTTGAATGAGGGGTCAAGAACTGGAGGACATGGATGATGGATCGGTTACCCTGTCAACAGCCACGTTGTTTTGTGTTTTTCGTGCTAGTGTCACTTTGCAATTAGGATTACAATATTGTCGGCCACGCCACATGGCCCAGACTTGAGTGCTTCAGTGCTACACAAACCCGTCATTGTAACGGACAAGCATGCGTTTTGTACGTGGTGGCTGGGTAGGACCGGGAATCATTGCTGCAATGCACGGTGATATCGTGTCCCGATTAAGCAAAAAACTTCATCCTCCCATCAATCGACTCGTTGCCTAGATCTTTCTCATCTTGTTTTCTGAATCACATCTTTAGTTGCTCTTCCATCGATGTAAGAGAGCAAGGTTTGGATGGAGAGCAAAGCTTGGTTGTCGAGATTTTTTTTGTGTGTGTGCGTCAATGAAACCGACAACACCGAAAATGAGCAAATGTCTCACTGAGTTTTGTACATTTGCAGCTATGTTTACCAGTTACCGTTGGTAAAAGAGATGGTCCGTGTCTCCCCTCTTTGGACCCAAATTCTCGAACGGTCGGCCGGGTGAGGATTTGGGGGGAGATAAAAGACAAGTGATGAGTGTAACGTCCCGATATCCCACGCTGGGTTGCCGATCTCGACCCACCATTCACCTCCGCCCTTTTGTTCTCTTTTTCCTTGTCACCCCCAGATTCTTCGGGACGTCCATATATAAAGAGACTGCTTGTCAAAGATCATCCTTTCTACTTCTTTTGCCATCCAGATTTTTTTTTTACTTTTTTAACATCTACTTTACCTTCTGTAAAGTTCTTTTTTTCTCTTTTACCTTCTTGTCTCAACCATCTTGTTTTTTTTTCTACCTAAGAACCAATATGATTTGCTGCCACCTAAACAAGAAACACTGCACAGCAACTGGCGATAGTAACAACAACAGTATGACAAACTCTGCTGTTGTATCAAATTCAAACCGCCACGATGCAGCAACAGAGAAAATCTGCTACCTCTGTGGCTCGACAAAGCATGCTTCATCGGATTGTCCACTCTACGCATAAACGAGAAGAAAACAAAAGAATTGACAAGAACAGAAAAGCAACCCACATTCACAACAAACCAGACATTGCATTGCAACAACAATAACAACAAGAAAACGCTTGGTCGTTCCTTTGCCCTTTGATTCTTTTGCTTCTTCTTCTTCACTGCAATAATCCACACAAAACCGCATACAATCATATCGGCAGCATCGCGATCAACGGACGTTGACGAATCTCCTATCATTCTCCTTTTCGACGGACGCATCGACGAACGCCGAGAACCGCTCATCATCCATTCGCTCACTTAACGCTCTCTAGCTCTCATGTTATGGACATCCGACCCCACCCCTTCCACCCATCCTATATAATCTTCTTATGCAAAAGCCGCACAAAAACACTATGATAGTAGTAGTAGTAGTAGTAAATGGCTGCTGGATCATGCCAAAAAAATCTTTGCTTGCTTGTATATACAATCCCGTATTTTCTTTTTTCATACGACAGAGAGGAAATGTGTGTGTGCATTTATCAAGTGTTAGACTAGGCCGAAATGAGCATATTAGCAGCAGCTTTGCATTCCCTTCAGGGTCTTCATGGCGTCATAATCCAATTATTGACCTTGAATGAGATTGGCTGCCAATTAACGTTCTTCATTGATTGATTGCATCCTTCTTATTACGTCGGGACAATCTCCTATCTGGAAACAGCATACTTGGATAACAAAATTGGTAGAGCCAAACGGGCGGGTAAAGCTTACGGGGAATTTTTGGGCGAACCTGTCTGTAGTATATCTTTTTGCTTGCTTCTGTTTAGAACCCTGGTCGTTTATTTACTCCATAAGCGCCAGGAGAAGAACGTCTGCGTCGAACATTGAGAGCACACGACGAGGGAACGATTTTTTCAATCTAATGTCTCACTCCATTGATGTTACTCCCCATCCTCACTTCTTCTCCTGTTTTTCTGTAGCAATTTTTTGCGCGTAAGGGAAAAAATGCTTAGCACCGGAAATCCAAGCATTTGGTAGAATTCACGAGAGGGCTTTCAAATGAATTGCTTCAAATGGGAGGACCAATTTGACTGCGTTATTGGCTGGCCCCACCAAAAGAAGGTAACCATATGCCAATACACCTTAAATTCCATGCTACCCTCAACGATTATCCGGCCGAATGCGCGTTGTTAGGCAAACTACCTTCCAAGTCTGTTCGCGTTCCGTCGCGCAAAAAAGATTCATTGCTTCTCTAATCCTATCAGACATTGCCACCACCGTCGCCGCTAATTATTATGCCCAAAAATATTACCTTTTTTTTCCATTTCTATTCCGTGCATGCATGCTAGTGGCACGCGTCGATGTGCACGATACCATTCCGCGCGACCAGAAAAGAATAAAGGGTAGAAGGGTTGTCACGAAAATTTTAGACGCGTTCTCAACAACGCAGGCTGGCGACATGGAAGCCAGAGGAACCAAACATGGGAGAAAACAATCAATTCGAAACAGAATGAGAGAGAGAGCTAGCTGGAAAAGAAAAAACACTGGCGGCGCGGCTGCTAGAATTTCAGTGATTCCACACTCCTCCATCCATCCTTCCCTCCCTCCCTCCCTACCCCTCTCTCATATATATCATGCGCCAGCGAAAACGTTCGTACCGGTGGCGCCACTCCCAAACGTCGTTGGTAAGCACCAGTAACTATCCGCCTCCACCACCACCGCCACCACCGCCTTCAGCTTTGCAACAACCAAACGCTGCTATGCGGTTTCTACCCTTTGACTTTTTCGGCTTTGGCGATCTGGCTCCAAGTCAACTGCGATCAGCTCCACCCGAACCAATACCTCCACTCTTATATCCTTTGCAGCGAACAGGTCCACCACCTCAGCAGCAGCAGCAACCTGAACCACCTTCTGCTCTGAATCCCATAGTTATCAGCGATGACGAAGAAGATACCACCTCGATTCCTCCTCCCTCACCACCCACCACCGCCACTACTGCGAGACGGTCTCTCATGGAGGCTGGATCGACCCTGGAGACAGCAATTAATCTTGACAACGACGACAACGAGGAAGAAGAAGATTATCGCGAGCCTCAAGCAAGTATTTTCGACGAGATCTCACTGTCGCTTTCGCCTGCTGCCCCCTCTCTTGAGAATGAGGCGATCGGTTTAATCAGGGAGAAGAAAGAAGAGGATCCCGAAGAAAAGGACGAAATGGTGCATATAGTAACCGATATCGACGACGAAACGTCCTCGGAATGCACGGAGTCTTCGACTGAATGTTTGTTTGGAGTAGCACCTATCATGACAGATGAGGAACGCGCCTTGATAGATACCACGTACGAGTCGGCTCCCGCGCAGGAAAGCTGGTCGCTCCTGGCGGAACTGTCGCTAGAGGACAAACCAATGACAATGGTGAGAGAAAGGAAATTCATACGCGTTTCAATGGGCTAATTTGGGAGACAAAAGGTCAAGATAGAGCAGGATCATCAGTCAGACCAAGTACAACTACAGCTACAACAAAAGCAAAAGCAACAGCAACAGCAACCCGATATCATGCCACCGAGCAATGTAAAGACAAAGATACCCTCCGACACTCAATTGTCAGAATTATTATCACGCATTGACATTTACGATGAATCCGTGCGCCTTTTAATAGCGCAAAGCACCACGCTGAGCGAATCATCATCAACATCCTCTTCTTCATCATTATCATACCCAAATAAGCCAGCAACGCGTTCTCGACGGGCTGCTGCCCAACGAAAAAGTCCAGCTGTCGACGAACAATCATTACATCGACGGCCGTATGTCCCTGGTTTACTTTGGAGAGACTCGACGTGGGAGGATTGGGCAGAATTTCAAGTGGGTGATTGGTTGCATTGGCCTTTCCAAGAATGGGAGGAAAAAATTCTTGAAGAGACTGTGAATCAATACGGACTCCACACGCGGAAACGCAAGATCGACGGACAGTTTGTGTTTATCGAAGAACTGTGGAGTTTCGCAAGCATTCGGTTACCAGGACGGAGAGACATTGACTGTTTCCGATATTGGCAGGATCGAGAGGTCCAGTACAAAGATCCGTATACCAAACCTGTTATCATATCCCGGGAAACACGTGCGTGATAAAAAAAGAAGAGAATTTTGTTGAACAATAAATGTTTGTGAAACTAATAATTCCTTGTCTTCAGGTACAAAGCAAATGCCTACAAAGTACGAAGTGATATCCAAAGCCCGACTTTGCGGCAGACCGAATCCAATCGCGTTAAAGACAGCAGTGTGGTCTGATCTGAGGCAGGAGAGAGTATTTGGTGGAGGAAGCGCAGACACGCTTGCTGTCCAACTTGTAAAAGTAGATAATGAAAGGTCAGTTTGGAATTTTTGTTATTCGTTGTTGTTCCTGACTTTGAAAATTAGTTTCAATGTATTTGCTAGCTCGGCCTGCAATAGCCAGTTGGAGTACAACATGCCGGGTAACCTGCGAGTGTGGTCATCTAAAACCGACAAGGTCACGCAGATGGAAGGCCACAAGATACAAATAGGATCTGCGCAAGACGGCTACCAGGGTAAGGATACGAATTTTCGAAAATCCAGCTTAAATCTAAAATTGTTGCAGATTTATGGACAACTGTGACCGACATTAAGGTTTCACTCGATAAACGATTTATCTATTCGGCTTCTCACGACAAGAGCGCTCGTGTTTGGTGTGCTGAGAATTTCAATCTGTTGTCCACGCTATGTACGTAAGAATTATCCAAAACATTAGCCTATATCGCAAATACTCACAGAGGGACACTTTTTTCCAGGCTTTCACGAAAACCCGGTGCATCAGTTGGCGCTGCGAACAGACACATATGACAATATCGTGGCATCTGGATCGCAAGATGGGACTGCGGTGATATGGAAATTGCATGAAAGCGGAAATTACGGCGACGGTCTTGTATGCGAGATTGATGTCGGCCGATTCCCGGAGCCAAGCGTTGAATGCCTCGCATTTGGCACCGGCCCCTCTTCGCAGTATCTCTTTACAGGCGTGGCGACCAACGAGCGAGAGCAAAAGGGATATGTATATGTTAGATATACACTCTAGAGTTTGGCAAGCCTTGCTAACTAGTAATCTAGATACAAGCATTCGATGCAAATACCTCGGACGAAACCATTGCATTCGTATCAATGCGCGGTGCAGTCTGTGACATTGATATTTCATCAAGTGGTAAGGCGCGAACAGGGAATAGAACTTGCGCGTTAGTAACATATTCTCTCGGCTTTTAAAGGACGATACATTGCTTCAGGGAACCATAGCCCATTTGACGACGATTCGGGAGACGGTTTTGTGCATATCAACGACGTGCGATCTCTCGACAGTGTCATCAAAGCAAAGACAGGCCACAAGGACGTGAATTTCGTACGGATGAGCCCTTGCGAAAGATACGTAGCATCCGGTAATCCATTCAACGAAGTAGCTGTCATGGATATTCGCAGACCCGATCGCCATCTGTTTACTTTGCGACATGATGGCAAGTATTAGTAGTAGTTCACACAGTCGTAGAAGGTCCGATAACTAAATCATTGATTGTTTACAGAGACTATCGCAGACTATCTTGTCCCACTGAATTCAGACATGGGGATAGCTGGAATGCACTGGATGTCTGACACGCCTATTCTAGTCACTGCTGGTGGTGATTCATCGGTCAAGCTGTGGAACACACAGACAGGCGCCATTGTAAAAACGTATCCTACATCAAGCAACGTAACCAGCCTGCATGTTGATGAAGAAACTTTGACCATTTGCGCGGGTGTCGCAGGTGCGCAAGGTTATGTACATATTTTCAGCCCATAGAAACCCTGCGGTTATGGATAGAAAGAAACTATGAAAGAAGAAGGCAGAGACGATGAACGACAGTTGTACACAACACTTTTACACTCCCCCCCCTCGAGAAAACCCTTCACCGGAAATATCATTTTTTCACATGTAAACAGTTGATTAAATCTTTTCCATTCTCGTTCGTGTTTTTCTTTCTTTTTTCTCTTAAAAGAAACCATCGAAATATTTGTAATAATTTTTACAGTTGTCGTTGGCGAAAGTCGGGCATATTTTCTTGCTGGCCAAATTGTTGCTGTTGCTGTTGCTGTCGTTGATGTTGTCCAGCTTCCCAGGATTTGCGGTTAAACATTTTGTTGATGTTGTCCTAACATAGCGGTGGATCAGTGAACATGTTTCCCAAACGCAGTGACGGTCTTCTGCGAACCTTCCAAGAGGACGACGACGACGATTGTCGGCGGTTTGTCCTGTCACCGCCAAACAGTTGCTTGAGACTGCTGCGGCGTTTGCTACCCTTGGATTCGCGCTGATCTAGGTTGCCGATAGCGCCACCTGCGACGCCGCCAATTGCACCTTGCAAGACTTCAGGCACTCCGCCTGTGTTGGCTCCTCCTGCTTGCTGTTGGAGAGGTGCGGCGGCGTTGGGCATAGTAGCTGATGCCGCTGGCTGCTGCGCTGCTGGGACATTCTGGAAGTGCTGACCACTCACGTCAACGTTGCCAGCACTGCTTCGTCGAGTCTCTGGGAAGAACGATTCCTTGTGTCTGTGCTGGTACTCGCTGTCGGGACCGTACAAACCTCGGCCGCCCCGGGGTCCACTTGCGGCAATACCTAGCCCGCCTGTGCCGGCAGCGTACACGGCACCTTGGCTGCTTTGACGCTGTCTGGGTGTCTGTCGTCGAGCACTCGCGTTGCTGGATCGTCGGCTTCTGGACTTTTCTTGCTGTTGCGGTTGCTGCTGCTGCTGCTGCTGCTGCTGCTGCTGCTGCTGCTGTTCTCGCTGGACCTCCTCCTGCTGCTGCTGCTGCTCAGCTGCCGGGGGAGACGCACCAGACGACGATTTCTTCTTTCTGCCAAATAGCATGCCAGTTGCAGCACCTAGCGCGCCACCTGCGGCTGAACCCAAACCAAGACTACCTTTGCGATGCTGGGGCTTTCCTTGCTGCTGTTGCTGCTGTTGCGGCTGATGCGAACTTAGGAAATGCTCTTGTTGTGCCTGCTGGGAAGGAGGTGCCGGCGCTTGCTCAGTCGGATGCACATCCTGAGACGTCGGCCCACCTGCTACCTCGTCCGCAACAGCCGATCGTTGCTGCTGCGTTCCTTCTTGAGGCACATTCTGCTCCTGGTCCTGGCTTTGCTGCTGTTGTTGCTGGTCCTCTTGTGGCCATTCCGGTTGTTGCTGTTGCTGTTGCTGTTGTTGTGGTTGTTTCTCCCACCGGCTTGTATATTGCTGTTCCATCTGTTCAAATTCTTGCTCTTCCTGCTGCTGCCGCGAAGCCAAGGCTGCTCCTGCCACGCCTCCTCCTGCTATACCAGTCGTGCCTAGTTTTTCATCCTCGTTAGAAGGCCAGGCTCCAGGTGCCGCTTCTTCTGGGTTAACAGGACTGCCACGAAGTGCACGGTTGCTTCCTTGCTCGCGCGAGTTCCAGCCGTCGTCGTACCCGTTCTCGATTTCGCCAGTCTTGCTCATACCTGCGAATGCAGGGCTGTTGGCGCCAGACCACGGTCGAACAACTGCATCCTTGTCATACACCAAACCTTGCTCGGTGCCGGTGTTGGGTGAAATCAGTTGCGGGTGTGTACCCTCCTCGTAAATATTCAGACCAGGTGGGAGGTCTGAAAATGTCGGCTTTTGCTGCTGGGAAGCATTGCTCGCACCTAGCCCAGCAGCAGTAGCAGCACCAACACCAGCACCGACACCGCCACCTGTAGCAGCAGCAGCTGCTGTTGTCTTGCCGCCACCGCCGCTACTTTGCTGTGCGGCCTCGTCTTGCAAACGACTACCGGGTGCAGGGCCTACGACATTGTTCTAGTCAGTTTTTCTTTCGTCCTTGAAGATATAATCTTAAATTCATCGTACCTTTTGCCGTCTCTCCATTGGCAAAAATACCTTCACCTGCCTCGACACCTGTGGCTTCAGGAATACTCTGCCGTCGCATTTCATCTCGCATACCAGGACCTTTGGATCCTAAATATCTAAAGTTAGCACGCCGTTTTGGAAACTTTGAAAGCTGCTGCTACTGCTAATTGCCAATAGCATCGATACCTGTAGCTTCTTCTTCTTCTTGTTGCTGGGCGGAAGATCGTTTTCTCGTAGCAGGGATGGTTTCACCCGGTGTCACGTCTAGAGACATCCATTAATATAACAATTTATCTAAGCATTAAAACTAGTAGACCGCCACTTACTGGAGTAATCTTGCGATACGTAGCCTGTATCTTGCTCTGTCCCTGGCACTGTTTCTCGTTGCTGGGGCAACTGCTGCTGTTGCTGCTGCTGGTCAGAAGATACGGGCTCACCACCTCTCAAGTATTGCATGCACTTGTTGACGATACCACCCACAGCGGCGCCTCCAGCACCGCCTAAAGCTGCTCCTCCGGCGACTTTACCGGCCGTGGAACCACCACCACCACCGGCGGAGGATGATGATTCACGCGCAGCAGTAGCGAGGGGACCTTCTTGAGGTGGACGGGAAGCGGCTTGCTTTCCATACGCTGTCGTGTCAACAAGAGGTTCCTTTGGACCACCCATGGCATCGATGCGGTTGGCGAGTTTAGCGGTGACGCTGCGGTCATCGAAGTCATATCCAGTGATAACAGGCGCGTTGCCAGCGGCGTCCGGATCATAGACACCAGCTTTTGGAAGCGGCGCTGCCAACGGCTGAGCCTTGGGAGTGGGAAGCGCTGCTGCGGCTGCCTTTGAGGATGTTGTTGCTTTCTGTTGTTGTCCTTGCTGGGTAGTAGTGCCCTTACTACCAGCTGCCGTGAACGCACCGGCGGTGAGGCCTGTAGCTGCAGCGGCAGCCGTAGCGACCTCAGTGCTGCGCTTTGACGAAGAGTCCAAGGACTGGACAGTTTGCTGCTTTTCCAGCGCCTCGCGGTTCTTTGCGACCTTGGAGCCAGGTGTTGTCTCGAACGGTGACGGTTGCTGCTGTTGCTGTTTTGGCACACTCGTGTACTTGCCAGATGGAGGAGGCGCTACTTTGCCTTCAGGCTGTTCCCATGGATACTGGAATGTCTGGCCGATATCTGCAATGCCATGCTCGCCTCTTCCAGGCTGACCCACAACGGCGCGCTGGGTCTCTGCAGTTAGCTGCATCGTGTCGTCAAAGCCGGATTGCTGTTCTATCCACTCGGCTGTGCTCGCACTGCTCTTTTTCCTGTTTGATGAGAATGAACTACAAGTGAATTATGTTAATGTGTCAGATATCACGAAAGGATGATTATTTCTGTTTCTAAAATACCCAAATCGATCGTCGTAACTACGACGTGGTTCTCCGTTTGTTATAACATTCATTGTTTGTTGTTAGAAAAGGGATAAAGAAAAAAGTGTGTTACTGTGGACACCCCATCCCATCATATATCAACCCTTCGTTTTTGTTGCATATTTGCCTAATTTCCATGGGTTTATTTCCTTTCTAATTAAGCCCTTTGATGCATGGATCTTTGAGACACCATTGCATGTTCCCGCGGAATACCCTTCTTGCAATCTATTATCGTCGGCGGCCGGTAACTGACTGACAAGGGTCTGGCGCACAGCTTTGAAGATCCCCGTGTCCCATTGGTATGAGAAAAACTCCAAAATG